>NC_066363.1:45233457-45543100 GCF_013377495.2 Cygnus atratus
TTGTAGTAGTAAATACTGGAATTTTCTTTATCCTTTCCTGTTATTTACCTATGTTTGCTTATATTTCTTGGTGCTTATTTTCTATTCTTAAATTTTTATAGGAATGCTTTAATTGCCTTTTTCTTCACTACTAGCATAATTTGTTTATAGCTGTGTGAAATCAACTCCTTTGTCCTAATGGAAAGAGAATTTGAAATAGCTGTAAAATATACTAGCTGTTAATGCTGTAGAATTCAAGACTTTTTGGATCCTAACGGGATGCCTACATTTTATGCATTAAATCTACAGTTTTACTGTTTTTAACATCTCTCGAAAGTCTCAGCTGAGAGGCCATTCAACTATGATTTTCTTCTTCCTGCATGAAAGTAGGTCTTGGCTGTGTACTTCCATTCCACCCAAGGGGGTATGCATTATCAACCAGGAATAGGAGGAAAAAATTAAAAAGCAAAAGGAGGAGGAGAGAGAAAAAAAATGTCCTAATTGAGTAAGGAGATGGGAATAAAATTGTTACGTTTTTGAAAAATAATGCCTAAAATGTTTAATTGAAAAACTCAATTGCCCTCAGGTTTGTTCCCTAATCCGGTACCTGCTACATTAGATGTTAAGTAGAGGATTCTATTCGCACTGGGTAAAATGCATCATTATGCATGACATTGTTTTAGCTTTCTATAGTTCGTAGTAAAAAGCTGAGATTAAAACAATTTAAGAACCCAGCAAATGTTACATTACATGCTACCTTTGGCTCTTTGTCTTACAGGTTACTGGAGTAGGTTATAACAGGTTCGGAGAAGTGATGCTTGATGGTGAAGTTATTCATGGTTATAACAACCCATCCATTAGCAAAATTGTTGAGGTGAGATATTGGCAGAGACAGGTTTCTTTTAATTGATGATAGCACTAGAGTTATGCACATGACATTTACTCTGTGTCATGTTTTCTCCCCTTTCCGTCCTCATCTTTTAGGCTGGCTGTGTGTGTAATGATGCTGTGATTAGAAACAACACCTTAATGGGGAAGCCAACAGAAGGAGCTTTAATTGCACTTGCTATGAAGGTGGGTACTTAATGGTGCTTTTTTTGATTCATGGTAGGTGGCAAGTATGTAGAAATGTATTTTTTTTCTCATTTTTCCCTTATTTGCATCTCCTAGATTTGTATTGCAACTGCTCATCTCTTGTGTTTCTTATCATTTAGAAGTCTTTGGGCATTCTGAAAGATAAAAGTTATTTAGAATTGAAGTACTGCTATTTTGTCTGCCATAGGCTAATTTACCTGTTGCATATTGACTGTGCTCTTTTCCAGTTCTCATCAGAAGTAGTAATAAGTTGATGACTGATATGTTGGTGGCTGCACCATTTACGGTGCCGTTTAAGTGCTGGGCACAGGTAGTTTGAATTGTGGACACTCTGGTTAAATGATTTTTTTTATGCTGTGACACTTGGTACAGTTACTGAGAAACATAGCAAGATATCTGAGTACTTGATTTTTCTGTGAAGGTAAATAAAATCATAAAAATATTGAAAGGTGAATGCATTACAATCTTTTTCCTCCCTGTGTAACTGAGGACTGAGATACCATCTTGCTGAGATTTTATTCCAAGTCTACAGTCTTTGACTGGAAAGGACTAAAGTGATATTTTGTCAAGAGCCCATAGAAACAGAGAAGAACGGGGATTCTTTCACATCTGTGGCAGGAAAGGGAGGTAGTGAAGGAGATGTGAAGGTCCATAAGTACTTGAGAATGGCTTATGGCAGGCTGCTACTTACACATCTTTTTTTAATTGGCACTTGGACTTGGTTAAGGAGAGAGCATGGAATTCACTGAGTTGCATTTTGGGGTGGGGAATGAAATGCATTTTGCCTGGAATCTTCATGGTTAGTTTCACATTAATTGTTTGGGGGAATTCAGCTAACAGTTAAAAAAAAAAAAAAAAAAAAAAAAAAAAAGCCATTTCAGGTTAGATCATTTGAACTTTAAATCAGTGACTTGCGTCCTCCAGACTGTCAGTCTTGCCTAATAATTTTTAGGCCCTTTTAGCAGAGAAATTGTATAGATTAAAAAAAAAATACAAAATATGCGTTGGGATTTTGGATGTGTTTTGTCAAACAAAGAACTAAGTTGCTAGTCATTGTAAAACTTGTCTGTGAATGGTCATAATCTGGAACGTATATCAAGATCCTTGAATCAAAGATATACACTGAAATGGTGTGACTTATGCTGAAGCCTCAAAGAAGCTACCAGGTTCTTCTGGTGCTTGTTTTTCAGAAGTTTGTCTACATGGAGCAATGTTCTGAAAAGCAGTTTTGGAAATGAAAGTGATTTATTGTTAACTAAGAAGTCTCAATAAATTGTTTAGTTGTTTGGAAAAGAAAGGTGCTTACATTATGTTGCTTTTTCTGTTTTATGCAGATGGGTTTAGATGGGATCCAGGAGGACTATGTAAGGAAGGCTGAATATCCCTTCAGCTCAGAACAAAAATGGATGGCTGTTAAATGCGTTCACAGAGCACAGCAGGTAAACTTCAATCACAATTTTCTTGTGCACTGGTTCTGTAGAATAGTTATGTACCCTGGTTAATGTCCTCATTTTTCACTTCAGAGACCATGGCAAGCTGGTGGTAGTGCACTGTCCTGGGAATATGGTTTGATTATCTAGTTTCAGTTTCAAGTTCTGAAAGAGATTAAGAAGGACAAGAAATTCTTTCTATAAAAGGCATACTGGGAAATAATTCTAAGCATTTTGATATCTGAGACTTTGAATGTCTACCTGGCATTTCTTCCTTCTTCTCCCTTATCAAACATTTAAAGCAAGTCTGTGAATCTTCTGCTTTTTCAGGTCTACATAGTTATATAAAGAATTAAAAGCAAGAAGATGTATAGGTGTTGAATAGTCAAAAAATGCTTTTGTTTGAAAACATGGGTTTTCTGTTTTTGATGTGGACAGCACATTGCTCAGTGTTCGCAGGTTTTATATTAGCATGTTTTGGATTATGAATACAAGCAATTCTTAAATCTCCTTTTCCATCTTCTGGTGCTTTCATGTACATATTTACATGTATATTTCATTTAGACCAATCTGAATATTTTTGTTAAGAATATTGCCATAATCACTGCCAGTCTGGTAACTGGAGATATGTTCAACAGCAGATACTGGATTTGTGGAAAATGTCATGGTATTTCTGACCAAAAATGGCTTGCAAACAGTCATTCAGTATCGCAGTAAAATCTTTGCTTTGGAAACAATGCATTTGACTCCTTTTTTCTTTATAGAGAATGAGGTGGTATAATCCTTGTCTGTATGAAAAGTAGGAAAAAAATCATCAAGCAATTCCTACTCACTGATTCACTGTGTCTGATGTGTTTTCGTATGAGCATTTTTAAAAGATTGTTGAAAAATTGGAAATGGTTTAAAAAGGAGCATAAATTATTCAAAGGCTAAAAAATACAGTAGAATTAGAGCTCTGTCAGTTAAGCCTATCAGAAAAATTGAGGTATCTTGATGACTCTGCATAAACACTTTCACAGGGAGAAAACAGATGTATTAAAAAGAGCTTTTTAGCACAACAGGGGAGAGAAGATGAGAATCAGTGATTGGAAATTGAGCCAAGGCAGCAATTCTTAATGGAAAAGAGGGTAAGGGAAAGGATGAGTTGATTTAGCATTGGAATAAATGTTGAAGGATGGTGTATTTTTAGCACTTTGATGCCATCAGGGCTAGAGTCTTTCTGAAAAATGTTGGAGTTGTGTGATACAAGGATACAAGTGATATTTAATGCCCTATGGAGGAAAACAGGGTCAGATGATGAACTGGAGATCTTTGAAGTCTAACATTCTGTGTAGGTTTCATTGCTGTCCTTTGCATGGCCTCTTTTGTTTATAAACCGTGACCCCACAATGTCTAAAATGTATGATGTCTACTGAAATGAGATACTGATTATTATCTTGGCTATTTTGATATTAACACTCTTAAATACATACTGTGTAGAGAGATATTTCAGATAATGGATTTTTAGGTTTAGAAGCATAGCTTTAATCTGCATTATATGTTCTGAAGACTTTTCCAAGAAGTACAGATATGCCATTCTTTCTTATGTGTACATATGTGCATATACAATGTGTATTTTTATATGTATACATGTGTGCACGTAATTCCTTTCTCTTTTAGGACAAACCAGAGGTTTGCTTTATGAAAGGTGCCTATGAACAAGTCATTAAGTACTGTACATCATATAACTGTAAGGGACAGACCCTACCTCTTGTTCAGCAACAGAGAGAGCAATACCAGCAAGAGAAGACGTCCATGGGCTCTGCAGGACTTAGGGGTAAGACTTTTTCAGTGTCTCAAAATAGCCACTTTTAAATGACACTGCTTACTTGTTCAAAAAACCCCTCAGATACAAGAATTTTTATTACTGTTCAGTAAGTGCCACTGGGTTGGTTAGTTTTTCATTAAAATGGGGGAGTGGAAAACGGGTGCTGTATGTAGCTTAAGGCCTGCATAACAACATAGATTAAATTGCACCAGGTGAGAAAAGGTATTGCTGGTTCCTGTCATCTCCTGCGTCTGACCATAACTGAAAAAGACATTGCTAGTTGATAGCTTCCACATCTCAGTATAGATCTTATTATAAATAAAAAAATAATAATGTGAATGTGTTCATATTCCTCTTTGGCTCTTGGCACCTTTGTGAGTCAGGCTAGCACAACTGATTGCAGGTCAGAAGATGCCATTAAGATTACATTTTATATTAACCTACTGTGCAGATTTTTAAATGTAGCTGGAAGTATTTTTCATTAGATGATTGATAGGAGGTGGTTGTGGGTAAGCATTATACAGGTCACCATAGCTGTCTGTCTTTGGCTTCTGTAAAGAGATCTCTAGGCTGTTATGTCCATCCAGAGGTTTTAAATGTGAAACTACGGGTACTGTGTGGCTGTAGTGGTTTTTCTCTGCTATGCAACTGAACTCTACCACAACCACTCTCACTCCCCCTCTTCAAAGGGAAAGGGGGAGAATATATGATGGAAAGGGCTCAAGGGTTGAGTTAAGGACAGGGAGATCACTCAACAATTATTGTCGCAGGTGAAACAGACTCAGCATAGGGAGATTAATGTAATTTATTGCCTGTCACTAGCAGATTGGAACAGTGAGAAACTAAAGGAAAACTAAAACCACCTTCCCCTCCTTTCACCATTTTTTTTTTTTCCATTTCTTAAATCTGCTTTCCCAGAGGCCCAACCAGTGTCACTCACAGGCTCAGCTCTGGCCAGCAGTGGGTCCCTTTTGGAGCTGGCTGGAGGTGGCTCTGATCTGACATGGGGCAGCTGCTGGGCTCTGCTCACAGAGGCCACCCCTGCAGCCCCCCTGCTACCAAATCCTTGCCACGTAAATCCAAGACAGTCAAGGCTCAGGAAGTTCCTAAGATACAAATTCCTAGAAATTGGGAGGGTTCACTAGGAGTAGTATCTCTTTGTACCTGTTTTCTTCAAACAATCATTCTTTACATGCCTGCCTTGGATAACTGTCAAACAGCAAATCTTGTGTAATGTTTGAAAAAAGTGAATCTGCTATTCTCTTGCAAATCTCTCATTTAAATATATTTGAGTTAAGGTTCCTACTGTAAAAGACATCCCAGAAAAATAAAATCTGCTTCTATTTAAAAACAAACAAAAAAGGGCAGCAAATAAAAATACGTTAACAGATCCTCCCTTTGTCCTCTTGCATAAAAGACCATGCGTGTACACAGAAACCACAAGGCTTAAATGGCTTTCCTTTTCCACACAGTGGAAGCATCAACACTTTCAGCTGAGAACAAATAGGAAAGTTTTCTTTAAATCTGAAATGTGTGTTTGATAAAAAGACTTCTCATTAGAAGAAAAGAAATGCAGTAGGCTATTCTGAATACTTAAGGTTACAGATGTTGCTACCGAGGTTTAAGAAAAAAAATAATCCCTGTCTTTTGCTTTATTCTAACCTACTAGTTCAATTAGGGCTCAATTCTGAATATCCACTTGTGTTAAGCTAATTTCAAGTGGAATACTCAGATGAATGAAGCTACTCATAAATGTTTTCATCTCTGAGGCTTCTGGTCAATATGCAGACACAGTTGTTTTAATTTTAGAAAACAAATATTAGCAGTTGTTTTAACTGGTGTAAATGTTATTTTCAATTCTTAATTTACTTTTTTCTTTGTCTCCTAAAAGTTCTGGCCTTAGCTTCTGGTCCTGAGTTAGGACAACTGACTTTTTTGGGGCTTGTGGGAATAGTTGATCCTCCACGGACTGGTGTAAAAGAAGCTGTCACTACACTTATTATGTCTGGAGTTGCAATAAAAATGGTTACTGGAGATTCACAGGAGACTGCAGTTGCCATTGGTATGAATAGTCCACTTCTATTCGTTTTTCACTTGTTTTCTGTGTTGGCAATGCCTAGCTAATTGGTTTGAAGTGTGGGTATTAAGTCTTTAATATTTGTGAGTTCTGTGTATCAGGTTAACATATGGTGTGGTGGAATTAGAAAAAAAAAAAAAAACAACAAAAAAAATCTAGTCTGAAGTGATACTTGGATTTCAGCTTGAATTGTAGTTTTTCTAATTTGGTAATGTATGACTGCTGTTTTAGACTATATATTTTTCTTACTGCATTCTGTCGTAACATGCTTGATTTCTGACTCTTACTGTTACACACCCAACACCACCCTGCCTACCCTCAGCTTTGGATGCTTGTCTTACAGCAACAGAGAGAAACTAAAATAGGTGTTGACAATATTTAGGATGGATATGGCACTGATGCTTTCTTGATCCAGTTGTGTCCATGTAACTAACTGTGAAGTTTAAGTACTATTAATAAATTTTGAAATTACTTAACTTATTTTTATAATATAATACATGAAAGTGTAGTACTTCAGCCAGAATATAGATTCTTTATATACAGGATGATGCTGAAAAAGTTGAATGTGCACATAACAAGTACATCCCCAAATTACCAGTACTTTGTCAGTTACAGACTTGCAGCTGAGAGTTGTGCATATCCCCATCTCATTTTCTGTCTTGTTACTTTTGAATTGTAAAGTCTTTAGAGAGGACTGGGCTCTTATATTTACAGTGTACCTAACACAATGAGGTACAGACCTTAAGACCTAAAAAGTTTAAAGGAAATAAATATCTGATTAGAATAGGCTTGTTAATTTGTGTTTCTCAAGAATTCAAGTAACTTACTTCAGTGTACTGAATCAATAAGGTGTTATTGATTATTATTATTAACAATAGGGTGTTCTGCTATGGTCATTTCAAATCTGAAATGCTGCAGAAAATAATAGTTCTAAAAATAATTATGTGCTTAATGTTGGTTTTTAAAGTTTATTATTGTAACACCTTTTTGTTATCTATTTCCAGCTAGTCGACTAGGATTGTATTCTAAAAATTCACAGGCAATCTCTGGAGAAGAAATAGATGATCTGGATATTCAGCAGCTTTCTCAAATAACACCAAAGGTTTGTTTTAACATGTTACTGAAATGCAGTAAAGTATATATTTTATATTGAGAAATGCATTTATCTGTGGAAAGCTGAAATTTAACTTTTGAGTTACCAATAATAGAAAGAGGTGATACACTAAATTAGTGGAAGCTTTTAGTACAGAGTATTAAGCTGTCACAGGTCCAACAAAAGTCTTTCAGTCTAACACAAGATTGTACGAAGCTTTTCTTTCAACTCACAAGGTTATCTTTTTAGTGAGTTCATTAGTTCAGTCTCTTCAAATGATTCAAATAGCTGTGTTTTTTGTTTTTGTTTTTTTTAACTTTTCAGCAACTGTATTGGAAGTTTCATTTTGCCACCTTTTAGTGAGCATCACCTTTTTGTATTGTTAGACACTTAGACAATTTCATTTCTTTGAGTAGCTTATATGTATAACACTTTAAATCTGCTTGTTCAGACAGTCCATCCTTTTGTAATTCATAAGAGGAGCTGTCTGTATGTTTAATGATTTTAGATTGATCTGAGGCCACTAGTTAAGAATTTTGAAAAGATCTGTTCATTACATTGGCTGGTTAATACCTTTTACTTATTAAATAAATAAATGTATTAACCAACATCATCGTTGCAAATGTAAAGTCATAATAAATGTAATTGTCAAACTTGTCTCTGTTGCAAAATTTATGCATCAAAACACTGTCCTGTTTGCAAAAGAGCGCAAAATGCAAAAAAAAAAAAAAAAAAAGCTGCATCATGCTTGAGTGATGCAACTAAGCCAAAAGCTGGTATTTACAATCAAGAAGTATGCATATGGAGTGAGCACATTAACTTGAAAGCTTTGTGTCTGTCGTTGGCGAGTCTCAAAAAGCAAATTTAGCAAAAAAAAAACAACAAAAACAAACAAAAAACAAAAGAATTGTGTGGCAAATATCTGATTTATTTAGTAATACTTGTTCTTACAGGCTGTTCACATTAAATAACTAGAAAGAGCAACAAATTTTCATTTCTGCACATTTGACCTCGGACACAATTTGTTTTCAGGCACATATTTAAAATCTTATTAAGAATTAAGTAAAAACAACCAATAAGGTTGATATCTGTGTACAGTCTAATGTGTCTGCTGAGAAATCTAACTTCTTATCCTGCCTCTTGAAAAGGAAGAGTAGATGTGTGTGTTATCGTTATGGATCTTCATTGAAAGCTGAATTCCACTTACTCAAATTTCAATTTAGAGTAGACCAGAGATCAAAATAATGCTGAAAAATAATTCCTTCGAAGCTAGAATCTTCATTATTTAACATTAGAACTTCAGCGTCTTAATGCTATGCTACATAAAATAGTAAAATTAAAATTTCCTGAGTAGCTTGCCACTAGTGCTGACAAGAAAAGCAGCACTATTTGCTGAGTCAACATGGCAGTTGTCTGCATGAATTTAGTCAGGAAGGCCAATAGCAAGCCATTGTAACTCAGTTCTTTCACTCTTTCAGGATTTTTAAACTGCAAATTCTATCTTGAAATAAGTAGCACCAATTTTGTTTACCAGGACACACTTTGTCTTCTCTTAAATTAATGGTTTCACTCTAATCAAAATACATTTTACTGATGCTTCAGTCTCAAAGCTAATGAGAGCATAGTTGGCCTTAGATAATGTTTTTATCCTCTAGCTTTATAGTATGCAACATGAGTCTTGAAATTTCTCAAATTTTCACTGCCTCTTCATTGTGCTTTTAACAGGTTGCTGTATTTTACAGAGCGAGTCCCCGACATAAATTAAAAATTATAAAGGTATGTCTCACTAGAGACTAGAGTGCTGGACAGCGACTATAGGCACTACAAACAGTACCATTACTTAAACTACGTTGTGGTACAGTGTGTCTAGATGAGACCAGAAATATGAATGGTTTAAAAGTGAAGTGTGTTTGAAAATATTACTTGAAAAAATATATTAAGTCCACAAAGGATATGCAGCTGCTGGGAGTCAACATCAGCTTTCTTGTATGTTGGGAGCTGGGAGTTGAGACTGTGTTGCATTGCAGCTGAGTTGACTGTAGGAACTTGAGAGAACCGTATTTCTGCTACTTCTCAGAACAGGATAAAAGGGCATGAATTTCAAGTCATGTCTGAGGTAATGCTTCTGTTCAGAAGCTTAGAAACAAAGCTAACAAGTGACATGCTTAGTATAACAATTGGAAAAGCAACAATAAAGAGAAGGAAGTAAAACATTATGAGACTGTTGGAATATTTTTGAGAATTATAAGAGGATGATAACATTAACATATAAGTATAGTATCAGTCTCTCTATATAGCTATATAGCTCTATTTTCTCTTGAATGCAGCTTTTGTATACCTTAACTTTCAAATGTAGACTCTGTGGATATATGAACTAAAATTTAACCTAAAATCTTGTATAAAAAATTCATTAATATACAAACAAATGCATTTCTTTAGGATTTTATAATGGAATTATAAAAAATGGGGGGGAACAGCTAAATGCTTGTGTCTAGAACAGTTGTATAGGATGGGTTATTTCAAGCACTATCTAAATTCTTTTTCCTTTCTTTAGTCCCTGCAAAATAATGGTGCAGTAGTAGCTATGACAGGAGATGGAGTGAATGATGCTGTTGCTCTGAAGGCTGCAGATATTGGTGTAGCAATGGGGCAAACTGGAACAGATGTTTGTAAAGAGGCAGCAGATATGATCCTCGTGGATGATGATTTTCAAACAATAATGTAGGTGGCATTTATGTAGATACGTTATGCTATACAGCTTTAATGAAACTTTCCCTAGTGAATGAAAGAAAGAGTGTTTTTTTTGCAGCAGAGTATACTTGGCCTACGTATTAGAAATCACTTAATTACTGCTGTAATTCACAATTTGTTAGACAAGTTGTGACATATGGTAGAGGTTGAAAAGATGGTTTGTACGTATTTCATTCTGGCGCAGTAAGAATACATGGTCTTCTGAAATCATGATGTATTTCTATGATTTTTGTAAAAGTGTGTGTTTTGTTTTTTTTTTTAAATTATCTACCTTGACTCAGAAGGCCTCATCAGGGATGGTGGTGTATTTTAAAAGACTAGGAGGAAATTTTAGTATTGACATTTAATTTTGAAAGCTTAGTTAAGCAGGCCAGAATAAGAACCATTGCAATTGATCTTATAATAAAGTACAATGACTGTCAAAGAACGTTAACTCCGCTTGTTTCTTGACACTTGTATTTCTGATTAAAATAACAGAAATGACGAACTTTTTTGGTTTGTTTTAAGCTTTTTGGCAGTAGCCTTATTTGTCAAATGGTGTAATCTTTGGTTTTTAATTGCAGGTCTGCAATTGAAGAGGGTAAAGGAATTTATAACAACATAAAAAATTTTGTTAGATTTCAGCTGAGCACGTAAGTCTAAAACATCTTTGATATCAGACAGTTCTAACTACATCACGAAGCAGATGCTGTATAAATTCACACAAACATTTTAGATTTTACATAGTATGCTGATAACACTGTGCACTGGAAATATCAGTGGTCATAACTGCAAAAGATTTCCAGGACTGAATTTTCAGTATGTTGTACTTCATGGCTTGTTTCATTTTTAAATAACCAGAAAACAGTGCAGTAAACAGACCTCTAACTTTGTTCTTCCTATTGAGATGTGAAAAGTCAGTAACTGAGAGGATGAAGAGTAACAGAATAGCTCTGCCTTAGGGCTCTTGTTTAAAGGAGAAGTGGGTAGTCATTCCCTTCTTAACCAGAAAATGTATTTAAGTCAGAGAAAATGAGGGAAACAGGAGGTCAACTTCTCTGTAATCCATATACTGCTTTGTGGAGTGAGTTCTGTGAAACTGACTTCCTTTTCTTGCATATAAGGATCCCTATGCATTTGTGGTGTTGCCTAAATTATCTGCATATAAGATGAGTTTATGAAGCCTCAGTTTCAAAAATGTATTGAGCCTATTTTATTGAATTAGGATTCAGGAATGTGGTTTTCTTCTTCGTTGTGTTGTTAGTGTACTTTTTTTGAAGCCATTTATTTTGGAGTGGTTGACCAAAGTTTCAGAAATTAAAACAAACAAAAATAATCAAAGAAAATTCACAGAAAATATACCTCACCAACCTCTTAAAATTTGCCTAAAAACTGTAAGAAGTGTTGTATATTTTCCATCTTGTATAGTGTCCTGAATTGGTAGGAGACTTATTCTGCTTCTGAAAAAGCATGAAACATAGATATTTTAGGGAAGTGTGCATGCCTGCTAGCCTTGGAAATAGTAGCCTTAGGTTTCTCATGAAGGAGTTACCCTTTTTTCTGCCCCTCTTTGTAGGGAGAGCATATGAGGGTTCAGTAGAGCTCTGAATTCAGAATTATTGTAAGCTTTGCTCACTTCTTGTTGGATATGAAACCATTTAATCTTGCACTGAAACCAATTAGTGCATAACTTGTTTAGAGAGGTTTCTAATACCAAGTTTGCAAACAGCTAATCTATTTTCAGTCTTCTCTCTAGTTTCCTCATTTGCTAATGAGCAGTGATGTGAGTATTTTTAGGGAGTCTGAGTAGTGTGCTTTGATTGATTTGTCAAACTGGTGACAGGTGCACAGTCTGGTTGTGTTTATATCAAAAGTGTATAAGAAGTTTGTTTTTCAAAACCATGTACTTCATGTGCAATAAAAGTATAAGACCCAGTTCCATAGTGGAAAAAATCAATTAGGAAGGTGAGTGTTAATCTGAAATGCCATTTTAAGGTTCAGGAGGTTTTTAAGACACACAAGTGCTGCCTTTTAATTGCCAGAACACCATTTTAACTACAGATTCTAAATGAATTCACGCCTTTCATACTGTGAAATTCAGCAAGGGAAAATGTCGGGTTCTGTACCTGGGACATAGGAATGCCTGACAGAGGTACAGACTGGGAGATGAGTGGAAGAGATCTGAGGGTACCGGTTGACAGCAGGCTCAGCATGAGCCAGCAGTGTGCCCTGGCAGCCAAGAGGGCAAATTACATGTTGGGGTGCATGAAACACAGCACAGCCAGCTGGTCAGAAGAGGTGATTCTCCCACTATATTTAGCATTGGTGTGGCCACACCTTGAATATTGCATGCAGTTCTGGGCTCCGCAGTTTAAAAAGGATTTTATGATACTTGAACGCATCCGAAGGATGGCAACAAAGTTAGTAAAAGGGCTGGAGGGCATGTCCTTTTAGGAGAGGCTGAGGACACTTGGTTTGTTTAGTTTGCAGAAAAGAAGGCTCAGAGGTGACCTTGCTGCTCTCTACAACTTCCTGAGGAAGGGAAGCAGAGTTAGGTGCTAGTTTCTTCTCCCTAGTGAACAATGACAGGATGCTCGGGAGTGGCACAAAGCTGTGCTGGAGAGGTTCAAACTGGATATTAAGAAAAAATTCTTTACCGTGAGGGTGGTCAAACACTGTAATGGGCTTCCTAGTGAGATGGTTGGTGCCCCAAGCCTGTCAATGTTCAAGAGGCATTTGGACAGTGCCCTCAGTAACATGCTTTAACTTCTGGTTAGCTCTGAAGTGGCCAGGCAGTTGGATTTGATCTCTGAAGGTCCCTTCCAACTGTACTCACCTTTTAAAGTTATGGTTATGTCAGTTGTGATTTAATTTGTCAAAATCTGTACCTACTCTTAAATATGTGACGTTTTGCTTACGAAGCAGTTATCAGTAGATCTTCAGAAATGTTCTATGCTGACAGTCATAAAAATGGATTCTTTCAACAGGAGTATAGCAGCATTGACTTTAATCTCACTGGCTACATTAATGAACTTTCCTAATCCTCTCAATGCCATGCAGATCTTATGGATCAATATTATTATGGATGGACCTCCAGCTCAAAGGTTAGTAATTATTTACCTTTACTTTAAACTCTGTTAGTGGTCTGTAGTCCTGTTATTTCAGCAAGGAAAAGGCTTGCTTGTAGAAGAAACTCTGTGAAGTATTAGGTTTCAGTGATACTTTTCTGAAAAGTAGCAAACATTTTTCTTAGAATTATACTGCAAATATTATAATTCAGTGTTCGTTATTTTGGTTTGCTTTAATGTCTAACAATGCTTGGTTGGGGTCACAGCATGGATATGTCTGTGGAACCTGAATGCAAGATACTGGTGTCTCTCCGGGTCCTTCCTCTGACTCTCCTCACTGCAGATAGATAGTAGGGGATCCCTTAGTTAGGCTGATTAAGGTAGCAGAAATGAGGGACATTACAAATACAGCAAATTCCTTTAAAATTGACATCTACTAATTTTGATAATGTCTGATATCACATAACTTCAGGCTTTCAAACTGCAGTGTTAGAATATTACCTGTTACTAACATTTATAACTCAGTGCTTTGAAGATGAAAAATAACAGATGCTTATTTGAATTATGTGATTCTTAAGCTGTACAGAGAAGATAAAAATCTTTTTTTTCAACTTGTAAAATCTGGTCTTTATATAGAAGCAATTTATTATTTCTATGATTATAAAAATCTAAGTTGTTGTTTCGATTTTAAGTCTTGGGGTGGAGCCTGTGGATAAAGATGTTATTCAGAAGCCTCCAAGAAATTTAAAGGACAGCATTTTGACTAAAAACCTGATTGTTAAAATACTGGTTTCATCAATAATTATTGTGTGTGGAACACTGTTCGTCTTCTGGAGAGAGGTATGAAAAAAACATAAAACTTAAAGTAGTAGCAAACACTTTCAAAAGAAGTCATTTTTATACTAGCAGTTGGAATTTGGAATTTGCATGAACTTAGTTGTAAGATTTATCCATACTTGTTTAATAATAATGAAGATTGGAGGGGATGAATTTCAAAGCAGCAGTTGAAATGAGCAATACAGTTCTGTTGCTCATCATACAGTCCTATTGCCCAATCTCTGTTTTAACAGGGACTTTTTCAGGACCCAAACATATTTGGAAAACTCCAATGGGCATAAATTTTTAAAATGTTATAGCCAGGCTATTATGAAACAGCCATTTGCTTTCCTTTTCCAAGTAGAGAAGAAAGTTTGTTGTTTTTTTTTTTTTGAACTTCTTGTAGTGCCTAGAATTCTTGGTATTCTGTCTGCTTGCATAGATGTTTGTTAAGAGTCTTCGTTTAATTACAGCTTGGAATTATAAATTCTTTTAAATTACAGGTGTGTAATTCTTGTTGTATGATTTATTAAATCAGCTTGGGGCAAACAGTTGTTTTTGCTTTCATGTAGCTAGTCAAACTTGAATTATTGCAGTAACTATGTTTTGTTGTTGAGGGTTTAAATTAAAGCATGCTGAAACCATCCTATTTTTTGTTGGCAGTTACGAGACAATGTAATAACACCTCGAGATACAACCATGACTTTCACCTGTTTTGTATTTTTTGATATGTTCAATGCATTGAGTTCTAGATCTCAGGTGAGTGATTCACATTGCCATTTACACATTATTTACAAAAGCAGTATTTTTCATCTAAGGAGGATCTTGCTGTTTTTGTTTCAAATGCAGATTTACTTTACATGTACTGTGAAGCTTTGGAGTTAAAATAGGTAAATAAAAATAATTAAAATTAAAAAATACTATATAGGATTTCTTAAATTACAGATAAGTGTTGATTTCCTTAATTTATGATGCAGAGCCTGGTAGTAATGCTGCTGTCCTCACAGGAGCAAGGAAAGTTTTATTAAAATCTGAAGTGTGGTGGTCCTTTGTATTGCTACCTATGCTTGGTTGGATTTTTTCTTTCCTGAAAATCCTGCCAGTTCAGCAACTTTTTCAGAATCTGAAGCTTTTTGGAGGCCTTATTTTATTTTTAACTTGTAACTTCAAGGAAAGTTGCTTAAACTGTTCTTTCTGTTTATATTTTTGCTCTAAGGAAAAAAGGTCTGAAACTTCATGCTAGTTGAAGAAAATATATACTACTACGTATATGCTACTACACTTATGCTAATTGGCAGTCTGTTTTCTGATATGAACATCAGAAAACATGTCCTTTTAGTATTGTGTGCACCTTCTAATGCACTGTACTTGCAGAAAAGTGAGCTCAGTAAACAGATCATTGACTGTGAAGACAAGATACGCATTCAGTTTACCATGAAACTAGCCTCTCAAGAACTTGTTGTGGATTATCTTCAAGGTCAACAATATATTTTTACATTTCTGTAAAAGTCCAGATGAAAACACTGTAGTTATGAATATTTTTCCTGTCTAGACAATGGAATTTACATGTACGGTGTGATTTATCGTTTATTTTACAGACAAAATCCGTCTTTGAGATTGGACTTTGTAGTAACAAAATGTTTTGCTATGCTGTCCTTGGATCTATAATGGGGCAGTTACTGGTCATTTACTTTCCTCCACTTCAGAAGGTTTTCCAAACAGAGAGCCTGAGCATCTTGGGTAAGAACAGTTTCTTTTTAAAAACTGTGTATTAAGGATTAATTTGTGAATGCATTGGCTGATGGTTGTGGGCATGGCATTTAGGGACATGGTTTAGTGGTGGATTTTGTAGTAGTAGGCTAGTGGTTGGACTTGATGATCTTAAGGGTCTCTTCTAACCTCTATCATTCTGTGATTCTCTGAGAGTTCTTTCTGCCTATTTGTATACAGCAGGAATACAAATCCTGCTGACCTGTTTTAAGAGGGGAAAAAATCCTTTTAGATCCTTTGTTTGGAAATCATGATTAAATGTGTATTATACGCAAAACAGGTGATTGCATTCTTAGGTTTCTGAAGTGCTTGTGTATTTTAAGGTTTTCAGTATGAGTATTGATGCAGGCAAAATGAAGCATAGACTTTGGAAAAGTTTTTTTAAAAAAGTATTTTTTCAGTATAAAGTTAATTATGTTGCTTAGTGTTCTTTGCTTTCATAGGTATTAATAAAAATAGTTACGAAATATTCCAAAAGTTTGAAATATCGTGCATGTCCTTGTGATTTGTGCATAAACTGTGCATGTTATTTGTCTGGTTCTGCAAAAATTGGTTCTTGCTTCACTTCTTCTCAAATTACTTAATAATAGGGAGGCAATTTGAAGGTTTTGTAAGTCGTATTCCTTTGTGAATCTGCCCTAATCTTTAAGTAGCAACTTTTTAAAAGGCTAATTATCTCTTCTAGACTTATTGTTTCTTCTGGGACTCACTTCCTCTGTGTGCATAGTGACTGAGATCATAAAGAAGTTTGAAAGAAGCAAGGAAAAGATCCAGAAACGTGGAAGTTCTTCTTCGTCAACTTCGTCTTTTCTTGATGTATGATGCATATTGCATTCTTTTTGTTTGCAAACTTAGGGATTGCTGTCTAAAGATGTAGGAGAAAGCAAAACAATATTTGGAGGATTAAGAAATCCTGAGGGCTTTTGTCAAGTCCTTTGTTTCACTGGCTAATGATGAACATTCACGTTTCAAGACTGTTCAGAACTTAACTTCCAGCTGTGGGAGTAACAAATGAAATTATGCAACTTTGGTAACATTTTTCCTCAAACCAATTTACTTTTGAGATTGAACAGGATTTTGTGTGGGGGGGATTTAATTTAAAGAAAGATCTAAGCCCAAGTCCCATTTTCTGCACTTAAGAGATATAACTGTAAAATTCTTCTCTTAGATATATATATTTTAGTTTGTTTTTATTTAAAACATTGTACTATATTACTTTTATGGTGGTGGGACTTTGCTACTAATACAAGGATTAAAAAAAAATATTTCAGAGGCATTCCACTGGGTTTAGAGTCTGTCACAAGAGTGCCATATTCTAGCTACTGTATTTATTTACTTTATCCTGCAATGTGTAAGCGGCTCAAGTACCTTGTGCTAGTTTTTTTGTATCCTGAGTTCTTTTGCACAGGATGTGACCGCTGTCGGATCACTGTTTTTCTTTTTTCTGTGATTGAAAAGCCTATACTGCAATTTGAAGTAAATGTTTGCTTTTCTTAAAAGTGTGCTGTCTCTTTGCTTTAAAAGAAACTGGCATTTATGCCAGATTGTCAGGCGTGTTTTGATAATTTCAGATGCTAGCTTTATTTCACATTTTGTTCCATTTTAGCTTACAAATGCCAGAACACTTCAGTGGTTATAAGTACTATTATTGAAATATTATTGTAGTAGTATACTAAATTAGAAAAGGAATGCACTCATTCTCACTCCTAATGGCAAAAAATCCTGCCCTTGTTTGAAAGAAGCTTATTTTTTCCTTCTGTGCCCCTCCTGTTCTTCCTTCTTCCCATCATAAAAATAAACTGTTTACTTTTAGAGTAACTTAAAATTTTAACCTTCAGAATGACTTTTTGTGGCTGGAAAAGTGTTATAGTAGATTGATGTCTCTATATGTTAAAATTAGTTTTTAATATATGATAAGGCCTAAATACTCTTAATATTCAGCAATTAGAAACAGTCTTTTCCCTCAAAATAGACTTGAAGCTGGTGTCATCAGTGTCTTTAGAATAGGACTATTTATCCCCTGAGGAAAAATGCAAGGAACAATCACCTAGGGAATCTTGAAAAGAGGATGTGCAAGATTTCTAGGGGGAGTTGGAGATGGAATGGTGTATCTTTTGCTTCGCAGTGTGTGGATACACAGCTTTTCACATTGAAGCCTGAAAATAGTGTTTTTCTTGGTATTAGTTGGGGGACATGCTGTCAGAAGATAATCATCCTGTCTGTAAGGTTAATGAGGGATTTTAAATGGGCACCAACCAGGATGTTTTTTGCACGTTTCTTTGTGGCTTGCTCCATGTGCCATGCTCAAAATCTGGGGAGTTCATGAAAAATAAGGCAGTTTGGAAAGTGTTATATGAATCTCTCTGCTGGTAGTTTATTTATTTATTTTTTTTCCCTGGAGATTCGTAGACTTGGTCAGAAGTGTGGCAGCACACAGGAAATGAGTTCATTTGCTATGCAGGAACCACTGAGTCAGCTGTACGCACGCAATTCAGCCATTGCTCTGGCTGACCCCGGGCCTGCTGAATGTGCACATATTACCTGAACTACCAATGTGCAGGAGATCTAACAGTGTAAGGGGAAAGACACTAGTGTATAGCGTTCACCTCTTATGCAGGCTGCTATATGAACCACCGAGCTAATAGGGCTCAAACAAGATGACTTCATATAGAAATGCTCTTACCTCTTCAAGCACAAGTCTCATTGCCAATAGCTCCGCCTATCAAAAGTTGAACAAATTCGTCAGTGTTCTTCCTGGTGGACTGTCTTTGACAAGTGTAGGCGTGGTACTAATGCGTTCAGTATTTCAATGCAATTTCAGAACATTTAAAAGCTCCTTAATAAAATATTTAGAACTCTACAGATTCCGGTAAAGACATAATAAAAACTATGACAATGCATGCTGATGAAGAATCTCTTGCACCAGCCTGGGTTTTGAGAAAGTACAGCTCTGCATTTGGTGTTAAAATCGTAGAAATCCAGATATGTAGAGAAGTGCAGATGAATAATGATTTGTTGTTTTAGCAAAGAATTCTTATTGCCTAGTCTTTAAACAAATTTTATGAAGCAGCACAAAGAAGTCTCACTTTCTGAATAAGGTATGTCAGTGTAGACAAAGATATAAAATTGTGGTTTCTGAAGAACAATTCTGCCTTCTTTAAGGGTAAGCTTAATTGCATGTAATTCACTTTAAATGTGCCAAAGGCAATTTTGCTGTTTTCCACTGGAAGATGAAACAGTAACAAGTAATTCGTGTAGCTCAACCTAGTTATTTGTGAGAAATGCTTGGACCAGCTGTCTGAATTCCATTGCTGTTTTTTAGCTGCATTCTTGATCATTATCACCTAGCAGCAAGTTGAAGATTTTCTTTAGAGCTATTGAGTCAACAGTGAGATTTTCTTCCCCTCAAAAATTTAGAAGCATTTATGTGGTGTGAAAATAGGCAGCAACCAAGGAATTTAGTTTCTCTTATTAAAGTATGGAATAGTGAACATCTAACTTTTAACTAGTAAGAGCCTTTTATTGTTCTGTGTTGTTTTTCTCCCAGGGAAAGATTGAAAACCTGTAATGACTCAAGAAATAAAACTGAAGCAGTTTATTTAAACTTTGAATAGTGATCCTAGACTGGCTAATTTTCTTCATCATACAGAAATGGTATTTACAGTGAGGCATATTTAATTTTATCAGGAACGAAGAGCAACTGAATTCTGCATTTAGAACATGTTTCCAGTGGAGTAATTTGTAATCACCAAGTCAGCAGTCCCAAAGGTATTCCCAAAATGCCTTGTGATCACAGCAGCCTTTTGATCAAAAATTGAAACATTTGAGTTTTCACTTGTCTTCAGAACTAATTCAAGATCCTACTTCCCAGCAAGGCTCAAGAATTTGCTTTCTGGTGTTCCCCCAGCATGGCATTTGGAGCAGTGAAGTTCTCCCTTACAGCAGTAACAAAGTGGAATCAAACATACCTGCATTTTCATATTTAAGACTTGAAATGGGACAATTACTGTTGATTATAAAAACCATAAGGAACTACAAGCTTGGGAAAATTAAACACAGGGGATGGTAATGATTTGAAGGATTAAACTCTTAATTATTAAAATCAAGAACTTAAATTTAACCCCTTTCAACTTGAGTAAAGTCACCTGATGGAAACGTGTAAATAGGCTACTTAGAAAGGAGTTGTAAAGTGCTCCTGACTTGCTGTGTGGTTGAGTGTGGGTGCCATCTGCTGGTAATATAATAAGTAGCAGTTCTGTAGTGGAGGAAATGTTAATTATTACCTGCTATCTCAGTTACCTACCGTCTCAGATTTTATCTCAAAAATAGTTCTTCTATGAGTTTAAAGATGTTGCAGATGTATTAATTTCTCATTGAATTTATTACGGCGGTATCAAGTCTCAGCTGTATGAGACCACTCTTGTAGTTCACAAGGTCTAATGAGTTACTGCCATGTAGAAAACAGTTGTTATAGTGTATGGTAATGAGCCTAAAGAAAGTGAAGTTTTATGTTTTGTTTTGCTTTTCTCCAGGCTTATTCATAGGTCTTCATACCGTATACTTTAATGTTTCCTTTTTAGAAAGTTTGGGTTTGGGATTTTTCCCCAAAATTTAGGACGTCTGAAATTTGAGCATTTAGGGTCAGCTTTTTAGTTTTCATCCTTTCATGCCTGGAACTTGCCCTAGTTAAACTTCAAGTGAATGACAAACTGTCATGCTTTTTGCATTTCGATATGTCCATTATGTACTTGAGTGCCCCACAAAATTTACAACAGTAAGTATTAACAGTGCCTGATACTTAAGTGCTAGTGTTAAAATTCTGAATCAGGAACATTATTGTGATTTGAGACTAGAACTCTGTAAAACACTTTTTCCTTGATTGGATTACTTAAAAATCATTGTGAAATAGCTCATTTGCCTTGGTGGTGGATTACTTTCAGTTGCTTAATTATTTCTCTGTAAAATTAAGTAGCACTTCAGGAAAGCCTTTGTGATAGTGGTCTCTGCTAGTCTGTATCACCTACTTGGACAGGGACATATTTTTTAACAAGAACAGCCTCTACATCCATTAAGACAGAGTAACTACGATGTTATCTTCTGTGACAGTAAAGATTGTGTCACCTAATTCTGTTGCTAGCGCAAGACCTCTAGAGAAAAGCTTTGTACTCAGTTCTTGGTGCTTGATGGTTTTTAGTGGATTTCTTCATGCCTGGAATATTTTTCATCATTAGTACAAGTGCTCCTGATCACACTGAGCAAAGGCAGATGTTGCCTTGGTTATTCCAGGTAGCTCACTTTACTTTTTAATTTGTCAGTTTGTGATTATTCTACATGCAAGAACACCACCTAAATAATGACTGTCAGATGCAAGAACAGCCTGAAGGACAGGTAATCTGCGACTATGAATTTTCTTCTCTTTCCCCTCTAGAAGCAAGTCAAGTGCTCTTTTTCTACTACCATAACTGGAGTGCTAAAGTACACTGTTTAAAGGGGCAGATGCAACTATCTCAGGTATAGCTTACCTTCCAAGTAAAAATACGTTTTCTGCAATGTGTGATGACTGAAACAAATCTAAGAATATGTCCTCTGTCATAGTCTGTGGAAAAAGCATGTTTCAGAGCAATGTCATGCCTCTAAGAGTAGAAATGCTTTAACCTGAAGGCATTTGTACTATGAGGATAGGAGGGAGTTCATCTTGTTTTCTTCACAGACCAGTCTCTCTTTTAGTTTAAATGTGAGAAAAAGCTTACATAAGCTGGACTGAAAATTGAGCACAAGATGATGCAGGCGTCAAACTTGAATTCTGGTGAGTAATGATTAAATCATGATTTTCCTGGATTTAAGAAATAGCATACTGAGTCTTGAGAAGAAAAAACAAATGTAGACTTCACATAAGGAAGATACCAGGAAACCATCAGTTTTACAACAAAAACATTTCTGTGAAGTGTCTCATTTTGTTGCGAAGTTTGCTAATACAAAAAAGCACTGAGAAATACTGACAATGTAGGATTTTTTGTATTAACTGTTTTTCAACATTACCATACTGAGAGTAAGGGTTTGCAAAGTAACTTAGTGTACGCTGGGGCAGCTTAAAGCAGGTCTGTATAGCTGTTAAAGAAAGGTTAATACAAATGACAGCAGATTGTACACAATTACTCCGAATTAGCAAGCCTGCTGTAATTTGTTACCATGTAACTTTATGTATCTATGTAGGTACTTAACTGCTATTTAAATATGCCAAGTGGAAAGGGGAAAATTGCTGCTTCTGCTGAAGCTTCTGAACATGCTTCAGTACTTACAATGCTGCAAGCACAACTTAATCGGTTTTCACTGATGAAAATTACCTCACTGAAAGTACAAATATTCTACCTGTAAAGACAATGTTTTTTAAAATGTGGATTTCCAGTTTGCTCTGATCTGTAAAACCGTAATCATATAACAGCACAGACAATTGTTCCTCAAACATGAACTTTAAAAACTATTTTTTTCAAAGTTAGAAGTGTTCAGGAAGTTGGAGAGACAGTGAACTATAAACGTTCAGGAAGACAATTACTTTAAAGTAGTCCAGCTCTGAAATGCTAAACTTCTTTACCCTCATTTTTGATTAGTATTTTATAAAAACAACCAAAACCACACACACGCAGAAAAACAGAAAGCAATACAACTTACATGTAGCACCTTTTTTATAAGAGCCTCGGTTACAAAAATACTACATCCCTGAAGGAAGACTTCTTGGTAAAGATGAACTGGGAACTTGTATGAAAACAGCAAAGCAAATTCCAATACAGTCACATATTGAAATATAATTTCTATCTTCATAGGTGAAATTATTCTAGTAATAATGCTTTCAGTCATCCACTCCAAGTGATGCAAACCTATTAACATCACATAAATACTGAGTTTCTGGTATGGGACGCCTGATGGCCTTTGTCTTTTTAGATGCTTTCTTCTTTTTGCGGGACTCAGACTTGGTCTCTGTCACCTTCTGAAAGAAGTCCGGAGATACACTTGACTTCACTGTATTCAACAAAACCTGATAAAGCTGAGTCATTTTTGGAGATGAACCGAACAGATTTTCCACTGAAGGTGTTGATTTAAGCTCTTGATACAGACTGTGCACAAGGGTCCCACTATAAAGCCTGCTCAAAGGAAGGAGAGAATCCTCGTTTAGAACCACACTTCAGCAGAAGTACAGAAACATGCTGTTCAGTGAAAAAAAAAATCTCAACTACATACAATATTCAACAGTGGGCTCCTAAAGAATACGTATTCTAAACAGTGTTTTTTTCCATATTCCTATCTTTAAAGAAAGGAGTCTAAATATAGTAAAATTGGCCAAAGGAGTTTATGACCCAGAAAATAAAACAGTATATAAAAACATTTCAATAAGAGCTTATGTGGAAAACAGATCTCTGGAACATCCTTACCTACTTAAGTCTGGCTCTGAGAGAGGAGTGGAGAGTAGCTGGTTGAGATACAATCCCATCTGAAGGCAGCACTGCCACTGGCAGAAACTGTGTGCAGCATCTAAATCAAAGTCTTTATTTTGCAATTTCTTTTCCTTCCATTTCAGGAATTGGTTATATGCAATACTGTCATCTTCATGTAAAGCTGTGGAATCTAGGTTGTGAATAGAAAAGGACAGACAAATGTCTGCTGTGAACAGTATGAAAGGTATCTGCAGCGTATAGGGTCTACAAACCTCAAATGTCCAGTTGTATCTCAGGAAGCCTACATGGTAATGTTTCAAATCTCAAACTTAAAGGCATAAAATTACAAAATACTTTAAGTATCAATTTCCACAAGAATCTCAGATTGTGAAATCAGTAATTCTACTCGTCAGGGAATTTGCTGCGCTGTTCTGTGAGGGAATCAGTTTGAAAAACAGATTGCCATCTCACTCCAGCCTACTTGGGAAGCAGGTGACAACCATTTTCAACCAGCTTTTACAGTTTAGAACCTAAATAAATTGAATAACCTTGGCACGCATAATCTTTGGCATCACATCAAGGCTTCTTCCTAAATGAAATGCCACTTTACACCCTATTATGTATAAATATATTCTTGAAAGTATTAAGTCAGTAAAGAAATTGTTTCATTTTCAAGTATTCTCAGTGCACAGGAAGATAACAGGTACCTGTGCAATTTTTAGGTACAGCTGATTTTAGAAAAACTCATGAGAGGGAAAAAGTTATCAGAATGCATCAGTAGTAGTCATTTCTGATGCATAAGCATGTCAACAAAATTTTTGTAGCCTAATTACACCTAATTAATCTTTTAGTCCTTGATTTGCCTTTTTTAAAAAATGTTTTACATGATAGAATAGCACTGTTCTACCTATTTAGAGTGTTAAATTCTTAGTTAGCACTGCTTCTCTGCTTTGTATCAATGCAAAGAATGTGATACTTCAGGATATAGTGTGAATCAAAGCTAATTCATCTGAATTTGCACAACTCACCATAAATGGGGAAAATCAAGTTACGGGACAGATTTTCACAGTAGTTGAGCATCTAAAATTGTATTTTTTTTAGAGACATACCTGGATCATTAGTTACCCTGTCAAGTTCTCCGGATACTATCGTTAGAAGTAGAGCCTTTAATTGAAGCAATTTTACTTTTGGTTCTGAACAACACGTCCAATAACAGGTTACAGCAACAGGGAGCTGTAAGTGACTGGGGATAGATTCTAGGAAACTCATTTTCACTCCTAAAGTCTCCAGCAAAAGCATCTGACGGCGTGACATAGGCACCTGAAAAAAAAAATGGAGTGGAAAAATAAAGGGAACAGACTTCATTTGCTGTAACTGATTTCCAAAATGCAAAGAAGATTGTGTTTAAGCTAGCTAATACTTCATGTTTCCTATTTAAAAAAAAAAAGTTATTTGAGTAAGTTTCACAGATACTCTGAACAGGAAGTATTTTTGAAATACAGCTAAATGTTAAGGAAAAGCAGTAAAAGTCTATTTTTACAATTGTTTGAGGTCAGTTAGATTAAGAGGTTTTGAAGTCTCCTACAAATCAGATGATTTAAATTACACTCCTGTGCAAAACTTAGCTTACTTGAATGGTAATGCCTATTCTTGGTATGTTGAGAACATACCTACCTGTAATTACCATGAAGTCTTCAGTGTGAAGCTTGCCTTTCTTATTGGCAACATAGTAATTCCTAGCACGTTCCCTCTTTGTTGTGTTATTTAACTACTAAAATGTGGTGTTATGCTACACATAGACCCTGCAGCAGAATTGCAGCAAGCTTTTCAGATGTAATTTGAGTGCTTGGTGCATCTACATTAGGATGATTTTGCCTGTATCTAGACATGAATCCCAGAAGTAGAAGACAAACTGAAATCAGTTTTGCCAAGAGTGATTTGAATGCAGGGGAACCTTTCTTCTTGCAACCTTCCGTTGAATTGATAATTCACATTTATTTAGTGAGGAGAGTTGTTGTAATAGCAGAAACTTGAATTTGGTAGAGGATACATACTAGGGCCAAATTAAGGTGTCATTAAAGTTTCTTAAAACCCCAAACAATGACTTCTCAAACTCTTGAATGTCTGCACGTTGCTCATTTAAATAGCAATAAACCTGTATCACAGTAGTGATGGACCAGGTTCTTAATGAAATAGCCACCAGCAGGTGATAAAAACACACAGATGTGCTACAGCTGATCTGAATGCCAGAATAGATAGAGCATATGACTTAAATATGCGCTATTAAAAGGCACAGATTGTATTTCCAAAAGTTAAAAAAATGCATACAGAATCTGTTATGCAACTTTGGGAATGAGAGATTATTTCCCATTCAGAGGATGAGTTACAAAGCCTTAACCATTAGAATTTACACATACAGAATCACTTATGGTGACTAGAACTAACCTAGTACAAGCTTCCTTTGATTACAAGCTGTGTTTTTCAGGTGCTGTTCTGTCTGGCAAGCAGCAGGGAACCACGTTAGCAGGATGCATACTCGTGGCAGGAGGAACTGCTGGACCAGCTGCAAGGTTCACAGAAAAAAACGTTCATTTTTAGTAAAAAGCATGTGTCAGATTTTGTGTCTGCCTTTGGTCTGAAATAGCTATAGCTTGATCAAATGTAAATTCAGTTTTGTAGTGTTAAATTGCACCTAAATTTAATAAAGCTATGAATTCTCTCCTGAAATGACAAAAGCAAATACTAGTTTAGCGTAACACACAGGATGAAAGAAGGGCATATAACGGAAAACGTAGGCACTGCTAATATATACACACTACCTGCTTTTCATAGAATTTGTCTTGGTACAGTAGGGGAAAAAAAGTTATGAAATCTCCGTAGCTTCTCAACTATCAGAAGCTAAGCTCAGAACCCTATAAGTACCTCAGCACTGAGGTATTTACTTACTGAAGTTGTTTGGTTCAGGCATCATGTTTAGTGACCAGCTGGCAAACATCAGTCCCAACTATTTGTTACTCATGAAACATTGTTAACCATGATCTGTGGTGCCAGCCATTTACCTCCGTTAACTTGTCCAAAGAAAAATGATCATCGCAAAAGCGCGGGGGTAGGTTTGCTGCTTGAACAAAAGTTTTTTTAAGCGTCTTTTGGATTCTGTCGAATTCAAACACACCTGGCGGCTTGTTGGCCTGCTTACTCGCAGAAGCAGCTTCCAAGCTTTGAGATGCCTTCAGGAGCAGTCCGTAGATAACCTGTCGGATGGGCAGCGCTGTGCTGTGCGCGCTAGGCCTCTGCATGTTCTCCACCTGAACGTGGAGGAAGGTACTTCTTAGTATCAGGGCATCGCTGAGGAATGGGGACAGCTCACCTTTCGCCAAGCCATCAAGCACCCACTGTGGCAACCCCGAGTTCCTGGCCGCCTCGCATTCGTACTTCCCACCCTGAAAAAAGTCCTCCAGGTTCACGTCGGACGGCGCGTAGTCCTCCATGGAACTGCACAGGAGCTCCCTCACCTCTTCTCTCCGGTGTTCCTTCAGGTGCCTCACAACGTGCTCCACGGCCTCTGCGGGCCCGGAGAACTGCGCCAGCCACTCCAGCAGGCCCCGCATGAGGCCGTGCTTGCCCCGCCGCCCCCCGGGGCTGCCGGCCGGCAGGGGCAGCTTGCCGAAGAAGCCCTGGAGGGCCGGCACCTCGCCGTAGTCGTTCCCGCAGAGGACGGCGAAGAGCGGCAGCAGGCTCTTCTGCAGGCGGCCGAAGCGGCCGCAGAAGCTGTCGGCGGAGAAGCACAGCGCGGGGATGAAACAGCCCGGCGCCCCGTCCCCGGGGCACACCTCCTGCCACTGGAAGCGGCTGAGCGGGCAGTAGCCCCCGGGCAGGTCGAAGACGCAGAAATCGCTGTCGAGGGACAGCACGGGGCAGCCCCAGCGGCTGGCCAGGGCGGCGATCTCGCGGTCGGCCTCGGCGAAGCACTGCACGAACGGGACGCGCAGCCGGCGCAGCGCCTGCACGAAGGTGTGGCGGGCCAGCAGCGGCAGCAGGCAGCCGCCCTGGCCCCGGGACAGCCCGTGGGCAGCCCGCAGCCGCTCGGCGGCGCGGTCCCGCAGGGTGGGCAGCTTGCGATCGGCCGCGCCGCGCCCGCCGTCCAGCACCACGACGGCGGCGACGCCGCAAGCCCGTAGGCTGCCGAAGAAACGGCGCACGGTCGCCGCCAAAGCGCCGTAGTCGCCGCCGCGGCGGAATTCGGCGGCGGAGGAGAAGCACAGCCGGTGGTAGAGGCTGCTCCCGTCGATGACCAGCTTGGTGTCCCGCAGCCGCAGCTCGGTGAAGAACGCCCCGCGCTCGCCCACGAAGCCCGTCAGCCCCGGGACGCCCATGATGGCGCCGGGCGCCCGCTTCCCTCGCAGGGCGCCTGCGCCGCCTCTCCTAGCGACGGGGCCAGGCGAGGCGGGACGCGGGGAGGGAAAGGGGCCGGAGGAAGGGAGGTCCCGACCCCTCAGAGCGTGAGTTTGGGGCCGCCCGCGGTGTGTTTTGGGGTCCCGGCGTCCCCAGAGCGACTCAGGGAGGCGCCTGGCTGGTCGGCGGTTGGTCTCGTGTCAGCCGGGCTGCCGGTAAAACCCTGGGCGTCCTCACTCCGGGAGCAGTCAGGAACAATAATAACGCTGCTTTAGTCTCGGCTGGAGGACTCTTAACATCCTCGTAAAGTTGTTGGAGGAATTGGCTACGCAGCCGGCGTTCAGGAGGTTTGGTTGTTTTTAAACGAAGGGATAAAAATAAACGCAAATACCTTCTATTTTATTTTCAAAAAATGCTTTGAAATGGTTAAAAACCAGGCCAGTGAAGTCATAGACAGGAAAATAAATAAATGTGAGGTAGTATATGCTGGTAATATTTGGAGTTTAAATATAAAAAAAGTGGGTTTTGATTTTGAGGTGAGAAACGGTAACTTGTGTATACAGGAGTTCTTAAGGGGTGAACAGAAAACCTGACAGAACAGGAAAACAAGAGTTTATCCTGCCGATCAGAAAGTACCAGAGTATGTTAGCAGTTGCTAAAGGAACCTGAAGGAATTAAAAACCAGCACTGTATGTAAACAAAGGGGGGCTTTGGGGGAGTGCGGTGCTGTGCACAGAAACCTTAAAGTGCCACTCTACCTTACCTTGTGGTAATAAAGGGGAGAGAGATCTAACCACAGCCGAGGAAGAAGGAAAAATTAAAGACACAAGGTAATCTAGACAATGTAATTGCATTAGTTCAGCATCAGCGATGTGCCATGCTATAGAATGGGGTTTGATGAGGAAAAAAGGAAAATAAATTGTTTTCCAAAGTATTACCAGATAGAGCATGCTGAGCTTTTTGAGGAAAAGGAGGCTTACCAGTTCTTTTCTTTGAGTTATTTCTAGTTGTTCTGAAGAACTTTAATGAAACTTGAAGTTGGAGAATATGGAAACTGGTACAAAAATTCCAGGAAGGCTGGACTGAAAGGTTTGTGGTAGGAGAGACTACCAGCTGGCAAACTTCTAGAAGAATCATTCTTACAGTTAAGTCAGGCTGTAGGGTCTGTTGACTCTTCTGGGATATTTCTTTCAAAATGCAGGGGCTCAGCAATCCATCTGTTGTGGGCCCTTAAAATCTGACTGTGGCACCACAACTACAGTCATTGGCCCTGCCTTGTAACATTGCTCAGCAGTAGGTATCAAAGCATTTGCAAAGTTATATCAATACTCTCGTTATATATAGGGGGAATTGAAGTGTGGAGAGTAGCAGGTGCAAGGCAGGGTTAGAAATAAAGCACAGCAATTAGTTTCAGTTGGGTACTCTAGCTCAAGGGTGATATTGTGATGTTAAGGGTTATAACCCATTCCTAGGGCCAGGTAAGTATCAAAATCAGAAGGTGAGCGGTGTTAAGTGACCCTTCTCCAGAAAAAAGAACAAATAGATTAGCAGTTTTTGTAAGTGTAGTTATTTCTAAAAAGTATGTATTTTAAAACTACTGACTGTATCTGGGATTTATGATGGCATCCATAAAACATCAACTTCCTGGGAGAATAATAAATGAAAAATATGGAAACTTTCCGAAACTGGCAATATAATATTTTATGGAACTCATCTTTCTGTCATTCTGTGCCTCGCCCCACTCCCAAACACTCAACACGGTCCATTTATGCTTTCTAAGACAGATTTAGAGTTACTGAAGCAGTAGATTTTTTAGCTGATGTTCTTTGCAATTCAATTTTTTTTGTCCCTCTTGCTATTTGAAGGAGAACACAGAAACAGACTTTCAAGAGTGTTTTTGCTTTAAAAAGTACATGATTTATATCATTGTCAAGGTGGCTTCTGGTAATTACAGTTTGGCTGTTTTTCATTATATGATGACACTGCAAAGTCAAGCTCATTGGTAGAGCATTGACAGGAGGTCAGCAGGTGAGTATTAAAATAGGTTCTTACACACACACACACACACACATGCACACACAGTTATTGTTATAAAATACAAATTCATAGAATCACAGAATGGCTTGGGTTGGAAGGGACCTTAAATACCATCCATTTCCAACCCCCTGCCAAGGGTGCAGATGCCACCCACTACATCAGGTTGCCCAGGGCCTCATCTGACTTGGACTGGCCTAATCTTCATTTATTTTCTGCATTTTTAGGAAGTGAAGACAATCACGTGGAACTAGCAGTTATGTGGCTTTTAAAGTTAAGCATTTTCTCATTTCCAAAACAAAGTATTTTCATTGCATTGACTTTGAAATGCTATGGTGAGCAAACACAGTGTGGTCATACTGCATTGCAGCAGGCAGTGCTGATTAGACAGCAGTAATAGCGCTGCTGATTGAAGGACCTTGCCACATCTTTATTTGTTCCAAAGGATCCTCAAGTACAAATAATGCAAATAAAAAGGCAAGGTAATGAAAGCAATATTGTTTTATTATGTGTAGTGAAGCACCTACACTTTATCATTTGGAATGGGGAAGGTAAAACAAAGTCATTTTAAAGCCATTTTCAATTATTGAAAGCCATAGAAACACCAGGGGGTTGCTTCTGCAGTCCCTGTGTTTGCAGAATTAGGACCTCAGTTATACAAGAGTTACAAATCAAAGTTAAGCTGTTAGAACTATTATAGCAAAGAGAAAGGCAGAACGTTTGGAAGAAGTGGGTTTTATTAAAAATCTTGTAGGTTTGTAGGTAGCCAGGAAGCTCTAATTTTCAGAAGATAGCGGTGAATCCCACAGAAGCTATAAGGTCAACACTGAAAGGCAGGAGAAAAACAGTTGGTGAAATTTGAGCAGCAAATGAAAGAGCAAAGAAAACAGCTTTGTAGTTATTGATGCAAGTGAATTCAAAATTATGTGTAGAGATTATGCTTCATTATATGCAAAAATCATGAAACGTGAATCCCAAAACATTTTTGATGCCAGATACTATGGTGGTATAAAGACAGATGGTAAAGAAGAGTACCATATCTGAAGGGAACTCTCAGATGAAATAACAGGTGTAGTTGTCCTTGTTCTTGCAAAAAGTGCCCGAACTTTTTAATAAAGCAATGTATATACACCCATGTTTCATTTTTCCTGTGTTATAAGTTCACTGAATTCATTTAAGGTTGTTTTAGAGGAAGGTTGACTATGTCACATCTGCATTATCTGGTGTTTCTTAATCAAGTCTGCTGCCTACAGCTTAGCAACTAATTATTACACTTAATTTTGTTGTGCTGCAAGCTGAGCACTATAAACAGTGCAATAGAATTAAGTGAATATTTTCATAAGAACAATCATTGACTTTTTTTTTTTCTATTTGAAGTATTTCCTCTGAACATCCATGGGAGAGTAAAATAATTTGAAAGCTGCATTCTAGAGAAATTTATCATTTCTCTTATGTGGAACAATGCTGAAATTTCAAGAAACTGCGAAGCATGTCACTGTTGCCAGATCTAATTCTGCTTGCTCAGATGCTATGATTGCAAGAAGATACACTATTGAGAGGAAACTTGGCAATGGAAGCTTTGGAAGCGTGTATCTGGTTTCTGACAAGAAAGCAAAACAAGGAGACAAATTGTAAGTAAGCTCTTCACATACTTCAAACAGAACTGGACTATATTTCTTGCACTCTAGATGTTTTCTTTGCATTAACTTGTGTTCCATCTCTGATTTTGGTGTTATTTTTGCAGCCTTAACTGTTCAGTTTTAGTGAGAGCCTAAGACAGGAACAGACTTTGTGCTGACTCAGCATTCCAACTGAATTTCTCTTTAAAACAGTTCATTAGATATGTCTATCTTACTGTGCTTTCATCTAGATCCTTTACAATTTGCTATGTATGACAGAGTGGAGGTAGGTAGCAAATCTCTGACCCTCCTCTCCATAGTAATGTATACCTCTGAAGCTTTCTAAATAATGGTTAGAACAGGAAAAATATACCTAACTTACCTATTCCCCAGTGTCATTCCTTGGACAAGTTGGTAATGTAAGATGCACACTGTGGAAAGGACCCCTTTGTTTATGCAGAACTGAAGTAAATTTCATCATTGTGAAATTTACAATGATAAGCAGCAGGGCAAAGGTGCATGCCAGTTTTCACGAATTCTCCATTCTTCTTTGTAACAAAATTGTTTATTAAAGGCTTAAAGCTTTATAATTTATAAACTATAATTGAGTAATTGTATAAATGTATTATGCGTGTGTGTGTGTATAATATAATTGTGTAGTTTATTTGTGCAGGCTTTGCATTTTGCAAATAAACCCTGTTCTTCAAGTTCTTTCTTCAGAACACTTAATAAAATGCTGGAGGTTTGCGTTCCATTCCCTGCTCCTCCCTCTTCACGAATGTGCCATTTTTGTTTTAAAAAACATGGAGAAAGAAAATCCGTAATTTAATCAAGTCCAGCTACTACAGTATCTAGCTCTATAATGTTTCAGCCAGTTCTACATGCTTGTTAAAGCTTTGAAATATAAAACATGAACATGAAAATATCAGAATTTCTGAATGTATTTTAATGGATTTCCCTCTTCATTTATGATGATCTCTTATTTACTCTAGGTGAATTTTTGGTAACACCTAATTGGTTGTTTTCAGGAATTGATACTATGTCACTGTAAGGACTGTTAGTGAGGTGTCACAAAAGAAACTCTACAGTACTGTTCTGATTTTATTTTATTTTATAATTGAGTTGTATAAATGAAACTTGAGACAAATAGTTACAGTAATTCCAGTAAACAACATTTCTATTTGATATCTACCTTACTGGCAGCAAATCTTCTTTTAATTGCCAGCAAATCTTGATTTTTATACCTGCCTGAATTAGGACAGGTCTCAAAAGTTTGGCTGAGAGCCCCGTTAGGATTCTGAAGCCATAAAGACTGAAGCACATTTTTGGAGTGCTGACATCTCTGTATGTGAGCTTGAAGTTGGGTGCTTGGGTAATGCATTCCTGGCTGGACTTCCTCTGTAAAGAACTGTGTTTGTCCATTGGTTTTAATACTTACAGCAAATGAAATTTAAATGTGAATGGCTTTGTTTTAATCTATTAAAGTTTGTGAAGCTTTTTGTTTAAAGTCTTCAACATCCAATCGATGTGGTTTTCAGCCAGAAATATATTCTTCCTTTAAATGTGGGAGTCTGGGAGTCTGCCTGTCCTTACTGATGGACGTGTTAATGAGCACTTATATGATAAAAAGAGATTTTTCTGATTTATGTATGCCTCAGTTTTGCTGGTTATGACAATGCATTCTTGGCAATGCTGCTTTTTTAATAAATGTGTAGCAAAGACATACTAATCTTTCCTTTATTTTCCTTCCATGTCAGTTTACAGCTGTAACCTTGGGTCAGGGTTAGAGGCTGCTAAGCTTTTATTTTTTTCTGTCTGGCTTTTGGATCTCTTTTTTAGGCCTAGCTATGGTTTGCTACAAAAACATTCTGTAATGAAAACTTTGAAATACTTTCCACTAATATTTTCAGAATTTTATTTTTCTTGTAGTATCAGTTATAATGCAGATAGGATCACAGGAACCCTTCGAGCTTATAAGACCATTCAGAATTCAGCTATTACTGAACTCATTCTTACAACATTAACAGGATATTGAAATGTGTGTCTTCAGTTTTTGTTTTTCCTGCTACAGAAATGATGCCAAATTTCAAAAAACAAGGAAAGTGTGTTTTGCTTTAAGTAGTTGTCATTTCTATTTTTTTTCTTTGGAATTTATGTTTGAGAACTTTAATTCTTAGTTACTGTGTTTAGACAAGCATTTACTGTATTTCATGTCTGTTTTGTCAGGGATGAGGCTGAGTTTGTTCTCAATGCTACTCAGGACAGATGCTGAGTATCAAATGGCATACTCTTTTTTTGCTTTATTAGTCTCTTTTTACAGCTATAACACTATTTAATGAGCTAGTGCTGATGCTATTAAGTAGTTCATCATTTCATCACTAGGGGGTACTTGTGTATCACAGTTATTCTCCGTTCCTTCTGAGCCTCAAAGGTCGATTGAAGAATGGATTCCCCCAGCTTTCTATTATTTATATGCTTAAAGATTACAAAAATACATGGTGAACATGAAACCCCAAGTAGCATAGCGAGATAGAGTGTAGCCACTTTTTTCTACTTAACAATATCGATTTCTTAAGGTGATAAAATGTAACAGAAGCAATAACCAGTATATTTTCCTTTGGGAAATATGTATATTTTCAATCTATTTTTTTTTCTCATTATGTTTCTTACTTTTTCAGATTATGTTTCAAATTGTTTCTTACTCTTTAAAAAACCAAAAACCTCGGAGTTCTGAAAGCACTGTGACAGAAAAAAAGAGTTGAGATATTTAGGTCCTATTTGGCCTCAACAGACTTAGAATTCTGTTTTTATTGTTTCAGAGATGGTCTAAAATGTACTGAGAAAAAAACTACGTACAGCATGAACTCAGCCTCAGATAGTTGTTATGGTTTAAAGCACTATGAAGGAGCATAGGAGTAAATCATAAGAGTACAAATTCCCGAGATGAGTGAAATCTTGGATATGGGTACAGAAATTTTCCAGGGATCTTTTTCAATTTTCCAATAGCATAATGTCTACAGAATGAGTTAATGCAGAGGCTAACAATGCTTGTCACGTAATTTAAGGTATGCTCAGCATAGCTTTTGCATGATTCTGGTAATTTTGGGGCATGCCTTGTAAGATACTCCTAAAAGATCTTAGCTGTGGAGAGCAAAGTATTATGCTGACGGTTCAGGTGGGACAGAGAGAGGGCTGATTATTTGGGGCATGCCTCACGTTAACAGTTACTTCACATAAAAGTCTCCACGTAGAGCTGTTCAGGCCAGCAATACCCGTCTTTTACGGAAGTACGTGGTGCTTGGATGGGATCAGGACTGCTGACTTTCCAAGATCACACTAGATCACAAACATCAAGTGTGAAATGGCTGAATTGTTCTGCCAGTGTGGTGGCGTGTGGAGGTCTCATGCTGTACATTGCTCTTAAGTGCTGTGTTGAATGACTCTTTCTTTGCCTGTTGCTAGCCTCCTAATTTGTATTGTTTATAATTCATATTATTTTATATAGCTTTTTATGTTCATGGTCCTGTGTGCCTTCTTTTTTATTGGGTGATTCTGTAAGCCTTTTTCACTTTAATTTTGCCTTCTGCCCTCTCTCAACTAGAAAATTATATATTGCTGTAAACAGCTCTCAGTTACAGACATAGCTAAACAGCTGAATGTCTAAACTAGGTAAAATCCCTGGTCACAAAACACATTTTATAATGTCAATGAACTTTATTTTCCCTTAAAAAAATAATAGTTGCTAATCATCATATATTCTTTAATATGCTGTCATAGGATCTGCTCACATTTTAGTTTACTTAGCAATAACTTTTGTGCCTGGATGCCTTGCACATTGTCTTTTCCCAAGGTATATTATACAAAATGGAGAGGGAGAAAACCAAAACAGTGATTAGGATTCTGAAGTGAATCTACATGGTGCCCTGTGTAGTTATTTGAGACTGGCCGTTGGTCTTAAGGATTACACTTCTGATGACTGCTTTTTGTAGACATGTGGTGAATAGCTTTTCTGAGTTTCATAATAATGTCCTAAAAGGAAAAGTGCAAGTTTCTAGGTTTAGATTTGTGACTAGGGAAGGTGACCTTTGTCCTCTTTGTGTAGAAAGTTATGCCATCTGTTCTCCATCTCCTACAAGAGCCTTTGATCCTGTTGGATGATTCTCTCCAAATATGACAGAGCGTTGTACAAAGATAGAAATTTGTGCAATTTAAGTGAAAGTAGCAGAGTAGAGAAATAAAATTTATAGTAGAGAAATAAAAATAGAAAATAAATGCCCTCATAAAGACAGAAGCCAGAACCTGGGGTGACTTCACTGTGAAAGACTGTTTCTCCTGTACTGGACAACCTATACAGGAGAGTCATCATAGATGTCTCGCTGTTCTGTAAGAAGCTATGGTTAGAATTTCTATCATCTTAGACTCCAAGGTCAGGTAAACACAAGAGGCATGTTTGTAGGAAAGCAAGCTTCTTAGTTCCAGTTTATGCAGAATGGCTTTTGTGTATTACTTGATATTTTCCTCATTATATATATGCAGATCTTCTGGTTTTGAGCCAGGTACTATACATTCATTAAAAGTGAAATTGAATTGCATAATATTGACACTACCTTTCTGTTCTAGTGGCTTCTAAAATGAGCTTATATAAATCTTTCTTTCAAATTGCAAACTGGGTTAGGTTTTATGTAACTGGGGTCCAAGTAAGGGTTGCACGCTCCTGCAAATATTTGTTGTGGCTTTAAATCTTTTCCAGGGGTTGAACTGTATTTAGGCATGGTAGATGCAGCTGCAAATCACTGGTTGCCTGCTAGTGGAGTTTCATAATTTTTAGAGGGTTTGGCTCTTTTAAGAAGAAAAAATTATAACTTTAGTCAGGGTAAAAATTATTTCTGTATGTAGTTTTGTTTGTTCTCCTCTTTTTCTTCTATAGAAGTTTCAAAGTAGTGAAGTTGCATCTGTGCCATTTTTTTCTTCACATTTGTATAACTTAAACGTTAGCAGCAAGGGACAAACAGTGCTACTCAGTCACTTTTCCAGACCCATGTATACCTGCTGTGGTATACGGTCTATTAAGAACGTTTTTTTTGCATGCATTTAGTGTTCTGGGATCTCAAAGCACTTTTTAAAGCTGTGAAATATTTTTACCCAATGCAAACGTGCAAGAAACACAGAAGTTAAATAGCTTATTAAATACAGAACTTTTGAGATCCAAGGTCACTCATCTAAGGCGCTTGAACTTTCTACTTAATCATTACATAATGTCATCCTTGAAATTGCTACTTTTCTGGCAGATTTGGTTGGAACTGGATGGTAAATCCATAAGTTGAGTAGTGATTGTTAGATGGACAGTTCTTTCTTTGGTAAACAAGGTTTATAAACATAGGACATTTGGAAAAATTCAGAAAAGCTGGTGGAACAATTACTCTCTGAATTCTGCTGCAACTTTCCAATTTACTTGATATTTGTTATTTACATTAAGTTCATAGTCAGTTCACTTACTCTATTATTTACATATAATATGTAAATGCTTTTGGCCATATTTGATATTATTTGCTAGGAAACTCAAGTCACTCCTGTGTGTGAATACAACACCAATTTTATTGGCAAAGGTACAAGTGAAGCTTATTTAGCAGCTCAGAAGTTATCAAGCCAGTACCGACTTATAAAACTCTCATTGATTTGTTCAAATACAGTCTCTAATAGGACAGACAAGGAAGGGATTTCAATATGGTTTCTAAGAAACAGTTTATATGGATTTTTACAAATGAAGTGTCAGTATGGCTTTAAATTTACTGGTATATTTAGAGAAAATTGACTCAGTGAAATTTACAAATCACCTTCAAAATGCAGGACATACTTTTCTTTGTTTTTCTTGCAGATTCATGACTTGTGTTTGATTATGCAAAAGCGTATCTCAATTTTTGAGGCATTTGCTTTTGTTTCTGGCAATCATGGACTAGTGTTTCTTTACCTACCCATAATAATTAAATAACATGATTTGTACAAAAAAATAGCAGGGTTGTACCAGCATTTTATAACAGCCAACATGTTAATGTCCCTGCAGTCACTTCTATCCCCGTCCCCCAAATAGTTTATTACAACAGGCAATTATGATTAAGGACAAAGTCTTTTTGTAACAGATTTATGTTCAATATTAGTCTTGTGGGACAGTGCTTATAGACAGTCCCTGATAGGTAGTGAATGCCCTAATCAGTTGTGCAGAGTGAAGCTCTGGCTTAAGTTTCATTAATTCATAACCATGCATAGGCAAGCAGCCGAAGTACACAGTAGGTGACAGGGACTTCTGGCTCATAAATATTCAGCAGGTGCTTGCACATCCCTGTGGTGGAAAGCACATGCTGAGAAGCACCAAACTCCCTGGACTGCTCCTGTGTGTGGTAATTGTGGGGTGTCAGCCCAACTTCTGCGTCTGACTTGCATTATACGATTAATCCAGACTCATGCTATGATGCCTTGGAAACTGTGCACTTAGCTGAATAATTTATCGCATGGCTTTCAATTATTTATGAATGCTTATTACAAATGAAATAAAATCTAAAGGTGGAAGAGTTTTGTAACTTATGAATATCCAAGCAAGTCAGCAGATTGCTGTGTCGTTTGCTGCCTGTTTGCTTCTCTGAAGATGTTCCAAGGGAATGCTCGTTTGAAACTGAATCAATTAAAACAATAAAAATGACTCCCTGCCAGTTGCCGTGTGCTTGTTCACCCAGTCATGCTGTTGGCCGTTTTTCAACTCCCTCATTTGGTTAAAAAAGAAAAAAAAAAGATTAAAATTCTTCAGGTTGTTTTAGACGTGTGAACAGACACTCATGATCTCCTTGGAAACTGAACAAAGGTGCAGTTCCTCGAGGACCTTCCTGATCGCTGGCTGTTTTTAAATGAGCTTTTCTTAGTGAACCATCTTTTGCTCGTTTCAGGCAGGTGTGCTGTTGCTCCTTGATGTGAGGCTCAGGCTACCGTGTGTCAGCTGAGCTGCCATCGCTTCTTAGGTGCGCAGCCACTCTTGGCCCCAGATGTAAGGAGTAACATGACAAAACAGGGACAGAAAGTTCTTGCTGATTTCACTAGGGCAGTTGGCCTTCATCAGCTTTCCACTCAAGTGGCTAAACGTGACTTTCCTATTCTGTGAGCAGTGCTAGGGGAGTCGAGACCTGAGTAAATGTGCAAGTCCTTGCTGAAACCTCTGTATCAGTGGCTAATGCTCATGTGTTTTAGTTAAAGAGCACTCCTGCAAATGGAAATTGCCGTGGAGTGAAATTGTAAATGTGTTGTTTCATTTTTGGTAGGCAGTTGCAGCGATGGCCAGAATTTTTCAGATCATTTCCCGTTCGATAACTCTGGGCTCAGTCAAAACAATTCTCCAGTTCTCACTGGAGACTGTGTGGAGAGGTGCTTTCATCCCTGCCTCCTCCATCCCTGCCAGTACCCAGTCTTTTCTGCATCCCAGCATGGTGTTAAGGACCTGCAGGCCCACCTTGCAGTGAGAACGTGATGGTGCCAGAGTACAGCAGAGATACAGAAGACCAGAGCTGCTGTTAGAGCTCACTACAGCTCTGCCACCTTCTCTCCAGTAAACCTACGCTTAAACACAGCTGTCACAAAGCTCTGGAAACTAATGCACTCACGCATCTTTGCAGAGGGGCATGCAGATAAAATTGATAGAACACCACAGTTGGCAGTTTGACTGACTTTGACTAAGTAGCCAACTTTTTCATTTTCAGTGAAAATTTACGTGAGTGGGAGGCAGAGCTCCTTAAGGAAAATACTACTTGGGTTTACTCTAAATTTCATCCTTGACAGAGCTGATCTCCCATAAGCTCAGAGCTGCAGCACCCGCCAGGTTGTGATCTTGTGTGCAGGCAGTGAGTGGTGCTGGTGGTTGACTTAATCCTTTTTCATAATGTTTACAAGCAGTACTTTCAACATTGAGCAGAGAAATGTGCTTAAGGAATTGCTGGTGAATTACTGGTACTTTGAGGTGAACAGCACAGACAGAATTTAATGATTTTGTAATTAAGCCAATGCCTTGAGATCACATCACATTCTTCCTTTTTTTTTTTTTTTTTTAAACTGAAGTTCAATTTTTATGCATTTGTAAGCTAATTTTAGTAAGAAAATGACAGGTTACAATATTATTACTTCAGGTTAAACTGTGACCACCTGCCTCAAAGATACTGTACGTTTTTGCAATATTTGTATATGCCTGCCTATTGTATCTCATTGCAGTATAGCCTTGTTGACAAGATATTTTCTCTTAAGTTTGCTTCAAGGATATGGTAGCTTCTTCTATGCAGAACTAGCCTCTGGCTCTTTGTTGCAGTCAGCACATTGTAATGAGAAAACCACTGCAGTGAGTGAAATAAAATCTGGATTTGCTGGACAGTCAGTGTATTTTTCTTTCCTTTTTTCTGTTTTTAGGTTGTGCTTATCTGACACATTAGTAAATGAATTCCTAGTTCACTGTTTCTGTTACATGCATGGTGTGCCCTTCATGTGTTCTAAAATAACTTCTCAGTGTTGCCGGGTAGTTGCTTTGGGTTTGATTTGCACGTATTTCACGGACTTCTAAGACCACAGTATCTTATTTGGGAATCCTAGGAAGTATTACAAGATTTTTATCTAACAATAGATATTATATACAGTTGATTTCCCCAGTTGCTTGATCTGCTTTGCCTTTGCTTGTAGACTATTCAGCAAAGTCTATAAGCTTTATGCTTTAAAAAAATGTAAGCTGTCTTTTTGTCTCTCTCTTCCCACCCCACACAGCCTCTTTTTTTTTTTTTTGGTACCATAGATAATTCAGTGCGTATCAGAAATAAACATTGAAGGAGATGCCTGCTGGAAAGAGATGTAGGAAGAAAGAGTTTTCTCATTAAAGTTGAAGCAATTAGTATTTAAATTACTTATGGGAATTAGTTTCACAGAAGAGACAATACTGTTGACATAAATATCCTTGCAACATTGAAAGGAACATAATTCTGCTTACAAATATGTTTACATTCAGAAAAGAACCAATTATATTTTACATCAGAACATGTTGTAGTTTGAATTTCTATGCAATGAATTCTTACAGCAATTATTAGTGTGTCTGGTTTTCCTTTGCAACTTCCTGCTCTTCCAAATTGTCTCTCTTTTAGGTAAACTGATGCATATAGACGACGTGATATGTGGGTCTTTCTTCACAATTTCTAATTTCAAACTAATTTCAAAATTAAAACTAATTCCTATAAATCAAGACTCTTCTTTGGCAGATGCTGTAGCCCAAGACTGCAAGTTGAAGAAATGTAGCATGTCAATTGTGAGATGTTCAATAACATAATGCCTGAAAAAAAATGCTGCATCCAAGCTTTATTTCTCTGATGGTATCTCCTTTTTTCGAAAAGGAGTATTAATTAGCAGAGAACAGTTAATAGTGAAATGTATCGTGTGTGTGTAATCAAAACACAATAGTAAAATGCTTGTTTTAAAATGATTTGGTGTTTGGTGAAATTAAGTCTTCAAAGACAGAGAGGATAAACAAATATTTAGTCCTTGTCTCACTCCTCTCTAAAAATCCACTTAGGTTAGTAGCAGTATTACATTTAATTACATTCTTAAATAAGACTAGGCTGTAGAAAAAAAGTGAATGAACAGTAGATGGTGATAAAGCAACACTTAGAGATGAAGTACTGCTTAAAAAAAAAAAAAAAAAAAAAACTAGCCCTACATATGCAGGTATTTAGCCTGTACCCCATAATGTCTTTAATAAATTTCCTGAGTAGACACAAATCTCTTCAGTTTAATCACAGTATGCCAGTATTTGATTTAGAGCTGAAATGTCCCAACGCAAAATGTCTCACAGAGTTATTAAAAGTAAATACATTTGAATATTTCAATAAATAATGTTAATAATGCTTTCATACATAATAGTAATATGGCTTGTTCAGTTCTATGAAGGATAGCACAAATACTCTGCTTTGCTTTATAATTACAGATTTTTTCCAATACTGGCACATATGGTTGTCCAAGAATAATTTGGAGTATGCCCCTTTGTATATATGAGAAATTGCTAAGTGCAGAAGAAAACTATATAAGCTCAGAGCTAATTTATTTCAACAATGTCTTCTTTCATATGCTTGTCCCAGCAAATGTATTCTGTGGTTCTGTGGGATACTAATTAGGAACTGTTGATTTTCAAATAACCGCAAACTGTTTACATCAGGAGCTAAGCTGTTCAGCATTACTGCATATGTTAGGGCATTTAAAAATTAAACATCTTGAAAAATATTTGTAGGTGCTATCATTGTGACTTGTTGGAAATGAAAAGTGAATCATCCATTTCGCTTGTGAAATCTCATCACTGCTTGAAGATAGTTAAGCACTGTTAAATTCCTTAAGATGTTTATTCAGAAACTGAAATAATCTTTAATCCATCTATGGACATCACAGTACACTGCTCATACTGCAACTGAATTCTTAGTTAACTTCGGGATTAGTTCTCCATGGTGCATGCTTGTGAATGTTCATGAATAGCAAAAATAGACTGTTTTGGACAATTGTTAATGAAATGATGGGTTCGTGGCTTGACTATTAAATCAATATCCCAATGGCTGTGGGGATGATAGAAGAAGCCCAGCATTTGATTTAAGAAGTTGTGCTGCAATTCTGAGGTGTGAAATGGGTTTATGACTTGACTAATAAATCATTATTGGCCATGGGAATGATAAAAGGAGCCCAGCACTTGATTTAAGAAGTCGTGTAGTAATACTTAGGTTTGAAATGTTTTGGCTAATAAGTAGACCTATATATGTAAGTCGAAATAACATATAGCACTCCTCATTTGTTTTTTATTGGAAGTGTGGTAAGTGACTGTACATCTTCTTGATTTTCCCACAGATGTCAAGTGTTGTTAATGTCCTATAGGGTTTTTTTTCCTTAATTAAAATGAAGTAACCTTTCTAGGTAGAACTCATTTGTGTATATTGACTTCTTTCATTTTATGTTTTCACCAGCTCCTTTTCTCTCTAACAGGTGAATGGATGTTTTTAAATTATGTGAGCATGCAGATACTGGTGCTCCAAACACAATGGGTAAAATGTGAAGAAGTATTTGAATTTTTAATAGGAAATTGTAAGCTGCAGGAGAGTCAGTCACTGACAGCAGGCAAAGAAATCTGTTAAGATTACTAGTAAAAGGAAAGCTATATGCGTGGTGGGTGAAAATTACAGTGGAACTACAAGACCAACCTAAGTGAGGGAAATAGATTCCAGATAAAAGGGTGTTACATAAAATCAGTAAATATTAATTGCAGGTAAAACCTGAATGTGCCGAAGTGCAAAAGTGCGAGGCCCAAAAGAAAGCATGTGGAAACTGGAGCAGTGGGCAAGTAGCTTGACGTGAGGAGTGCCTCATGTGCAGAGGGCAATGTCAAAGGGAACCTGCAATAGCAGGATGTAAAGTGTACCGGAAGGGGATTTTGAGCTAGGGGCAGGCAGGACTATGTATCAAAAGTTAGATTCCAATAATACAGTATTTTCAGCATGAAAGCTATCAACAGAAATCTAAAATTGTGATTTTAGAACTATGCCATTGGCTGTAATGTGCAAATCTCATCAACTGTACAATACTCTAGAAGACAACTGACTTTGAGAAGCAGTAATGATGGATGACTTCATCTTGTCTGTATGCAGATTGTATCCTTGTTACTGAATTTCCCAAAGAAGCAGTTTTAATACAGTGGAAGCTGTTGTGTAGACAGGATTTGTGCATGAGGGCTGTGGCCTCTTCTTTGTTTTAGTCCCTGTTTGTAGTACTGTGCCTTCTCAATTTGCCATTTAATGAACAGTATTTAAGAAATCATTAATTAGATAGGCAGTCCCCTAATTTTAATGTTTATGACCAATTTCATACCCAATTACAGACACAGTACAAGGTGGTACGTTTTGATAGAATTGCATGTGGTCCGTGCACTGAAGAGTTATCAGCATGAAGAGGTAGTTTTACAAAGGTCAGAGTGGATGTAAATACAATATACAGATATGGGTCTTGCCACAACTCTCCATATTGAAGTTGGGGTGATTCAGAAATATAAACTATTTGGAATAATGAATTTCCAGCTTTGCACGCTGATTATGTGCTATCAGGTCTTGGTAATCTCAGGGTGCAAGTAACTGAACAACTGCCTGCATGAAATGAAATTTCTGTTTAATTAAAACCTTCAAATTTGGTTCATTTATTCCTAGAGCACACCCTCTCGGTGGTAGTTTATTAAACATTCTTACTCTTGACATTAAAAGAGTGTTGTATTTCTTTTACCTCATTATCAACTATCAAATGTACCTAGTCAATAATTCATGTTGCAGTTTACTCAATAAACAGAGTGCCTTTTGAGATAGGCTGTTGTCTTTTAAAAATTGCATCTGATCCAATAAACCAAATTATATAATAATAAAGCATGCCATCAATGTAAACAAATACCAGATGGGTTGTAAAACATTTAATTTTAGATCAGTGCAAATAGGCTGAGATAAACACTGATGTGGCATATTGTCAGTCACTAGTAAAACTCGAGAAAGGATTCCCACTGGGTGTCCATATCCTCGAGGATTCCACCTATGTGCTTGTTTTCTCTTGTTTTAGGTCTTGCTCTATTTCTGCCCATTTGCTCCACATTACTGCACTTGGAGGCACGGTGTGCTGGCATGGCTGCGTTTCAAAGCGTGACAATGCAAGCTGGCAAGGTTTTGCTGATGAAGGCCAGGCGGTGTTCCCAGTGAAGTCCTGTGAGCTGGGGGACTTCAGAGATGGGACAGCTGGTTTCTGTGTTTTGGGGAGTGGGCTTGTCTCTGGTGTTTTCCCACCTCAGAGGGGATCGCTGCTGTCGGTACCACATCCATTTTTCTCTAGGATGGATGTAAACAGTGACAGACGGTGCTTTTTACTCTTTAGATGTGAATGCATTCACTTCAAAGGCCCTTTCAGTTGCAGTCAGTTCAAGACCAAGTTCAAAGTGTCTTCATGCTATCAAATCGCAAGGCTAGCTTTCTATTCACACAGTTAAAATCTGGAGGCACTTTGTATTGAATGTTAAGATATCTGCTAGCCCTTCAATAACTAAGTTTTCCAGTTGTGTGGTCACTGACATTGTATCTAATGTGCTTCTGTTTCTATTCTAAGTTAAGTGCAATTTATAATAATAAATCTAAACTGGCACATCTTTTTTTTTGACGTTATATCAAAAGGAGTAGTTCTAAATACTGCGTTCAGAGGACATCCACATTTAAGTGTTTTACCTGTTTTTTGGTTTTTTTTTTGTATGTGCCACTCAAATCTATGGTTTCTTAGTTCATTCAAATAGTTTTGGACCTTTTAAGTCTTGCTGATATTTGAGTCTTAGTGGCAGAAAAGATAGGGACAGCTTTTATGAAAAATTTGACTTTTGGATGGGCTGGTATACTCTAGATGGAGACCCAACAAAATCTTAGCAGGACAGTCTATTATTTCCAAGATTCATACTATATGTTCTGAAAACATGTTTCAAAAGATTTGTTTAAAATGCATTGTGTAACCTAACTGCATGTTTCTAAACTGTTCAATGCATACAGATTTTCAGCAGATGGTACACAGGTACTGTAACTGAATTATGTGCAGAGGTAACTATTATCAACCAATCTTAAAATGCAGGTTGCATCACATAAACAGAAACACTTTGTCTCTTTCAAAGTGTAGAGCTAGGTTCTTTTGGTAGAGGGGACATTCATTCAGGAATGGTTGGCTAAGAGAAATTTGTTCTTTTCTTAAGATTACTTTTTTTTTTTTTGATAGACTGAAAGACTATCAACTTTATAGATCTATCAGCTTATTTGATATTACTAGGGGTGCCAAATTTGAGATACATTGGAGTCTCTTAAATCACAGAGAAGGATAGGGTAGAGTGAATTGAAGCACATGAATGTGTTTTATGTATTGAAAAATACAGTTAATTTACATAGACTAACTGAGTGCTTTTAGCTTCAGCATTTTTTCTTCTAAGGTTATCAGTAAGGACCACTTTAGATCTGGAGACTATTGACCATTTTCTCTCCGAGACTTCTGAGAACCTGACATAACTTCTTTGCCAATACTTAACCAATACAGAGTCTTTTAAATATAATTTTGAGTTTATTTACTGAAGTAGATAAAAAAGCTTTGCAAAAGGCATAAACTCCAGTAGTCATCTTCATATTAAATGTGGCAAAATCAAACTCACCTGCAGAAGCAGTACACATACCAGTGGCATGCCAATATGCTTAATCTTGATTTCATGACAAAAGTTTTTTTTCTAGATCCAAATGTCCTCCAATTCTGGCTATGAATTAGCATTATGTAGCAGAAAACTAGTAACTTATTTACAAAAGCACATTTTCCTGATTTGTTCTGCTGGGAATGAATTTTAATGAGAAAAACACCCGTCTTGTTGTCTGACAGCTGATGACAGCATCAAAATCACCAAGTGACTAAGATGACAAGCTATCCCCACACATCAACACATCAGGCTTTTATTGCTGTCTTGGGCATACAAGGAAGTTGTATTAAGTGATGTTTAACAAAGACTCATTCTGTTTGTCAGTTCTGTGATGTGATCAATATGAAGGAAAGAATAATGTCCCCATGCCAACTGAAGATGAGAAGATTGTAGTAGATATTATCTGTTTTTGCAGTATGAGGCTTGTCTGTTGAGATGCAGACAAAATAAGTGGCACATTTTTTCATCACACTGCCAGATGAGGACTAGGCAAGTTTAAGTAAAAATTCATGCATTGTTAGTAACTGATGGTTGAGATTTAGGAAGAAATTTTCTTATGAAGGAATACACCATTTTGTCCTTAGATCAATTGAATTACTGTAGTTTTATCCCTGTCATTTTTAAATATTGTGACTCTGCAACCATGCAGTATCGAACAGGAAATCATCAAAAGCACTGTGAAGACATTCCTTCAGTGTGGAACTCACCTTTCATGTATTCAACTTATTGGAAGTTCTTCACTTTGTTTCAATAAATTACCGTGATATTCTCTAGTAGTCTCAAATGACTTTCAGATAAAGATCGATGAGCCGTTTCTAAGCGTCTCTTAAGACTGAGGCAAAATAGTCATTAAATACCTCAGCCTTCTTCATATCCCAGGTGACCAGGTCTCCCATTTCCTTCTGGAGAGAGCCCACAATTTTCCTAGTCTTCCTTTTATCACCGATATACCTATAGAACCCTTTCTTACTGCCCTATATGTCCATGGCCAAATTTAGTTCTAAACGGGCTTTGGCTTTCCTAACCTGATCCCTGGCTGCTCGGGCAATGTTTCTGTATCCCTCCCAGGCTACCTGTCCTTTCTTCCACTCTTTGTATGCCTTCTTTTTCTGTTCAGGCTTGTTCAGGAGCTCCTTGTTCATCCATACAGGTCTCCTGGTATTTTTGCCCAATAAAATAAATCATTGTCCTGACTTTTAATCAGAAAAACAGTCACAGAAATAATAGCCTATGATTTTTCTCATGCATCCATGGAGAGACTTTGGCAGAACCAGCAAAACCAGACTGTTTCTTGCTACTTCTTATTTCTTGTATGAATCTTGAACATATGCTCTGAGTGGGTTTGAAATCACTTAGATTTGACTTTTTTATTTATGTTTACTATAATGCAGTAATCCATGGCTCTGAAAACATGTCATGAAGAAAACAGTGCATTAGGGAATTGGTGTGAACAATCCTTCAAAATTTCATCTTTAAAATGTTGCTTAATCACTATGGTGACTAGCATATTTATGGCATTTAAATGCATTCTCTTTGTTTACCCATATTTGCCTCATTATTTTGTATTGCCAACTACTTGGTTAATGTTATTATTTTACATTTTAAGAAATTATGATGGGTTTATGAGCATTATGTGATTTTCTATTTTTCTGTTTTTATTAATATGAGGATTTTTTTTTTTCCTCTAGAAAGGTCCTGAAGGAAATCTCTGTTGGAAACCTAAACCCTAACGAAACAGTTGAAGCAAATCTGGAAGCACAACTACTCTCCAAATTAGACCATCCATCCATTGTCAAATTTTATGCAAGCTTTGTGGAGCGAGATAGTTTCTGCATTATCACAGAGTACTGTGAGGTGAGACTTTTAGATTACTTGGAAGAAATTTGACAGAATGTGTGCTTTAAAATAGGGTCTTAAAAGAAACATAACTCAGTTGTGTTTTTTTTAATGTTTTAGTTTGAATTTTACTCTCAACTTATTCTTTAATTGTGGCATCACTTGCTATTTGTTAGGCATATTTCATAAACACAGTATTACCTGGTCACTTGAGCTCACAAATTCATAGCTTATAGACAATCAGCCAGAGAAGAGAAAACAGGTAATTTAAATACTAGTTCATTTCGTTCACTATAATCAGTATTACAAGAAAGACTTAAAGGCAGACACATTATGAGGTCTCTGGGTGAGCCTAGAAAGTTTGCACCATATATGTACTACTAAGGGATAAGAGAAGATGAGGCTGGGTCTAAGGGGGAGCAGTGTGAAATTTGATGTAAATGAGGAAGGGAAAACTCTCTTGTGATTTGGAGCTGATTACAAGAAGCTGAAGCCTAATCATATGAATTGTGAATTTGGTAGCAGAATTCGCTTTATAAAGTGGAGAACACTGTATGAGTCAAAGACCAGAGTGTAGAGGATACAATAAATACTAAAACAGGCTATATGACAGTATAGTTGCCAGTTTTTTTTGACTGCAGCATTTGGTTTAAAAACATGTTGATGAAATCTGTCTTAAGGCATTTTTAAAAGAAGTATTTAAACATATTTAAGCCAACTTTTTAAGAGTTTATATGAAACAAGTGCCTACTTTTGTATTAAATATAGATATGCTATTCTAGAAACATCTGTTGTACATGCAGTGCTCTTTTTATGAAACTGTGAAGCAGACTTTTCAGTCATGCTCTGCTAGACATTTGAAATGCTTTGAAAGCTAATGACATTGGACCACTGCGTTATCTGTCACCATCAGACTTGTAATCACTTTTCTCCAAGCATCCAGCTTTGGTGTGAATAATTAAAGAAGTACAATTCCTGCCAGTCATTGCTTTCTTGCCTTCTTTGATGACACTTAAATGCACATTTTAGCTGGGATTTATTTATTTTTATTTAATCTGAAATGTTTGATTCTGTTATAGAATCTAAACATTTGTTAACATCCTATTTTAACACCCATGCAGAGGCTACTTTGCTTCATGCCCTGAATGTCTGACAGCTGAGGCTTGGTGGAAATTTTATATTGCCAACTCTCACTGGAATTCCAGACCTGATAACTGAAACATTATCCTAACTACCCAGATATTCCTGTGCATGGTGAATCACTTTATCGGTGGTAGAAAGTTGCTCAAAACCAGGTCAGTTGATCCTATAGGAATAAAGGAATCTCTTTCAGCAGCATTATGGAGGTGGCTTCAGTCCACTGCTTTTTATTTTTTATTTTTCCATCTTAAATAAACTTATTGGTGAATAAAAAAGGGCATGATAGTAATGAATAATAATCAAAAGCTGCTGCAACACCCCTTAGAGCCTTTTTTTGTTCAGGTAAACTACCCTGAATGAATGTTTCAGTGCGGAGTTGCCCTAGGATCCAGGAGACATATACTCAAACACATGAGAATGTATTAGAACAGGGCAAATAAAGAAGGTGGAAATAGATGTGTTGGCTGTGCAGCTGAATCTTTTCAGTTTTGAGTTTGCTAGGTCAGGCCAAAATGACACTGACTCCACTAGGATTTGCTTCTGATTTTTCCAAAAGGACAGACTATGTAGTATCACTGCATTTAAGCAATTAGGATGTATTTAATCAAATACTCAGGCAAGGGATGTACAAAGCAAGGTTTTTCATACTGCTATAAAGATTCTTTTCTGTTTTACCTTGGGTATTTCTAGAAGGTATACCTTTGTATTTATTTCTCTATAGCCTATCTTTTAATGTGGTGGGAATAGGATCTTTTTATGAAAAATATGTCGATTTCAATTGAGAATGAAAAAAATGTGTTGCTCTCCGATCTGATCCTTGTTTGGAAGTCTGGTACATTCAGTTTCTCATGCATAGAATAATTACCACATTGGCAGTAATTTGTACTCTTGGGCAGACTCAAAATAAAGAATAAACATCCAGTTGGCATGGAAACAGAACTACCCTCTCAGCCTTATTCTGTTTTCTCCAAAGTACTGTGACTTATTCATTAGCTACTGTACTTTGTTCATTATTGCTTGACTTGTTCAGAGTGAGCCTCCAATGCAGCTGCCCTGTGCTAAACCTGTCCTGTGAACAAAAAGCTTGACATCTTTTATTATGACTGAATTCTATCAAATTTATAGAAAGGAAGTACATGTATTCAGTTTCAGTCTTCTCGTTGAGCTTCTTTGGCAGTTGCCCTCATTCAGAGTCTTATAGGCAGTCTAAACTTTGTCATATAAGTCAGATTTGAAACAAAAATGAACCTTGGGTTTCATGAACCTTGGATTTAATTTTGTGATGTAAATTGGACTTCAATAAAATATAGTTTTTATAAATTAAAATAATGTAGTTCTTTTAAATGTTTAGTACATCATAAAACAGAACTAGTTACACCTTCCCCCAGATAATTATTTCTGTCTCTTCACTGCAGTCTCACTGTGATGTGAGTATACATATGCTAAGGAAATCTGAGGAAAAGCAATAACTAGAGCAATGAATGCCTGTTCACATTATCTGTCCTAGCTACTAAGCTGTTTTAAATAAGTTACTGGTGTGTTTGATGCTTTTGACATTTAGATAGAAACTGCAGCTTGGAAACTTCCTATTTTATTTGTATTTCATTTGTTAACTTCCTTATGAACTTCATTATACTGGCCTTCCAGAGTGCAAAATTGGGCAGCAGTATCTCAGCAATTTTTTATGATACACTTTTGTTTTCCCTTTTTAGACACAAAATTAAGGTTAAATTGTGTGTAGGACATTGAAACCAGTCTTGTGAAAAGCAATACAGTTAACTTGTGGGCACACATCGTTATTTTGTTCTTTGACCATCTGAAGGAAACCCCCCTCTACTTCAGAGTACCCACCAGCCTAACTCTTTATGTCCTATGTTTCTTTTCTTTGCTTTTTTTTTTTTTCCATCAATGTGTGATTGAGAGATTACATATTTGGACAGTGAGAAATGGTGATCAGAGCCTATTGCACCTCAGCTGTCCTTACTGGGACAGTCCCCTGGGGACAGTAGCCTGCAACAGCACATGTCAGAGCAGCCCGTGAATCTTGGGCTACTGCTACTATTGCCTCTCGGTGGTCTGGGGCAGCCATCTGGAGTAGGTGAGTCACTACTTTTGAGGTGTGTAGGCTCAGACACAGCCCATCTGGTTGCCATGCAGCAGAGTACCCAGCAATACCTTTTCTTCGCTACCTCTGCTCCGCTGTGAGCAGCCATTGGGAAGTTGTTGAACATTTGGAGTTGCAAAGGGGAAGCAGCTGCTCAGAGCTCCAAGTTCCCAGAAGAGCTTCCCTCTGGGCTGCAGCAGGGATGCAGATGGAGAGTTGAAGCCCTATTCCCATCCCTAGTGAACAAGATGACTCAGACATTTCACTTTAGAAATTGCAGGACATTGTCAGGGAACACATTTTTGATGTATGACAAAACATTTTCTTTTTCAACACAATCACTTTTGAATATTGCAACTTTTAGATCCTGAAGAACCACAAACACTACTGTAAACTCTTGTTGAAATAGAAATGTATGGATCTGCAAGGACAGAACCTGCTTATTTTGTAATGTCGGTATGAAGCACTGTGGTTTTGGGAACAGAAAAACGAGGAATATTGAAGAGACCATAACCTTTTGGAGTCAACAGCACAGGGAAGGGTTGATAATGGGAAATGGCATGTATCAGCATAACCAGTGGTCTGTTTTCTATACGCTTATGACAGTGGTACAGGTTAAACTGTTTTCTTGTATGTGGCACATAGTACTTCTGATTTTATGCGGAAGTAATGATTTATGCAGAGTAAGTTGTCCTGATGTGAGGTAATTAATCACTAGAATGGGATAAGACTCACCATCCCTTTGCTCTGGGATTAGTTACCTCAACGTAGTACTTGCCACTAATGTGCATTCTTGTAAACAAAATCCATTTATTTTATAAAGTGGATAAACATCCAGCTGACAACCATTTCTCTCTTTTTTAGCAAAATAAACAGTTTTCATTTAAGTTTCTTCAAGAGCCTCTTTCATCATGCTGTTTGACTGATTTTTACAAATATCTGCCTTTATAGTCTTCAAGTAGTCTTTTTCTGTATATATTTTCTGGTTTCTTTGGCACTTCTTGCTATGTATCATAGTGCTCCATTTCTAGTGTTACTTCTACATTCAACTGTAATTTTAATGAAGTACTTACAATAACACATGCCACAGATTATAGACAGTTTAATTCTGCTTTGTTTCTGACAAAAGAGAATTTGGAAGAGAGACAAAGTATCATAATTTAGGAGTCTGTATTTTAATTCTTAAGAGAACAGCATAGTTTCTTCAATGCTGATATGGTTAGTGTAAAAAATGAGAATGTGTCTTGACTGTGCATTGTTCAACTCAAGTGGAAATGTTTTCCCTAGATTTACAAACTATTGTTCGAACCATTCAGGGGCAGATTCATTTTCTTCAACTTAGCTGTTTACATCTGAGCTGGACAATGTAGGCCCTCATCATAAACCTTTGTAGAGAAACAGCATTTGTACAACATGATCCATCCCTTCCTAAGACAGACGTGGCAGAGATAATTGCACTATGTAAGTGACTGTTGCTTTGTCTTAATTGTAATTAAGGGAGTTTGAGGTGACTAGCTCAGATGTACATGTCTAAAGCTGGGTGACATGAAGTGAGAACTGTTGAAAACTTTTCGTGATTTTATGTAACTCTTGAGAGAGAACTGACCTAATTTCCTTCTGCAGCCGGACAGCTTGATCTCTTTTTGATCCTCAGTTCTGTATGCTTTTGGTGCTGTGAGTGTTCAGAATTCATGTGCCAGCATTAATTTTACTGCCTATGTTCTATGGAGCCTGAAGGTGTAAGAAAATGGCATCCTGTGATTTCATGAAAGAGAAGACATTTTAAATACTAACTTTAAATGTACTTTAAATTTAAATATGTTGCGATGTTTTTCAGGGTGGAGATCTAGACTTCAAAATTCAAGAGTACAAACAATCTGGGAAAGTATTCACTCAAAGACAAATAATAGACTGGTTTATACAGTTGTTACTTGGAGTCAACTATATGCATGAAAGGTACAGTCATTTGCTTTAATACAAGATCATTTAACTCGTGAGGGAAGTGAGTAAGCTTTTACTGACTTGTATGTATTCAAATAGAATTTGAACCACATTGATTATTTTTTATTGGTATAAAATCCTAGTCAATGAACTGCTGTAGTGTATATGTAGTATACATAAAGTGTAATTAATTGTCTATCATGCAAGAATATTGTATGTTATATCTTTCGCAGTGCAGTGATAAATGTCTTTCAGTGTTAGACAAATTTTCTAAGAGCCAAGTGAAAAATTTAACACGATAGAAATTGCTCAATATTGTTAGAATAAAATAGTTTTAAAGTTTAAAATAAAGACAGCTTTTAAGGGGATTTAGCAAAGAGCTCTTGCAGATGTTTAATGTGAAGAATCAAATATATGTGCTTGATGTAATCCCCTTAAAATCTTGTATTCTTTGAAAACTGACATTACTTTTAACAACACATCAAAGATTAACCTAAAAAAATACTGCAGATCATTAAGACAGTGATTTCATGAGACTATGATTGATTAACGCATTTCATAACTAATAGTGTAAGATTCCATGACACCACAGGTGTAGCTGGTCATCTGATGGAGAGTCGTAGAGTATTGGTCCAATAAGGTCTCAATGCAAGGCTTAAAAAATTTTATGTGAGCCTTAGGGATCCAACATTCTTGACTGTCCCTTGGATTCTCTGGTAGCATGCTCCACACAGGATGCTTGCACTGGTTTGCAGACTTTTGAACTGCTGTGGAGACCTCACTTGTTTAGAACAGGGATAATAACAGGTGAATACTTACCTGGTCATCTCTGTGAGTGTAGTTCTTACCTCCAGTGTGATTTGCAAGGTGTTTCATTCTGCCAAGACGAACTGTTTGGACTATTATTCCTATTGAACTTTCAGAAATAAGAATGTTATTGCTGCAAGGACTGGCTTAGCATAGCCTAAGGATATGTCTCTGCTATCACCTTGTGTGACACCTACTCTGCCAATTGTAAATAACTATTCTGCACACTACCTCACTCAAATTTAGATGCATGTTTTCCAGAGATGAAAAATTAAAATAATAATTTTAGTTTTGCCAAGAATAATGGCTTAAATTATTAGTACAGCTAGTGGAGGGAGACAGAAAGAGAGAAAAGTTAGGTTACATCCAGAGTCTGGAGATGAGAATTCTTTTTTTTTTTCTCTTTTTTTTCTCTTTACCCCTTTTTCTCCTCTCTCTTCTCTTTTTTCTTCTTTTTTCTTTTTCCTTTCTTCTTTTTTTTGTCTTTTTTTTTTCTATTCAGAATGTGAACTAGAATAATTAGTCTTCTATTTTGCATGAGTAGTTAAAAAAGAAAGATTATTATCTGCTAAATTGAGGCTGAAAACAGCACCAAGTTGATGTAGCTCTTTCAAATCTATCTCACAGTAGCTTGGGCCAAATTTGATTGCTTGAACTTGAGTTTCAAGAGAGGAGCAGGTAGAGATAGTCACCGGTCAACAAGAACAACTCTTTCTCAGTTGAGCTGAAGTGAAGTATGTAGGATACGTTTGACCTAAACTGAGAGATGCCTAATGAGTTTTTACACCTGCAGAGTCAGACTGTAGAGGGAAAAGGGCAGAGTGAATTACTGTCTGTGACTCAGAACATTTTGGTTCCTAAATGCCAATTTATCTGGGACTTGTACGTGATGTGCCATGCCATCCCCACAGACTGCAGTGATGGAAGCACAACAAAGAGAGATCTCTTGGGATGCTTTGTTTTTCAGCATTCACCTCAGGCAGAAAGGACAGAGGAAAATTGAAATAAAAATCCTGACTGTTTAACTGAACTATTAGTGGCTTTTTTCCCCCTTCTTGAATTCTGGTTTAATAATTTATCGTGAAAATGTTAGTAATCTGGAAGGTCTGCTTTTGGTAAAATCCTTTCTTTATACTGTGTGTTTAGAGGATGCATTGTGTAGACTAATGCAGAGTAATAATAATAATGGATTGTATAAGTTGTTTTTTCTTTTTGTCTTTTATCTTCTGTATATCCTTATGCCTCTGTTATCTCCGCTTTTCTCACAGGTCCCTTTTGTCTACTCTTCTTTTCTCTCCTTTATTTTTCTCATCTTCTATTTGTTCTCAAATAAATCTTTCAAAAAAATCTTATAAATAAACACTTTGATAAATATGTATGTTAAATTACTGGGTTTCCTGAAAAGTACAGTTGAATTCTCCAGTGAAAATAACAATTTGATTTTCCAAACAGCATTTCATTTTCTCTCTTTGAATTAGAGCTATTTAATAGCACCTCTCCAGACACATAGAAATGACTTGACAGTTTTATTTGTATTTCCTTTATTATATTGTGTTTTTAACTATATTCACGTTAGAAAACTATTCTTTATCCTATTATTATAGAGCCAAACAATAGCTTAAATGGCAAAGCTGAGGCTTAAAAGGCTTTAAAAGTACCTACAGAAATTTGTTGGAATTACTGAAATATAAACATATAATATATGTTATATTATAAACATATATGTTATATATTATAATATATATATTATATATAACGTATATATATATGTTATATATTATAATATATATATTATAAACATAATATATGTTATATATAAACTGTTTAGTCCTCTGTTTATGTATAAAGGAATTGTATGTGATTTCTTCTGTACTGATAAGGGAAAAAAAGGTATAATAAATATTTGAACTATGTTTTAATGCAAGAAAATTTTGCCCTAGAGATAGAATCTTAAAATGTTCATTATCTGTGGTTTGGACCTCTTCATGCCATTTCTTAGAAAATCTAGCTGCTTTAGGAGGGATTTTTATCCCAGAACAGCAAAAATGACTATTTCTGGTTCTAGACATAAATTATTCTGTGGATCTATTTCTTGTGCACCTTTAGTTGAACTTCTACACTTTTTGAAAACTCTCATTCTAGAGATTTACCTCCAAAAATAAATGTTTTTCTACCTTCTGTTGCCCCCTTCCCCCCAAATAAAGCAGATTGTACAGATTAGGCATTCATGTCTTTTACTTATGCTTCATAAATCCCAAAGTGGTTATGAATATCTCCTGGTGACTCTGCTATCTACTCTCTATTTTACATAATTGAAGGATTTTTGTATTTAAACTTGAAAGCTAAATTATCTAGAATTAAATAGATGCAATCCTCATCTGTCATTGATACAACGAAAGAGACAAGTAGAGGACAGGCAGCATAGTTCAGTGGTCTTATCTAGACAGAGAGAGTTAGCATGAAACCATCATCTGGTCGCTCTGGCATATCTGTAGCCCATCACATATTAGTGCACAAAATTGATCCCACAGCACTCAGGCAATGAGGCCATTGATTCATTTAACCTCAATTTGTATATAGCTGACCATTATGTTATCCATCGCTTTGCTAATCTTTATGAACAATATGCCAACACAGAGATTTTGATAAGGTTACCGTTCATTCAAACAAGTTTGTTGCTTTCAATCTGTAGGGTAGCATACTCTGTCCAAGTCTATCTGGATTTCACATTGTCTTTCCTAGTACAGGATTCACAGTTGCCCAGAACCTCTTAGTTCTCAGAATAGTTCTTCAGACCAAGGAAAGAGGAATTTATTGCTGAATATTTCACAGAAGTAAACTACTTCAGCTTCAATCAGCTTCACTTGCTGGTATGTTGCAGAGGCATCTTTATTGAAGGAGGCTGCCTACTGCTCAGTGATCCATGCTGCTTTTTTATGACTATGAGACAGCAAGCAGGTAATCTGTAGAACATAGGTATGGGTGTATTTATAGTCTAAATTTAAAACCATCCTGAAGTGTTAATTTCTACACAAGATTTCAATAACCACTTCGCTAACTGTCAAGTTAGATTAAGATTTGCTGGAGTCCAGTTAATTCATGTTACCTTTATTGGCAACATATAGTTATTTCTTGCTAGAATTAAAGTAGTTGTTTCAGTTAAGGTTTCAGCTTGTAACTTGTTAATCTTCTGACATACCCTGGCAGATTGAAGTGGCTGGTATCAAGGGATATAATCATGGGAAGTTCCAAAAAAATTACCCCAAAAATTTCTTACTCATATTAATACATAAAAGCATCTTATAATTATTGGCAACACAATTAATTTGCATCACATTTTCATCACTATGTTGCACGTTTACATTAGCATTATATTCCATTTCAAACCACTGTAGCCAAAATATCTTCTCTTTATCTCCTATAATAAATTACTGAAAGTTTTCTGCATATTTTTTATACATCAAGATACTTGTCATTCAAATCACAGTTGCCCAGCTGACTTTTAGGTTCAAGATTATATTTCTACAAAGCTACAAACAACAACAACAAAATAATAATTAAAAAAATTAAAAATCTAAGTCAGTGAAGTCAAGTTCTTTCAAAGCTCTGTGTGATGAATGGTAAGGAAATACTTTATGAATCTAAATTGACAGAGCAAGATTTATATACAACTGTGTGTGTATATAGGCTTATAAAATAATAAGGAATATAATCTTAGCTTAATTTCCTTACTGATGTAATGCATGATAAACATACGTATATTGCTCAAGCAAGTTACCAAGTAGAGAATAAACTATTTATAAACATCAGTGGAGACCTGCTGAATAAAACTTTCATTTTTCCAAATGTGCAATCTCTCACTAGAAGTATTATTTTCAGGACAAAAATTGGAAAAAAAAAATCCATAATGTATAAAGAACTCTTTTCTTTATGCCCCATAAAAATAGAAAAGTTTCCATGTTCAGCTACGTGTGTACTACAATATCTTCTAATACCTATTTTTCTCTCCCCTCCCATTTATGAACTAAGTATATTGAATTAAATAATATTTTTCTTTTCTTGCAAAAAATATTTTCCAATGAGGCGTGGACTAAATTGCTTATTTTAATTGTGCTGTAGAATAAGTATTTTCTGGACTTCATATGGAAGCTATTTTGGAAATCATTTCAGTATCTCAATGCATTAGACTATAATAATTTAATAAAATTTGACATAATACTTGAGGATTGCTCAAGAACAACTAAAATCTATTAACATATTGGGTTTTTCTGCCCACATCTCAAGAATCTTAGAGCCTCTCAGGAATCTTAGAGTCTCTGTTGCTTTCTTTATCTGTTCTAAATGACTAAACAAGTAGTGTATTTGTAATACCAAACACAGTTTCAGCAGTCATTATGTACTGAAGCTATTCTAAGCTCCTCCTGAGCAGAGATGGTGGCTTGATAACACACAGTATTAGTTGTAAGGAACTTAAAAGTGGTTGAATTCAAGTTTGGCTGAGGTTGTAGGGAACCCTCTTGGAAGTGTTATTAATACGAATTAATTGAGAAGATGCTTTGTGTACTGTAGAGATATATTTTTTTCCCTAATGAGCTGGAAAATTACTGTCACGCATTAAGATCTCTAGAAATGGAAGAGATGCTGTTTGTCCTGGCATGGTGTGTATCTTATGATGCTGCTTCAGTCTTTGATGGAAAAATAAGTCTGTAAAAGCTAGTTGTGCTTTTTCTTTTCCTTTTTGATCTCTGTCTTTGTAAAGTTCTTTTATCTTCCAGACCATTACTGTAAAAATTTGTACAACTATCCTAGTCTGTATACGTGTTTGTCTTTCAAGTTAATACGTTTTCTCTGCAGGAGGGTTACCTGAGCTTATCGCTCTTATTGCTGTTTTTCTCATCCCTTATTCTATTGTGATACATCTTATTCTTCTGGCTGAAAATAGGATGTCATGCTTTTAAGAAGAGCCGTATAGGAAGACATGCTTTTCTCTTTTCCTTTGCAGCTCATGTTAAGCCTGTATCTGTATTCTCAAGCTGGGATCCCTGGGTGCATTTTTATTATCCTGGCTGCTTAGGCTCTCATCCTGCATGTGGGTGTCTGTGAATGTACCTCTGTGTTTTTGTGAAGCTCCTTAATGCCGGTTGCTGTGCATTGTCACTTACAGGGTTAGACTTGTAGCAGTGGTGTGCTGGCCTTCCTAGCAAGGAATGAAGATAAATACTTGAAATACTTGATAAGTGACTTTGAATCGTTCAAGTTAGATGAGGTTGAACTTCTTTTTGTATTCCAGGCGAATACTTCACAGAGATTTGAAAGCCAAGAATATATTTTTGAAGAATAATCTTCTTAAAATCGGTGAGACTTGCCTACTTTTTAAAGATATGTTTTACTATGATAGAACAATCCAGCAGACATTCTGTGAATAAGGAGATTTACATAAAGTGATGTCTGATGTAGTGTTTGATTTGTGGTCAAACATTTACCTGACAGGCATACACAGGAACAGGGACCCAGACAGGCACTGAAATCCCAGCCTTGAGTGTGCTCAGAGCTCAGCTGGACATAGACTGAGCACCCTCATGTAACTTTGAAGCTGGCCCTGATTTGAGTCAGGTTTGAATCAGATGACCTCCTGAGGCCTCTTGAAACTATGTTGTTCTATGTGGTGTTCTTATTTTGGATAACCATAGAATTTTGGTTGAATAACCATATTTAAAAGTTCTGCCTTTTTTTAATGTTCAGTTATTGTATTGTGTCTAACAATAAAGAGTTTATACAAATAGATAAATATTTGCATATGCTCTTGAAATGTAAATATTTAATTAGTATCTTGCCTTTTTGTCATTTGTGCTTCTAATCTAACATATTTTTTCATCTATGTCCTAATTTATCCTCTTTATTTACAAAAAGCAGTATTTACAGGGTAAGTTCTTTGTTGCCACTGAAATTATTTTGTATTAATTTCACTTTCATAAAGAGTTCCAAGCATTTATTATAACAAGTTGGTTTAAACACAATTCTGATTTTTTTGTAGTATTAATCACAGTGGTACTGAAGTATCAAACTCTGATGCCTAGAGCTATTCACTACATACACATTGACAACCTTAGTATCCCAACAGCATAGTTGTTTTTTATCTGTAGAAGTTACCAGAGCACATGGACAAAAACTCTTTTTTTTTAATCCCTTGGGCCATTTCCTGGAAATATGAGTAGGGTTGGCAAAGGCTGATCCCTCCCTCTGAAACAGATTGTAGGTGGAAATGGGGAAATAGGTCAGCCCATTATTCCACATAATTTTACATAAGATGGACACCTAGATAAGAAATTCCTACTAACTACAATCAACTTGGGTTGCCTTTGAAGTGTTAAGTAGGAATTTTAAAAGTTCTCTATTTCATTACTGATATTCTTGGTTCTCTGCCAAACAATGTTTTTGTGTTGACATGTCTGGAATTTTGACCATTTATACAAACTGAGGATATGGATCTTAATTTAAAAATGAAAAGTGAACAGACGTGTATGAAAGCTGTGTTAATGTTTAAGTTCTTTGTAAGAATTTTAGTCTTATTGTGCTTAATTGTTTGGGGGTGGATCTTTCTGTTGTTACTTTTAGGGGACTTTGGAGTTTCTTGTCTTTTGATGGGTTCATGTGATCTGGCAACTACATTTACTGGGACACCATACTACATGAGTCCAGAGGCACTGAAACACCAGGGCTATAACACAAAATCTGATATTTGGTGAGTAGTCAGCATGCTACTTCAGTAGGATTATACAGTTATTGAAAAGAAAATGTCATGAAAGGTAAAACGTCATATATTGTCAAGATCAGCATTTGACTATATTTAGGAACTACCCTTTACTGTTTGTTTGTTTGTTTTTTGAAAAGCAAACCAATGGGGTTTAGTGAAAAAGGAAGCAGGGCTTCCTCAGTAGGGTGCTCACACTACTCCTCTAAAACTATTCCAGGATGTTTGCATTATGTATTGCAATTTAAAGGTTTGCTCTTTGTGTTGAGAAGCATGTAGTTACTATTATATGGGGTTATGTGGGACTTCAAAAGAGAAAAAGATTCAGGTCCAGTCTCTGCTATGACACAAGATGATTGTGGATTAATCTTGAGTTCTGCTAGGAAGGGGGAAATCTTTCTCTTATAGAGAAAGATAAATAGAAAGAAACAGTTGTCTGTGAAATTTCCAAGTGGACAAGGAAGGAGCGATTCCTGGCTGAGAGGGAAACAGGAGAACCTTCTTACGAACTGAATTGAAAAACATTGGGAAGTGGCAAAAGGAAGAAAATTCTTGAAAGGAGAGCTGAGTATAAGAATAGCTGGACAGAAGCAAAAACACAATCAGTTTCATGAAAGGCTCAAAGGTAGAAAGATAAGTGTCAGTTCTGCACTTAGATGGCACAAAATATTGATTTCTGAGGTAATGATTAAAGAATCAAGTTGAGAACCTGTTGAAAAGACTTTTTGTCTTTTGTCTCTGTTGAAAGACTTTTTTAAGTCTTTAAAGTCTTTTTTTTAAAGGAAAATTTTAGTTGTGCGGGTATTTTTTCAAGCTAAGATGAGGAATGATTTTTGGAGTGGGGAAAATACCTGTCTTGGTTATTTTCTAAAACACTCATTGTGTTTCATGATGACAGTTAAAACTATTTTTTTTTTAATTCTGTCATAGTGGTTTTTTTAAATACTTTGTTACTTCTCTTAAAAGGTGTTTGTTTCTGTAGTTATGCATATCTGAAGATTTCTTTTTTAGGAATATTTCAATCCAGGAAGTTTTCTTTAAAAAGCATTTGTCCACTGGAATGTAGTTTGTTTACTTGACAATTTACTCTAACTTCTGCTCCATTCTGACTTTTCAAAATATATTTGGGACTGCAGGGTATAATTCTAGAAGTTCAGAACAGTCATCTGTACCTTTAACTGCTAACAGCCATTTTTCACAGTTAACATCTTCAATCCAGTCAACAGATGTGTCAGGAAACTCATCTCGTGGTCTTTATAGCTGAACAGAGATGGATTTAATGTCAGATTATCTCTTGTTCATCTGTATCAAAACAAATATGAGTTAATACATGTAGTCAATAAAAATATATTGTGAGAACATTTCAAAAGATGTGAAAACAACTGGACAGGAAAACATGACTTCTGTGCGCTATTACTGTAAAGAATAATTTCTATTGCAGTTGACACTGAATGTAAATATATATAAGTTCTATTCATGCTTACAAGTGTCAATCCATATGTCACTGAAGTAGTACAGAGTAAATGAAACCCGAATTTGAAGGCGTTTTTATAAATGATGTGTTGATCACTCTTTTAAAATCTACAAAATAGCAGAGAAAAGCCCCTAGAGCAAGTCACTACCTATTGGCTTTTTGCTATACTTTATGCATTTTGTAATCTTTCCAAACCAATACCCAGAGTACTCAACCAAGGGTGGAACTGCTTTCACAAGGAGGTTCTTGGCCCTTGGTGTAGGGGCACAAAGGAGGAGATGTGCCCTGTCTCACTAGAACCCCAGACCACAAAAGCCTTCTCTTTCTGAGCCAAGAAACTCTCTTTCTGTAAGGACTTCTCAACTACGAAGAGTCATACATTGAATTGATACGTTGGTCATTTAATTCCTTCATTTAATATTTTAGTAGTGATTCTGAGTTTATTTTACATTTGCTGTCCTTGTAAGGAGTCACTCAACCATCTGAGTTTGAATTGTCCATCCCACTTAATCTATTTGTAAACTGTCTTGGCCCACCAGCTGTGCATCTGGTTCCAGCCCTCAGTTTTGCGATAGTTGTGTAGTAGTAAGCACCAAAGTTTTCATATAATTTCACATTTTCATTTCATAAAGCATTGTTTCCTACTTTCTCCTTTTTCTTTAGCTGGATGTGCTGAGGTTCTGAAACGTTTTGCAACTTTGCATATGTTTTTTGATTTTGAAATCAGTGCACTTTTTGCTAAACATTTGTGGAAGTCATGACCATCAATTCTGTTCATGTTTTTCTACTTATTTCCTGTGATAACTAGAAAGATCAAAGACAAAAGCTTTAACAAGTGTGCATGTGAGAGCAAGATATTGCTGATCAGCAATCAGTGTGCCGCATCTTTGAACAGATGTCCTTCATCTGATTTTGGGGAGCTAGGGAAGAGGTGGGTGGAGGGAAAGCTGTTTTCCATATATTCAATGGAAAGCATATTTTCTCCAAGGACAATCTTAAGTCCATTCCCTGAAATAGAATTTGATGATTGAGGTGAAAATGCCATGGAAGAGATTGGTTAAGCTGTTGGCTCTAAAAACCGAAGTCACTTTTATTTATCTGAAAGTATGTAGAAGACAGATTCTGTTCCAAGTTCATTTTACAACAGTTTTTAGCCAATCATGACCAGTTAACTGAAGCTTGCTGAGTCTCTCTGCAGCTTTTTGTTATCAAGTTAGTACAAAGGCTGGTAAATTTGAATGTCTCTTCCTATTGAGAAACCTCTAGTTATGAGATATAAACGCTTTTTGAAAAAGCTCATGAAAGCTCATTTTTTAATTGCTTGACATGTGAGAACTCAAGTTCTGCTATTGTTTTAGTCTTTTTGGTTTTTAGGGGCTTTTTTTTTTTAAAGTGTGACAGCTCATTTTCCAGGAGTCAGAAACTTCAATTCATTAAATAAATTGGTTTCTTTCAAAAAGTGATAGCGAGTTTCTACCTTAAGGAGCACACCATCCTGCTAGCATTCTTAGTTCCCTTGCTTACAAAGAGTGTAAAATCTTAGCATTATTAAAATTGCTTGGGATTTTGCCTTTGAGTTCATTTGATCCCAGCTTTATTTCACTATGTCTAAATATGTCTATATTGGCATCATTGCTTATAATAGTAACATCTCTATATAAACAGGGCCTATGCAATTGTACCTATATAGCATCATATCTTTATTCCTTTTATAGAATGAAAAACCCAGGAGATAGCTAAAATGACCTAGTATTTTTGAAATTTGAGGAATAATATTTTCTTTTCAGTTCTGACTTCAGTAGAGGAATATGTAGGAATGTTAGAAAGTACTGTTATTCCTTGTCTGGTTATTTATTCTTATATCTGAGCTCAGATTTGATAAGGCTGCTCTTGTGTCCTTCAAACTATAGAACATTCTACAGCCCGAATGCATCCATCTGTGAGAGAGGAGGAAAGGACAGAAAGATCAGATGAGCTGTGGAACAGCCTGTTCCCATTTCACACAATTTTTATGCAATGACACATAAGAAGCCCTAGTAAAGGTGAACTCCACATATAAACTTCATAAACATTACTCTCAGCCATACCACGTGCAGCAAAACTGTGCCATTTCTGTTACTGGGGACCAAACATGGTTGTAGGAATTGCACGAGGCTGAGGGGGTGAGACCTTCTGGTCAACTTTTATTCTATGATATTTGTTGTGCCTAACCTAGATCTATCAAATACATGTCCCATCCATCAGTATTAATTCCACAAATTTTTAGATCAGATTGCTTTTTCTAAAATTAGTTAAAATATAATGAAATAGAAATATTTCTAATGATAAAGCAAGTCGTCACTCAGAACTGCTAGTTTTGCACAAATAGTGATAATAGCAAGGGTGTTAGTGAGGCTAGATGTTGGGATACATATCCCATGTCTAAGGATCTCTGAAGAACAGAGAAACCTTTGTACTTTCCACTGTCTTCATGCAACCTAGAAAGCCTAAACTTACCAAGAAGGTCAATGATAACTCCCACAGATGGTCCTAAAGTTAAAGTGGACTGTTGTAGCTTTCCCAGAGACCTCTCTTACTTCAGAAAATTGGAGGTTCCCTTGTCACACAGGCTCCCAGTCAGTTTAGATTCTGCTTTTTTCATACTGGGGAATGAACATCACTCTCTCGTCACACCTGAAACTGTCTCTGTGTTCACCTGTAAAGTTAACGGTATTTGCCTACCACTAGTTGTTAGCACAGTATTGCTTGTGCAATTTTTTGCAGGTTTTCTAACCCTGAGAGTTTGGGGTTGCTTAAATGAGACTGTAATCTGCACTGGCTTGTATTACGCCCAGGATCAGTATAAATCCTCAGTGCAAATATCGAGTGCTTCCATTGTAGTGGCTATTAAAACAATCTTACTTTGTTTCTGAGTAGATGTGCTAAAGTGTATGCAAACAGTTATGAACAGTGATATTTCTCTCTTCTCTTCAAAGCTATGAGTACATATGGCAAACTCCACCCATGAACTTCACAAAGAATTTCTGCATACTATGTAATACAAATTATCTCAGAGGCAGAAATGATAACAGAAACAATTCAGTTGAAAAACAAATGTATTTGTCATTTGGAAACATAGCAAATTCTTTACAAGAGAGGTATAAATTGTTTTCTTTTTGTCTGGCAGAGACAAAGGAATATGACATTTGAATCCATCATACTCTATGTCAGCTGTCAAGTGTTGCCATATTTTGATAATTTTTTTTTCTGTGGGGTTTGGTTAAATTGGGCTCCCTATGTCACACATCTTGGGACTTTCATTTTAATTGTGCTTGCTTGTCTGTTCTTTTGCCCCAGTTTGTCTTTTCCTTTAATAATAGCAATCCAAAAATAGATTATTTTTAGTGCCAAATTTTATGTAGAATAATTACCAAAAGTAGCCATAAAATTCATGCATTGGTCTTTTGAGTAATGTTTAACCGATGGATTTTATTAAAATGCAATTTTATATGAAAGCAAGGGTTGAAGCAGACATCACAGATTTCTCATCTATGCTGAAAAGGTGTGCTAGATCTTCATTGTTATGAATCAGCAAGGCTCTACTGAAATGATCCCTGCTTTTAATTCAGAGATAAATGCAGAACAAAAACTTCTTAAAAGCAATACGAGTTGTGATTTGTAAGCTATGTTCTCATTAAATCTTTTTTTTTTTCTTAGCATGCTTTGTATTTATTTTATGGAACTTAAGGTAGAAAGAAATTGCCAATATGTGACTCATGAGAGAAAATTTCAGCCTACTCTGTCTCTAAGATTTTGTCCCAGAGTTCCCAAACTATAGGTCTTCAAGTAAAGCACAAATTGTAATTTGGATTAATAAAGGTGTCTAAAATATCTTTTCCTCCCATATTCCTCTATCTAGTCCCAAAATAATTAGAAAAACAAGATTCCTATAGCTGATAATGCTGGTGCGATAATCTTATTAATTTTGGGCACAAATATTTGATTTCTTTTTTTTTTTTATTGAAATAGTGCTGATTATTTTGGATTCTTAAAAAAACCGTGGCAGGTATTTAATTCTAATTATTTTCACCATCCCAGATAGAGATAGCAACAAACAAATGCATACCTATGTTATTTTAAGTGAGAGCTATTTCAATTCAATAATAAAGGCAGTTATATTGTCACCCAGTGAAAATTCAGTGCATCTGAGCTGAATTCAAACAGCTGTTACTGAAAACATTTCATACCTTGTTTTGCTGAGATTATGTATCTTGTGATAAGAACCAATAAAACATTCAGAAGGAATTAAATATTCTTTTTTTTTTATTTCCACTTCTTTGTACTGTAGAAATGCTACATGGTTGTAAGACTATTAAATGTCTGGGCTGACCAAAAATCTTTTTATAATTGCTATTATATACATGTACCAAGAGTCAGCCAAGCCCTTTCCACCCCATGAATGAGGGAGAAAAAAAAGAGGAAGAACCTTTCCTTTATTGAAAAGATTACAGAAATGTTCTTTTTACAGTGACCCAAGCCAGGCAATCTTTGTCATGCTTGTGGCCCCTATTGCTGCATATAACTTCACTGGTGTAAGTGGGCTGCTTACCCCAAGATATAAAGGTTTGGAAGTATCCAAACTTATTTCTAAAATATGCAATCTATATAACTAATAATAGTCTCCACAGCATTTGAGGTTATTACTTGAATCAATCTTGTAATGAGGAACATTTTGGAATGGGGTTTTTATATTGAAACCAAGTTTATTTATGAAGATGATATAAATGGTTTGCTGCTAACTCTAAATCTGCCTATTCTATGATATGTAGTATAAAGTATTGTTTATTGACTGGATGAACGACTAATGCTGTAAAGGGAGCTTGTACAGAGTGTACACGGAGTACATGTGATTCTGGGAGACTCCCCAGTCTTTCTGAATTTCCCAAGTGTTACTGGCTTTGTATTTGGAAATAGCTGATAGAAGCTGGAAGGATTCCTGAAAACTCAAAATGTTTGAAAGTGCTGGGGAGATGCATAGTCAGCATAATGACATATGAAAAGTAAATCTGATAAATAATATATACAGCAATATTGTAATCTCTATATGTGCAGTTTCTGTTTGTTTTGTTTTGTTTTATTTTTCAAAAGCTGCTGTGCGCTCAGCCTTAATCACTCCCTGAGAGGACAGTCAGGAGAGTCTTTTGGGATAATTCAATGGAAGTATCCATCAATTATGTAGAGGTATTTAAAAATCAAGTGAGGTTTTGGGTGCACAGACTACCTCGATCCTTTCCCACCAAAAGACCCCACAGCAATTAGTTATTATGAGACTTAGTATGCTGCCATTCTATCCAATTGGTTCACTTTTAAAAGACTGAGCCATATGATCAAGATCTACTTGTGTCCTTTAGACACCAATGACTATTAGAAAGAAATAGGCAGGAAGATTTATGATAAACACTGCACAGCTACGGCTGGATAAACCCTGCCATGAAGATCTGAAAAGCCATGGATGAGAGTGTCATGATGATACATATGTATGTACATGTATGTATTTCTCATAGACCTTGGAGTCAGCAAATTCTTAAGACTTCGTACAGTCAGACTGAGATGCACAAGCCACAGAGGTATAGGCATTTAGATTATCTGGCTTTTGCCATTTCATTAAAAAGCTAACGTGCATCTTACAGTCTTTGAAGGACTGTAGCAAAGTTTAGAAATTTCTACAAAATACCAGGAGATGTGAAAGGGACAGCGATGCTTATGTAAACAAGTAGCACCAAAAACCACAGGGTGGTTTCTCCTGAGAAGAACTTAGAAGTCTGTCCGTTGATATTGTAGAGAATATACTGAAACCTGTGCAGATGCTCCTTTTTATTATATAATTGAGCATAAGTGGCTTCAATGTGAAACGATCATGCATCAGTTTTGCTGAAATGAAGTGCTGTTTAGCACATTTGTTGAACCTATTCACAAACATAGGAAGCTGTCAAACCAAATGCTCTGGCTGGATAGTTTAATGGCCATTTTAGAACTTTTTAACACTGGCAGTTATACAAGCTAAGATTATAAAAGTAATTAAATTATATGTTTTGGTCATTGGCAAATTGCTCATGGGAATCAGGAAGCAATCTTCTCTTGCTGAATTTGCTTCTTACAACATGCTTAGGCTGGGACTGTAGAAACACAACTGCTCTGAGAAATGCAGGCTTGAGGCAAAAGCTTGGTAACTTCCTTAGGCAACTACAGCTCAGCAGCTGTCCTGGGAAGAAGTGGCCTTGCTCTAGGATTCAGGACAACATTTCTCAGCATAGGAACTACTTATTTCATTTCAAAGAGTTGTATTTTGCAGTAAAGAAAAAAAATCCACTTTTTATTTTTTTCCCTGCTTTTTCTTTCTTTTTTTTTCGTTCCTTTATTTTTTTCTGTGATGGGACAGATGGGGTTTTCCCTGGGCAGCCTGTTCGCTGTCCCAGCTTTACCAGAATGCCTCGGGTGTTCTTTTTCATCTTTCTCCAAAAAGAATCTCTTTCTCAGGTGTAGTCAGAGGACTCAGCTAGCTGAATAAATGGGCTTCCTTCATGTGGTAAATCCTGTTCTCCTAATGGCTCATTAAACAATTTTTAGCTGCCGGAATTAAGCAGCCTCCAAAAACTGATTCTGAAAAAAAAAATAAAAAATAAAAAATTTTAGTACAGTCTATCAAGTTGAGATTTTCCTTTTCTTCTTCCCTCTGGTTGGTTTTCATTTTTGTTTGATGCTTTCAGATGCCATGTGTGCACTTCTGTTGTAAAGTATTTTCTCATGTAGTCATTATCTTGTTTCAGAGTTTGAACATAGATTGTAAATGCAGAGCATCATCTGTGTGTTACTGTTTACTGATTTTGGAAGTTTGAAAGCTGGTTGACAGTTAAAACTTCAAGAAACTGGGCAATTATTTAGGTACCTCTATAGTTAGGCAGTTTTTAGCAAAAATGTTCTCCTAGTTGTTTTCAGATAGATCTTTGGAAAGCACCAGTGAGAAAGCCCTTCTATTCTCGCTCCTTGGGCTTGTTTACATCATACAGAGAGCATGAGTTTCAGCTCTACAATTATTTGCTTATGTTCTTTTATTGTCAGATGGACTGAACTTATTCCTCTTCTTTAACCAAAATGAATAATTTAAATTTATTCATTATTTGCTTTCAAAGATAATGTTTATACCATTTTTACCAAAGCCATTCACCTATACATTCTTCTAAATATTACCAGTATGCTTTATTTTCATACTGCTGTAAATTATAAGTACCCCAATCAAATATTACATGAAGAGTAAAGTTGCTGTGCTGTTTAAGTTGGTTACCTGGGTGAGTCTGGTCCTGTAGCTGGCTCTCACCAACGTCTTCTATGACCTTGATCAAGTCACTTGGCACTGCCTCTGTTCTCCTGAATATCAGTATCTGTATTCTCCTGTGTCAGTATCAGTATTCTCCTGCACTCCAGTATCAACTGGAGTTGATACTGGGCATGCTTCAAAGCCTGGAAAGCACAGCGTCTCTATTTAAAAAAATATGTATTAGTCAGATAGAGGCCAATCAAAGTGCAAGCTGTTATGAGTAGTCATTACATAAATCATTATGAGAGTGTTAAAATATTCAACTTGGTGGTGTTTGCTATCTCTGTTAGGATTGAGGAATAAGATAAATATAATATCTGATAAATAAAATCTGACACTGGTTCTCAGCTAGGTCTCCAGCCTGGCATATTCAGTTTTTTTCATCTCCAAATAAAAAATTGAGGAAATTTGGTTTTAGGTGTTTCAATATAATGTGGTCATCTAAAATTTGATAACTCTTTGAGTCCAAACCAGTTTTGGAATCTATTTTGAATGTGTGGCCAAATGAGTGTTTATATACCTGTATATATGTGTATAATATTTGTATATGTATATATATATATGTATATATGTTTATGTGTATATATATATACAGATTGTAGGTTTTTGCCTGCATTTATCAAAATAGAATGATGATTGCTTCTGTTTCATATGATGCCAATTGTTGACCTGAATAATGAATCATAATCTTTGCAGATGAAAAGAATAGCATAATAGTAAAATATGCTATTCTCAGGAAAAAAAAATAAATGCAATTGTAACTTTTCTTATTGTAATGTCACTATGCATGCTACTTGTAAAAATAACATCTATACTATTCCAATTATTTTATCCTTCAAGGTCTCTGGGATGCATTTTATACGAGATGTGCTGTATGGACCATGCATTTTCTGGACACAATTTTTTGTCAGTTGTGCTAAAAATTGTAGAAGGTGATACACCTTCTCTTCCTGATAGATATCCAAGCAAACTGAATGCAGTGCTGAGCAGGTATGTTGCTCTCTTGTTTATCAGTTTCTTAATTTGGAAAATCACTGAATTATCACTTCTGTTTTCTTAATGTTTCAGCATGTTAAATAAGAATCCTTTGACGAGACCAGCAGCAGCAGAGATCCTAAAAATCCCTTATGTTGATGAACAACTAAAGGTATCTAAGAAGAGAAAGCGATAGCTGTACACTTGCCACTTGAGTATGTATTTTACAAAAGTGGAGTGGAGACAGAAAATGTGTAGAGAAAAAATAACTTAGAGAGCAGCCAGTGGGAACATTAATCTAGGGGACTTTTGGAGCTAAATTATGATATGACTGAGGCAGAGAGGCAGTGAGAAATTAAGCCTTGCTCACTCTACATGCTGAATATACCCCCCTTTAAAATCTTATGAGTAATAAGGGGAATGGATATTTATGCATAACAAGTGCAGATCATTTGGCCTGTGTATGTGTAATCTCTAACTGTTCTAGTTAGTCATAATTTTAATGAAAAACAGTGCATCTTTCTTTTTTGGTCCCTGGTTCCAACGTATTTATTATATGACTTTCTAAGGAACTAGGGAAGGAAACTGCTCAATCATTTTTTACATTAGGGCTGTTTTGTGTCATATTGGAATCTGGATCACTTTAGCCTCAAGCATCGATACTGCTTCTATTTTATTTCTTTACAGAATATACAGTACAAATACACAAATATGAATGTGAAAGACAAGGGGCTTAACTGGCAGAAAGAAGCTGCTCCCATTTTTGATGCTGTGTAAGTATTTTTAAGTGTTTCGTGGGCTGAACTGTAAACAATTATGGTGTTGCCAAATACTATCCTGTTGTAAACAAATATTTGTGTTAATCTCCTTATGCTTTGCATTTAAAGGGATTTTGCCATTCCCCAGAAATACAAGACAACCACATTAATGAGTTGTATAATCAGAATTTAGGGTAAAAAATGGATGTAATAATTAAATATTTTTATTCTGGAACCGTAAATTGTGCATGTGTATGTAGCATATGCACAAATTAATTTAGTAACAGTGGGTATATAATTAAGTTAGGATCTTTGTCTGTATATTTTGAAGGCTTAGATCATCATTTTAGTTAAGTCATGGTCATTTATAGTACTGTTGTTTGTGTACTGATTAATTGTTGAATGTGAAGACTATGATTCCTAAATGACATAAAAATGAAGACATAAACATTTAAACAATTCAGCTAATACATCCATAGGATGCTATTATATTTGTCTTGTAGCTTTCTTGTGAGAAGTTAAGACTAGTGGTGTTTCTTGGCTCTTAAATCAGTACTGCCTTTGCACATGATCTCTCTTTTAGGTACTGAATATATATTAATTAATTGTTTCAAATTATGGTGCAGCAGTGATTAAAGCAAATGTCAACACGGGCAATTTCATTTTGCCTTTGTAAATTAGCTGCGCGGTTTCAATGGCAGCTTCCATTCCTCTTTGCTTGCTGTCCCTGAATTTTCTTGATGTGGATTTGCTCTGTTAGGAGGTAGCACATTCAAAATCAGGAGTTTGTGATCCTGTGCAGACATAGCAGTCATCTCCATTTTTTATTTCCTCTAAATAACTTTCAAGACTTCAACAGCTATCTGAAATTTCTTTTGAATGAGTAAATAGTAGCAATGAAGAAGCCCATGCACCAATTCAGAATTAACAGTAGATTCAAGGGAATTTGCCTTTTCCCTTCATTCTTTTTGTGACCTCTGTTCTCAGTGTAGGCCTGCAGTTTTTCAGCTGTGGTCAGTTTGCAGTTGTTACCAAGTCTACTGCTTGCTAGTGTTCCTTTAGGAGAACTGATCAGCTGCAACTTTGCAAAAGAAAGGGTTGTTTAATAACAGTGATAGGAAGGATGTGGAATAAAGACATTGGATTCAACACAGAAAAATATTCTGTATGTTTTTGTTACCTGGTGTGACTGCTTAGAATATACCTGTAAAGCTCTCATGGCTCGAAATTGTGGTTAGAGTTTCCACCCTGTCACTTCTGTTCTTGCTTTCTCTCATTGTCAGATGAGTCTCTGTCCTCTTATCAGACAGGAGTTCTCTGTTTTGGTTTCCACTTTAGTATAAACACATTGTTGAACTTTGCAAGCATAGATATAAGAGGCAATAACAAATGATGCCTGTATTGTCTAATTCTTGGTATTCTTAATATTCTACTATTCTTGTTTCTGCTACAAATAGCTCTTTGCTAGTATACTGGAAACACTACAGTTACACAGGCGGATGTGCTGTACTCAGGAAATATTAGACATGTCTTTTGCTTATTGCTGCTGTGTTCAGGTTGAATTAATTAACTCTTGAGTGGATTCCTGTTTATTCAAATGAAATATAGTTAACTGCAGAGATGTTCCTCAGAGATATACCTTAACTAGTTTTGAGGCACTGAAATCTTGCCCAAATATTATGCCAACTCTCTATAAATTATATTGAATGTTAAATGCTTATTAAAACATGCACTATGAGAATCTTCAAAAAACTTTTAATCCGTGCCTTTATTTTGTGGGTTTTCACCTACATTCCGTATAGGATTTCAAACTATCCATATGCATCAAAAGATTATAGAAGCTTTCAGGAAGCAGTATTTTTACCTGCGAAATGTATACCTGCACCTCAAACATCCCTGTGTTTCTAGAACAGATTGATGAAACTATTTTATATTATCCATAAAATATACTATGTTCCTTTGTCATTAGTTTGAATATATCAAGTCTAATCACCTTCCAAGTGGACATCGCTTATTGACAGAGCTAACACACAGGCAGGACATGATTGCATATCCCAGGGTCTATAATTATTTTTGTTCAAAAGGAAGTCTCAAGTGTGTAAGATGAAGAGCAAGTTCTAACTACAAACATCTTTTTCTTATACTTCTGTTAAAAGCATTAAAAAGTCAGCTTCTCTGTGCTGAAGTCCAGAATCCTAAAAGCTGTGCAGCAGTGGATAAGAGCTATTTTTGTTAGAGCACAGAAATTTACCTTGAACTTTTCAGAGCATCAATTTGAAAAAAAAAAAGAGGAGTCCTAGGAGATGCTTCATTATAAATCATCTTCAAATGTACTATAGTCTGATTCTTTTTTGATTACATGTTTAGAATACACATGCATGCATAATTCTATTATGACTTTTATTGCATTTATGAGAATGTTAGCTTCTGTATTGCTACTGGTAAGCAAAATGCCAAATATTTTTTTCAAGCCCATATATTAGAAATATTTCTGCATTATTCATACTTGAGGAGTTCGTTCCATTCTTATTAATAATTAAAATCTTCTTGTCTTTGTCCTTAGTCTTTCATATTTCACAGTAATGTTTGTATCTTTACACTATTTCCCTCTGTAGTCAACATTTGAAAAGCATAATGAAAGCTTCTCAGTTATTAAAATACTGATTTCAAAATGGTAGTCTGCAAGGAGTGTTGCAATTTATATGCTTACAGAACTGGGCTCTTAGATGGTAAGTGAGTTTATCTCATAAGAGCAAAAATAGACATTTAAAATGAGAACTTGTAATCATGAATAAAAAGAATGCAAAATTTTGGTGTGAGTGAAATATGAGTGCTATGTCATTGCAAACTATGGTTCAATTTTTGCAATTACTATATGATGTGAGGTAAAATCTGAAATTAATATCCTTTTTCTGATATAGGTCTAGTATTGCTCTCCTGTATGGATAAATACAGCTGAGATACAAACGTCAATAACTGATGCTCAGCTTTCAAGGATGGTCCATGGAGTCCATTTTACCAGTGAATTGTTTTTATTGATTAGGACCAGAAACTCAAGAGGACAACGTGATAATTATGACTTTCATTGAAGATTCATTAATGCTATCTTTTATTGCAGCCAACTTGTAACAATCAATGCAAAATGTATGAATGGTATTTCTTCTTTTTCTGTGGTTCTCATTCGAAAACTGCCTTCGGATTTGTAATACGCTCAATAATGAATCCTGACAGGGTAAATATTTCACTGTGCTTCAACATTTATTCTTTTAAGGAGTTAAGTTTATGTTTTTCTGTTCTCACATGAAATGCCTGAAATGATTCATGTTCTTCATTACTCTAAGTTTAAACATTTCAATGTAAAAGAAGCATTTGATTTCCACACTAAGGTCTGTTTAGTCTGTTATAGTACCTGTGACTTTCTAATTATTCCATTTGAAATGTCAGTATGTTTCAATATCAAATCAAAATACCAATATTTACATTTTTATATGAAAATAAGCTGGCATGCATTCAATTTCAGGCAGAGGAAAGTTCATTTGCAGACTCTACAGGAACTGTCTGAAGTTCAGAAAATGACACCACGGGAAAGAATGAGGCTGAGGAAGTTAAATGCAGCAGATGAGAAAGCAAAGAAGTTGAAGTAAGTTGTGCATAACGTTAGTTTTGTGCCCTGACTGTGCAGTTTTCCTCTTTCAGCAGTCTAATGAGAGAACTAGAACAGTCAAGTTAAAAATAAAAATAAGATTAAATTAAAAAAAAAAGAGTCTTCAGCTACTCAAAGTGAATCCCCATTCACTTTGATGAGTTAAATCATAGTAATTATTTCTGTAAAAAAAAAAGTCAGAGCTTTAGCCCAAAACTGGTACTTTGAGCATAGTATTTTGGGTTAAATAACTACATGAGAGATTTACAGATTCATTACAGTAGGGGATTTTGTTAATGACTTGTCATTTTAAGGACTGCATATTCTGAGGAATCAGACAATTAGTTACAGTACAGCTTTTTTCAATTCTTTTGTCCTAAGAGATTTGTCAATGGAAGTTAATAGCTCAGAAAAAATAATCTTATCAAATGACCAGACAGTGGGGTAATCAACACGTTACAAGGGCTTTATAGTTTATTGTTTTATTAAGAAAGTTGCAATGAAAGGGAGGATTTTAAGTACCATTTCTGAGTGGCATGTGGGAAACATCTTGAAGGCTATGTATCTGTGCATGAATTCCGTTTTTAAATAGAAAGAAAATACTGTTTTGATGACACACTCGAGTTTTTGCCCATTAAAAATGTTCAGTGTTTCATCTGATGTGAATGAAAATCAGAAAAGCTCCACATTCATTTATAACATTTTCTTCAAAAGTGTTTTGCAAAGTGCAATGTAAATTAACAAATGTTTACTCAGTTATTTATAAGGGGTAATAGAGGAATAATTATTTCTGATCATGAGAATCAGCATCTTAACACTGTTATGCCAAAGCAAGCTAGCAGTTCAGTAAGGTGATGACATCTTACTACAGAGAAATATTGGTAAGTAACATGAAGTCTGAATTTATGGCCTCAGTAACTTTGTAGCTGTTGCATCTACCTGCAAATGAATAGTAATTGCAGTTGAGAGAAAATTTTCTGTAAAATCACTAGTGTTACTTGTGCCAGCCTGTTGTATCCATACCCAAAAGCTGCAAATAAAAAAATAAAGCCTTTCATTTCCTTTTGGAAAACATGTCTGATCAGCATTTATGTCTGTTTGACACCAACTCTCGCGTTTGAGACTGGAGATGGTATGCAAGTTTATTCTCATTAAAAAAACAACAACAACAACAAAAAACTCATTGAAATGAAACCACTATATAAAATGTAACACCTCTTCTACATGGTTTTTACAATAATATGGTAGGCCCATTCTTATATGAAATTTATATATAGGAAGTCTCTCTTTTTTTTTTTTTTACTGGATGGAAATTAGAAAGTAATACTAATTGCAGGATATTTGTAGTTTGCTTTTCATTTTCTTTACTTTCTTTCATTTTAACATTTTCTATTTATTTTTCACATTTTTCCTCAGCAACAAAAGTAAATATATTATTTTGTAATATAAAGGCAACATATTAACCTAGAATCTTAGATTAAAATTAAAAATTAATCTTATTCTCAGTCATGAATCTTCAAAATGGATCAATTCAACTTCAGCTCTGGGTTATTGCCAGCTGATTCTGCCTGAAAATATGAAACAGTGCAAAAACATAGTACCTGCTCACAGTGGAGATCTGCTCTCAGCAGTGCAAATCTAGACATAGAAGAGATTAGGATATTTAGTGATGGAAACTGGAGGGTTTGCTTAATGTAGGACGTAGCATAAGTAGTCCTGCACAGAAAAAGCACAATTACCAACTGTACCCCAGGAGAAGTGTTCATAGCACACAAGTGTTGTGTGCCTGTCTTTATCTGAAAGGACCCTGGACTACACAGTGGAATAAAGTCTGACAAGTTTAAGATCTTTGGAAGAGACAAAAGCATCTTGGACTGATAATTTACTATTTTTCAATTAAATTATGCACGTTGTGAAAGATAAATATAAAAACTGTTTGGAAATAAGGCCTGAGATCTGTTTCTGAGTTCACTAAATCTAACCTTACCTTGAGCAGATGCCATGAATGTTTGGCACTATATCACGCTGATTATGGAAATTGCTTTTCCACACCTACTATTAGAAGATCCCTTTGTGCAATCCCTGATATCATATCCTAATCACAAATATTCTGTATTTACAGACAGCTGGCAGAAGAAAAATATCAAGAAAATATCAAAAGAATGCAAGAATTCAGGTCCCGTAATTTTCAGCAGCTGAATGTCGATGTCCTACATGTAAGTATGGGCTGTTGTTTTGGATACCTTGTTTATGCACTTTCAGTGTACCTCTTTTCTGTTCTACACACACTTTCTTTAGGACTACACAGACAGTCCGGTCCAGAGATTAACAATTTGGAAGTGCATTGAAGCCTGGACCACTTAGCTGAACCCTGTGCCAGCAGTTATATTCAGATGTTCAGACACAGTTCAACAAGTTCTCTATTTATTGAACAAGTTTCTGTTTAGACACCCGTAAATCTAAATCTGCTCTCTGAAATGGACTTACTGATCTTTTGTGTGATATCAGAGTTCAAAATACATTCATTTTCAGGATTTGTAATCCTTTAAACACTCTTATTTGGCATGGCTGTGGGTTCTTTTAATTTGATTAGTAAAGAATATTAACATTTAAACTGTCTTCTTAGTAAGAATAAAGTCTTGGAATGCCTCCCAGTATAACGTGACCTTTGCTTTTAGGGTGTCTGCAACAGAAGATAATCCTGTTCAGTACTGGTACTACGTTTTATCATACAGTGAACAGCATCAGTTTGGAAATAGTCAGTAAAAGCATCACAGCAATAATAAGATTTGTTTTAGTGTTTTGTTTTCTATCTTTTCTGTAGCGTGTACTCTAGTTTCTGTTTCTCATTATCTCTGGAGAAAAAAAGCATGTTAAATCTGTGTTAGCTTGCAGCTGAGTCACTGCTGATCATTTAGAAAAGAGTTAGGAGGGTGTTTTTTTTGTTGTTGTTTTGGTTTGGTTTTTTGCTTAATATGAGTCCCCGCAGTTGTGTGGATCAGGGCAGCCATTGTATTGTGGTCCAGCTGAAAGCTCTAACTGTACCTTTTTCTCTGTGCTGCTTTGTTTGATTAAGGAATCTGATGAACAGACTTCAAAACTGCTAATTCATTCTGAGCCAGTCATTACATGTGACTCTGTGTCCGTAGGATACGATGAACAAAGTGGAAATGAGAGATCAAGTCAACTCTGCATGTCTAAACTTACAGACCATGGTAAGAATTAAAAATTTTATATTGAAATGAAACTTCCAATAAACAAACCAAGATTTGATTTTGTCCCCTATACTTAATCTATGGTGCAGAAACTGCAGTATAAAAAACAGTCAGATTTTACAGTAGTCAAATAATTTACAAAGAGAACTGGGAAATAATCTAGGTGGATGCATGTAGACTGGATGTACAGCATGGTTATGTGGCAGGAGGTCTGGGTGTCCAGAGTTTGAGTGGCTTCTGAGCAGCAAAGAAAGTGAACACACCTTCTCCAAAAGAGATGAAGAGTTAGAAGAAAATAGCTTTAACCTTTGCACAGATGAAATGACTTGCATTAGAAACACATTTCCTAAATTACCTCTTCAGTGCAAGAAAAACAGTACAAGAATGCAGAGCATTTTGCACCTTTGGTATACTTTGATACCATTTTCATTACGTATAGCAATGAGAGAAGCAGATGGAAACTCTTTAAACTGTGCTTACCTATACTGTCCTCAAATACGTAGCTACTGTTTAGAGGATATGAATACTATAGAACATATGCTTAACTGTAGATAGACAAATATTCAAGCTTTTGAAAAAGAGTTAGACTGTGGAGATGTACTTTATGAGGACAATATTTGTCAGAGCACGTGTATACGTTTTGTTTCTACGGTCTTCTGGAATAATGCCATACCTTTTAATATTTAAGAATCATTGTGTAATCACTATTATGGTGGAAGATTTTTATTCAGATTACAATCTTGAAAGCATGCATTAATATTATTTAAAATTTAGAAACTAATAGCTCAGTGTTTTAGTGTTGCTTTATGTGTGTCTGTGAAGGGATGTGTCATTAAATCAAAGACATCAAAATCAGTTTGTTTGAGATGGAGGTGGTTTTTTTAATAGCAAATGGCTTTTTTCTTTCAGTGTAGCCTCATTTATGTTGACGTGGTTGGCTTGCTATTTCACAGTACAAGGAGGGATGATCTGTGTAGGAGAGAACCCAGCTGCTAGAAATACATCCTGAGGGGAGGGTGGAGAAGCTTGCAAGTAGGAGACTGAGAGAAAGCAGTAAATGTGTGTGGGAGATGTACTGGGCAAAGCATACAAAGAAACCTAAATAGAAACAGAACAACATGCAAGAAAGGAAAGAAACTGATGTTTCTGTCTTTAGAGGTCATTTAATTGTTAAACTATAATGATAGAAGTAAGGTACATTTATATTTGTGATAGAAAAGTTTGGACAATCCAAAGCTATACAAAACTGAGTGTGTGTTTAATGACACTGCTTTTGTCAGACTCCCCGAAGTGGCAGATTCATGAGAAAAAGAGCTTACGGATAAACAAAGGGAATTACATGGCTTCTCTTCCTTGCTTCCTGAATACCTTGTTCCTGAACCTGATATCACAGCTCTTACTTATTCTACTCAGTATTCATTCTCTTCGTTAAAAATTTCAGTGCAACCATACATGTTCTACATGCTATTAATTAAGTTATTAATGGAGTCTTTGTATCTGAAAATGTAGAAACAGTTTCTGCTATTGATTTTCAGAAGAATTTCTCAATAAACAGGCTATACAATAGAAAAACAAGAAATCTAGAAGCAAGGCTATAAAATGATTTTGTAAAGTTGTCTTACATGTGAATACGTTTGGCTAACCTATACCAGGTTAGCAGAAGTAGTTAGATGAATGCCAGACTAACAAGCTCCGTAGTTAGAACTAAGAACTAAAAGCAATTGAGGAAAGGGCAAAAAGGCTGGGGAGGGAGTCCGTACATGCATACCAGGGAGGCTCAGCAACAGCACCCTTTAAGGTACTTCAGTGTAGACCTAATAATTCTCTCAGGAGTGGGAAAAGTGGTTGGGAACAGCTAAGGATAGTATCCCAATCCCAACAAGTAGGAAGGAAAGTTGAAGTTATTTTCAGCTCGTATCCTGAAGTCCTTGAAAAATTTGCAATGTGAAGAGAAGAATAGGACTTGGAGGACAGGATGAGGCTCTTAAAAGATTAAGGAGAGGTATAGAAAATAAAACACTTTCTACTGTGCTTTCACTGAAAATTACCTAAAGCATTATGAAACACAGGTGTATGTGGTTGGGGAAGGTGTCAGATACAAAGCTTGAGGTTTGGTTTTAGTAAGTAGATTTAAAAAACATGGCATCTGATCCAATTTTAGCAGTAGTATGCACATTTATTGAAAGCTGGGGAAAAAAGGCAGTATAGTTAGATGAATGAAAATCAAGGTCACGGTTTGGAGTTCAGAATTTCATGATGGACAAGTTTCAGCAAAGTCAAGAACATTTAACTGCTGAAGAGTTCCCTGGGAAATACAAGCTTCTCTCCATGTTTGTTTTATGTAATCAGCAATGATCTTTTGAATATTATTCATTCTAGTTACCACCTCTGTACACTTGAGGGACATTTAAAAGAGTTGTCTGAAATCGCAAATAGCTGACCAATCTGTTAGTCTTCAAAAGGGTTTACTTTTTGGGAATGTGAAAGAGATCTAAGCACACACTGTGCTTTCAATGTTGAGGAGAACTCAGTTGTTGTGGTTTAGCCCGGCTGGCAGCCAAACACCACACAGCCGTTCGCTCACCCTCCCCCCTCCCTCTCCGGGATGGGGGAGAGAAACGGGAAAGTGAAGCCTGTGAGTTGAGATAAGGACAGTTTATTAAGACAGGGAAAATAATAACAATAATAATAATAATAATAATAGTAATAATGTGTACAAAGTGATGCACAATGCAATTGCTCACCACCCGTTGACCGATGCCCAGCCTATCCCCGAGCAGCCGGCCCCCCCACCCCGGCTAGCCACCCCTATATATTGTTCAGCATGACGTCAGATGGTATGGAATACCCCTTTGGCCAGTTTGGGTCAGCTGTCCTGGCTCTGTCCCCTCCCAGCTCCTGCTGCACCCCCAGCCTGCTCGCTGGCAGGACAGAGCGAGAAGCTGAAAAGTCCTTGGCTTGGTGTAAGCGTTGCTCTACAACAATTAAAACATCAGCATGTTATCAGCGCTCTTCTCATCCTAATCCAAAACATAGCACCCTGCCAGCTACTAGGAGGAAAATTAACTCTGTCCTACCTGAAACCAGGACATCAGTCTATTACAGAAGAGGTCCATTCAGACTGTTCACAGGTTGTACAACAACTTCTCCAGAAACTTAAATAATCCGATTCTTATAGTACTTACAGGTAAATGCTGCGGGCAATATAAATACTGTTCTAAATAAAAAAAAAATGTTAGTTCTTCAACACTATGTTCTTTATTAAACCATCTAGCTGTATTTTTGTTGTGGCTTCCCTTGGAAGACAGATGAGCGCCACACATGTGTACGCTCACTCCCCTGTGGTGGCATGGGAGAGGGAACTGGAAAAAAAGTAAAACTCAAGGACTGAGAGAAAGATAGCTCATAGGACAGAAAAGAAAGGGAAAAAAAGAAAGAGTAATGAAAAAAGAATATGAGAAACAAATGATGCACAAAGCAATTGCTCACCAGTTGCCAAATAATGCCCAGCCAGCACCCAAGCAGCGGAAGTCTGACTTATCACATCAGATTCCTGCCCAGTCCCAGTCTTCAGCACGACCCCATACGGTATGGGACATGGCTCTGGCCAGTTTGGGCCAGCTGTCCTGGCTGCAACCCCTCCCAGCTCCTGGTGCACCCGCAGCCTTCTGGCTGGCAGGGCGGTATGGGCAGCTGAAACCTCCTTGACTCTGTGTAAGCAGTGCTCTGCGACAACTAAAAGATCGGTGTGTTATCAGCATCACTGTCTTCTGAAATCCAGAACCCAGCTCCGTACCAGCTACTGGGAGGACAATGAACTCTATCCCAGCTGAAACCAGGACAGCCTCGTGCACCTCCCAGTGTTCTTCTACCATCTCCTCAAAAGCATCCCTGAGCGCGCATTTTACGGAATCCTGCTTCTGACAACAATGAAGTTCATGCCGTGACCTTCCGGAGGGTTGAGCCCTTCAGGGATGCCCCCGCCCTGCAGGTGTAGAGAGATGGCAAGTGGGAGTTGGTAGGATGCTGCAATACACAAGGACACGGAGGCTTTCTTTGCTGAAAAGTTTTCTTTATTACACAGGGCCACAGACCACCACTAGGCAATGTTCTGTGATTCAAGGCAAGCATGGAGAGAGGTGTCGGGCTAATTAAGAAAAGCCATCTTGGAAGAGACCGAACCCAGGAGTGGGCCCCAGGGGTGGGCGCCAAGGAATCAAGAACAAAGTGTCACTGCAAAGACATGAGACTCCCATCAGAGAGTTCAGAGTCAGCCGGGCATCCCCAGCAAAGGTTCAATGGGTTTAGGATGCTGTGTAGGCAAGAACAATTTGTGCAGCACAGGAAGGTCTGAGGGAGAGAGGCACTCCATTTTGGGTCGAAAAGGAGTCCTTTTTCTATCAAGAGAGACAGAAGAGGGCAGAGGACACCACCTCCTTAGAGCAGCCAAAAGCCGCTGCTAATTTCTGTGTTTCACCTGAGACAAGCGATAGACACCGATGCTTCCTAATCTCTGAGAACGGCACCTTTCGCAGAGCCATTCCTCCTTCTCAGACAGTGCGTTGCTCTTGTAGTTCCTTGCTTTTGCCCTTGGTGGTGGTATCTTCAGGAAGTCTCTGGTTCTTAGGTAGCCTTAGGCTGCACTTGCAGGAGGCCAGCAGCGCCTTCCAAGGGTGCTGCAGGCTGCCAGGCCCGGTTCCCCAGCTGGCAGGCGTTCTCTTCTGGCAGGCTTTTAGGAGACTTTTGCTGTCAGCCTTTGTCCCAGTCGGGCCAGGTCACCTTTGTGGCTGCTCCCATCCCCAGCACTTTCCCATTCCCACGTTGACTTCTCATCCCCCAAATGACTTCTCACCGCCAAGTCTCACTCGGGGACCCGCCACCCGCAGCCGCTCCCCATCAGGAGCAGACGTCCCCAAACCAATCTGTGGCGCAGGCAGCAGGAGAGGGCTGCGTTCAGTACCCAGCTCCCCCCACCCCTCCCCCCCCTTCTGACCGATGCAGGAATAAGTGCAGGCAGAGGCTTTGCAGGGTGGAAAAGTTGTAATTTATTCCTGGGGTAATTGTGGCTGCCACCCCCCAGCCTGTCCCCAGGTGAGGCGCGGCCGCCTGCTCAGTTGCGGGGCCTGGTCTGCCGGCCCGCGTGGTCACCAGACCCCGGCTCCTCCTGCTGGACCCGACGTAGCCATTCTGTGTCCTCGGTGTCGTCGTACCACAGGGACAGTGGCAGTCTGTGCCTGTCCTGCCCCAAGCGCCAGGAGCGGCTGCGGACAAGCTGTCGTGCTTCAAAGGGGCTGCGCTCCCTGCGCCTGGGCGAGGCGCTGCGGGAGCGGTAGCTTGAGGGGCTCCTCTGCCGCTGCTGCTGCTGCTGCCGCTGCCCCAGCCGCGCGTCGCGTTGGAACCTTCTTCGGGGTCGTTGGGCCAGGCGCACAACTGCAACGATGGGCCCGCGGCACAGCGGGCAGGTGTCTCTTTCTGCAGCCCAGGCCTGGATGCACTGCAGGCAGAAGGAGTGCCTGCAGGGGTCCACGCAAGCTGTGTTGGACAGCTGGTCCAAGCAGATGGGGCACGTCTCGTCCCCGGGGGCCTCCTCTGGCTGCTCCTGCTGTTGCTGGTTCATGGTGCCTGCAGCCGCCGCGACGTGGAGCTGGTCGTCCTCTGGGGGAGGCTGCCCTGGTGCCAGGCGCTTAGCAGCAGCCTGGGGTCTTCAGCACCTCCCTTGCCTTGCGGGTTGCCGGCAGGACCTCAACGCCTCAAGTGTCACCAGCGTGCCACCAGGAAGACTACTGCAGATAGAACCAGGAAGAAAATAGAAAATATTCTAGCAGCAAACAGACATCAGCTTTCTAGGTTCAACCAAGTTGTCTAGAGTACTGTAGCTGTCAACATTCTGTGTATGGATTGCAAACATTGCTATTAGAATGGCAAATATGCTTATGATAGGTTATACTTGGCAAGACTGCGCTTAGGACAGATGAGGTACAGAGATGTCTATAGATTTGAGATCATTACCGAAGGCCCTCGATGGCTTGCGTGCAACAAGACTGGCTTCGCGTGTGCCTCTTGCCACACCTCCGCCTCTCTCTCTCCTTCCAGCCGTGGGACCTCGAGCTCTCGACTACCACCAGCCGGACTGGCCGCAGGCGCGCCGCTCAGGGCACTTATAGCCAGCCACCTTTTGTGAGGCCATAGGGTGACATCAGAAGGGTCTCGGGGTGTCGCTGATGGCAGCGCTGACAGAGGTCACCTGACCATTGTGAGACAATGCTGACGTGAGATGGCTGCTCCAGGCTGACAGAAGCCAAGCATGGAGAGCGGTATCAGGCTAATTAAGAAAAACCATCTCGGAAGAGACCGAACCCAGGAGTGGGCCAAGGAGTGGCCCCTAAGGTATCAAGAATAAAGTGTCACTTCAAATACCTGAGACTCCCATCAAGTCAGTGCTGCCATCAGGGGCACCCCGAGACCCTTCTGATGTCACCCTATGGCCTCACAAAAGGTGGCTGGCTATAAGTGCCCTGAGCGGCGCGCCTGCGGCCAGTCCGGCTGGTGGTAGTCGAGAGCTCGAGTTTCCACGGCTGGAAGGCGAGAGAGAGGCGGAGGTGTGGCAAGAGGCACATGCGAAGCCAGTCTTGTTGCACGCAAGCCATCGAGGGCCTTCGGCAATGTTATCCAATATATAGACATCTCTGTACCTCATCTGTCCTAAGCATAGTCTTGCCAAGTATAACCAATCATAAGCATATTTGCCATTCTAATAGCAATGTTTGCAGTCCATACGCGGAATGTTGACAGCTACAGTACTCTAGACAACTTGGTTGAACCTAGAAAGCTGATGTCTGTTTGCTGCTAGAATATTTTCTTCCTGGTTCTATCTGCAGTAGTCTTCCTGGCGGCACGCTGGTGGCACTTGAGGTGTCGAGGTCCTGCCGGCGACCCGCGAGGCAAGGGAGGTGCTGAAGACCCCAGGCTGCTGCTAAGCGCCTGGCACCAGGGCAGCCTCCCCCAGAGGACGACCAGCTCCACGTCGCGGCGGCTGCAGGCACCATGAACCAGCAACAGCAGGAGCAGCCAGAGGAGGCCCCCGGGGACGAGACGTGCCCCATCTGCTTGGACCAGCTGTCCAACGCGGCTCACGTGGACCCCTGCAGGCACACCTTCTGCCTGCAGTGCATCCAGGCCTGGGCCGCTGAAAGAGACACCTGCCCACTGTGCCGCGGGCCCATCCTTGCAGTTGTGCGCCTGGCCCGATGACCCCGCAGAAGATTCCAACGCAATGAGTGGCTGGGGCGGCGGCAGCAGCAGCAGCAGCAGCAGCGGCAGAGGAGCCCCTCAAGCTACCGCTCCCGCAGTGTCTCGCCCAGGCACAGGGAGCACAGCCCCTCCGCAGAACGAGAACTTGTCAGAAGCTTCTCGTGGCACTCGGGGCAGGTTGGGCACAGACTGCCACGGTCACCTCAGGATGACGACATCAGGGACACATCCTGGCTGCACAGGGTCCAGCAAGAGCAGCTGGGGGCCGGGGACCATGCGGGCCGGCAGGCCGGGCCCCCTGCCTGAGCAGGCGGCCGGGCCTCACCTGGGGACGGGCTGGGGGTGGCAGCCACAATTACCCCAGGAATAAATTACAGCTTTTCCACCCTGCAAAGCCTCTGCCTGCATTTATTCCTGCATCGGTCAGAAGGGGGGGGAGGGGCGGGGGTCGGGGCGGGGCTGAACGCAGCCCTCTCCTGCTGCCTGCACCGCCAATTGGTTTGGGCATGTCTGCTCTTGATGGGGAGTGGCTGCGGGTGGCGGGTCCCCGAGTGGGACTTGGGGGTGAGAAGTCATTTGGGGGATGAGAAGTCGTCATGGGAATGGGAAAGTGTTGGGGACGGTAGCAGCCACAAAGGTTTAAATTGCTCAGTTGTTTTATCGGCCTCGCGTGCTAAGAAGATTCAGCTCTATCCACAAAATCCAGGCTGAAGAAGGAACACGGTGCCTAAAGTAGAATTTAAATAAGTTAGCTGAGTTTGTAGAAGATCAAAAGTGCTGAAGCAGTTAAACAGTGACTGAGCATGTGCAAAACAGAAAGGAGAGGAGTACAAGATGAAGAAGATTATGAGCCTTCATCAGAAAGCCCCCAAAGTGCAGCCGCCAGAGGTTACTGTGCCTGCAATAGCAGGAGGGACAATATGATAATTAGGTCTGAGAAACCATTAGCATAAGTCCTGCCCTTTCTTGTGAATTGCATGAATGTGTATGTCACTGTACCATAAATAAGTACTCCTTGTCTTGCTTAGATGTACGTGTTGTAGGGAATTATTCCCCACATAACCCAGTGCTGTTAATAAAGAATACCTGCTTTCTAATTCTCCAAAATGAGTCTTGGAAAGCTACACTGCTTTTTGCATTCAGCCATTGATAAGGACAGAACAAGAAACTGAGGAACAACTTATCACCTGGGAAGGTGGACACTGGCCAGAGATAGTGGGAATGTGACTGAGAAACCTAGGGTTGTTTAGAGAAAATCTGGATGTCGCACTGTGGAGGGGCTGCACTCCCTGTGCCTGAGCGAGACGCTATGGGATCAGTACCTGGAGCTGCTCATCTGCCACTGCACAACCCCAACTACAGCGCTACAGGCTGGGAGATGAGTGGCTGTAAAGCTGCCTGGCAGAGAATGACCTGGGAGTATTGGTTGATAGTCGGCTGAACACGAGCCAGCAGTGTGCTCAGGTGGTCAAGAAGGCCAACAGCATCCTGGCTTGTATACGAAACAGTGTGGCCAGCAGGACTAGGGAAGTGATTGTCCCCCTGTACTCTGCCCTTGTGAGGTTGCACCTCGAGTACTGTGTTCAGTTTTGGGCCCCTCCCTACAAGACGGACATCGAGGTCCTGGAGCGTATCCAGAGAAGGGCAATGAAGCTGTTGAAGGGCCTGGAACATTAAGTCTTACGAGGAGCGGCTGAGGGAGCTGGGGTTGTTTAGCCTGGAGAAGAGGAGGCTCAGGGGCGACCTTATAGCTCTCTATAGGTACCTTAAAGGAGGCTGTAGCAAGGTGGGGATTGGTCTATTCTCCCATGCGCCCGGTGATAGGGCGAGGGGGAATGGGCTAAAGTTGTGCCAGGGGAGGTTTAGGTTGGATATTAGGAAGAACTTCTTTACTGAAAGGGTTGTTGGGCATTGGAATGCGCTGCTGAGGGAAGAGGTTGAGTCACCATCCCTGGAGGTCTTTAAAAGACGTTTAGATGTAGAGCTTAGTGATACGGTTTAGTGGAGAACTTGTTAGTATTAGGTCAGATGTTGGACTAGGTGATCTTGGAGGTCTCTTCCAACCCAGGTAATTCTGTGATTCTGTGATTAATCGAACTCAAGAAGGGTCCAGTTTTAACATGGGAGCGGGCAACGGTGAAAAGTTATGTGAATAGCAAGTTATGCTATTTTTGTTTCAGTGACCCAGGAGAGGAAGCTGTGCATTGAGAACACACATTTTCAGGGCTGTTATCTTGGCTGCTCTCGGTGCTTTGCTAGAGAAGTGCTGTCCACAGTGGCATCATTTCCCCACCATTTGCTTTTGTTCCGTAGAAAAAGTACAAGCTTCCTTTGCACCACTGAGTCCAGTGTGTGGCTGCCATATGTATCTGCTCATACTTCCCCTTTCCTAAAGAATTTGACCAGTTTGATATATTCTGGAAAGATCCCTCTGCTTCTCTGTGTAGAAAGTTGTTTCTGGGCCAAAATATTGCAGCGTTTTTGAACCTTCTTAGTTCTGCCTTAGATTTACCTCTGGCTGTTTCATGCCAGCATTTGCAGGATGCATTACTCTATTGACTTGCAGCTGAAATAGTGATTTTCCTTCCTTTGTTTAGTCTCCTCATGATTTCATAAGCAGCATGGCACCATTAATATCCTTCTGTGTAACACTTGTATAAAATACTTCTGTATTTTTCATACCTTTTAACACTGGTCACTCACAGCATACCTGAACCCTCCTTCCTTAAGATGCTTCCCAGCTGTCATCTCCCAGTTTACAACAGATTATTTTTGTTGTAATGCTTGCACTCTGCTAGGACTCTGTTCTTTGAATTTTCCTTTCCCATGATTCCAGTTCTCATGGTGAGCCTGTGTATGTTGTTATAATATTCTGGTCTTTCTTTGTATTGGTGATTCACTCTAGCTTAGCTTCTGGAAAGTGGTTCTGTACATACTGACTCCAGCAGAGCAGACCTCTCCCTTGCCAGCTTTGCTGTGTTTTTCCTGGTTACATAGATTTATATAACCCGTGTGTAAAGTGGTAACTGTATGTTTTAATTGTATTAAGACACCTTTCCCAAGATGAAGGGTGAAAATGGCCTGGACCATAAAAGCTTGCTACTGTTACATAAACTGCTATGTGCAAGACTTGGTGCAAACAATCTTCCACTGATTTAGTGTGCAAGCTAATTCCTCAATTATTTGCAGCTGCAGATTACGTATCATACCATCTAATCAACATGCCCTTCCCATATCCCATCTAGTAACAGCAAAACCACAGCTGATTAGTCAGTTCAGAGCTATGTAATTTGACACATGATATGCAGGTCCTCGAGGGATCAAGTAGGTATTCTAGTACCGGGAGCTTATTTCAGAGATGTCTGGCTAGTCTAAGCTAACTCTTTAGATGTCTCCTTGAAACTTTTTCTGCACAGTGGTGTGTTGCTTCTGTGCCCTTCCCACCCTTCTTGTCACCATCCTTACAGCGCTGGAAGCATTTGAAGTGCTGCTCTGCAGAGCTGGCTGAGCTTGCAAGGAAATCAAGTCTCCTCTCATAAAACATCAGCCGATATGTTAGGAGAACTCATAATCACAAAAGCATAGGGAATCCTCTTAGCAAGCACTGCCAGCAGGGGAAGTAGGTATCCACAGTGGGTTATTAAGAAATATCTCTGTAAATCTTTGGGCTCTGGATCTTAGGAGGACCAGGTCTCCTGGTCCTAGGTTTTGCTACATTTTGCATGCTTACTAGAGCAAAGGATTCTTCAAGTTTGGGTAATTACTCTTCTGCACATTGCAGATCTACTAAGAGTTGTCGCAGGTGGGTAGATAATGTTACTTGCAAAGGTTTAAATATGTGCTTTACATTTCTATTTCTCTTAAGTTACGGTAATAATCTTCTGAAGTTTTACATCTTTACTCATACAATCTGGAGCAATAAATGTTTCTTTTATTTGTAGAAAGGCAGACTACAGATTTGCTAAGAGTCACCTAGAAAAATTGCCTTTCTAATTATTACTAACGATACTGAGTAAATGGCTGAAGTGGTTTGTTGAATATATTATTAGAATAGCATATACTTTTCCTGTATTGTTTCAGCTAATTAGAGCACTGCCTCATTCCTCAGAAATGTAAACCTTTGTAAATACAAACCAATGGAAAATGATTTTCTTTATTTGAAACCTTTATGTAACAGCTTTAATCTGTGTGGGTTTTTTTGTTGTTGTTTGTTTGTTGTTGTGTTTTTTTTTTGGGGGGGGGGGGAAGGCAGTATAGTTAGATGAATGAAAATCAAGATCACGGTTTGGAGTTCAGAATTTCATGATGGACAAGTTTCAGCAAAGTCAAGAACATTTAACTGCTGAAGAGTTCCCTGGGAAATACAAGCTTCTCTCCATGTTTGTTTTATGTAATCAGCAATGATCTTTTGAATATTATTCATTCTAGTTACCACCTCTGTACACTTGAGGGACATTTAAAAGAGTTGTCTGAAATCGCAAATAGCTGACCAATCTGTTAGTCTTCAAAAGGGTTTACTTTTTGGGAATGTGAAAGAGATCTAAGCACACACTGTGCTTTCAATGTTGAGGAGAACTCAGTCTGTTACAGAAGAGGTCCATTCAGACTGTTCACAGGTTGTACAACAACTTCTCCAGAAACTTAAAGAAATAATCCGATTCTTATAATCCGATTAATAATTAATAATCTGATATAATCCGAAGAAATAATCCGATTCTTATAGTACTTACAGATAAATGTATCTGTATCCCCCTTTTTTTTTGCTACATTTCTCCAGCTCGTTTTATTATTTTTTTTCTGAATATTAAAAAGCACATTCTGAAAATCATTAAAAATGTGTCAGGATAAACCTGTATCTGTATTTACTATTTTTGTTAATACTTATCTAGGAAATTAGACACTCATCCTCTCTGACTATCATCAAAAGGAAAAGCTACTTTGCAATGAATTAGCTGACATGAATTAGCTGACAGCACATTTATTTTTTTGCTTTGTTTGTTTTTTTCCTGTCTCTTGACCTGTTCCTTTGAAAAAAAAAAAAAAAAAACACATTTGGACTAGGGTAGATACAGTAATGTAATTTTTTGTTGTTGTTTTTGTTTGTTTTGGTTTTTGTTTCTTTCTTTCTGAAGATCACTAGCTAACTTGTGAGTGCATGTACTTTGTTTCAATAATGGTCTTGTGAGAATAATGACCAGGCAAATTATATCATAGGGCTGGGCAACTAGATGTCACTTTTATATATTAGAAAGAAAAAAAAATGCTGTAAAGAAGAAGGACTGCCCGTATTTAACTGCTCTTTTCCATGAAAGGTATAAAGTTCAGGTGGAACAAATGATTTATTTTCTGAAACATGAGCAAAAATCATCACCCAAAAGATAAAAGTATCCATAAGCTGTACCCAGCCTTGATGTTATGGACGAATACGGTCAGTGCCTTCCTATGCCAGCTAGAACATGTCTGTTCCAGCTGGGTATGGTTCATTAGATGTTTAATGTTCCTTCTGATATGGCCTCCTTTTGAAGAGCTATTGGAAACATCACAAAACATCATGCATTACTTTCTAATATAGCAATATAGCTCATGATCATACTGATGATGAGCAATATAACTCATAATCAACTAATTAACTTTGTTGAGCTCATAGTCTATTTTTCTGATTATACGAAAAATGTAATCAGATGAGCAGATGTCCATTTTCCCAGAGAACTGGGTATTGAGAAAAGGTTCTGATGCCAACAGTCACCTTTTCCAGGGATTTTTGTTGTACCGGTAGATCACTGCAGCTTTTCTCTGTGGGCTACCTCATGCTGGGCTGGGATGGAAAATTGCAGCTCTGTCACTATATCACATTAATTATTTGTGTGCAATACCTTTTGCTTCAGTTGCAGGATTATCTAATGAAGCCACATTTTACAGCATAATTCCTCTCAACTCTGTATACAGCTTGATTCCCATTGGCTGGCTCTAAGTTTGCAGATGTATTTAATAAATAGGAAAGACTAGTTATGGGATTTATTTGTAATGAAACCAGAGAAATCTTTGTCAGAGCATGCACTATACTTATCCATGTGAGAAATTAGTGTGGAAAATCTACAATTTCTTAGTTTACTATACAGAAAATCCTCTAGGTAGAGAAGCTCAGTCTTTGCAGTGGCATGAAGCATGAAGAACAAGATATAATCCTGTTATACAACTGTAATAGCTAAATGTTCAAAGTTTCTGATTCAATTTCTACAGTAGAAGTTACCTTGAAATTGGCTGCAAATTCATTAACTATATCTAAAAGTGCTCCCAGAAAGCTCAGTGCAATTGCACGTGCAACAAAAACTACCATTTCCTTATCTTTGATACTGATTTGGATCAATTTTTGCAGTTGAAAGATATTGGGCTGAAAGCTATCTCAGTTATCAGAATCCCATACTTTTTACAGGGGCCATGAGGAGTATTAAATTCAACAAGCTACAGTCTAACAGGCATGAAAAGTTAAAGCCACACACTGGCATTTGTGGCTAAATGTGCCACTTGATATTCATATCAATTTCACAGCTGATAATACATGGTAAACTAGAGTGAGAAAGTTGGGTTTTTTTTTAAGCATTCAATAAATTATATATACTAATACATCCCTATTTCTAAGGGCTTGTCCTCATTGCACTTAAGTGACTAGAATGAAAAAGATCACATAGCAAAACAACACTGGACCTACGGGCTACCAATAAAATATTATGTCTTGCATTTTTGGATCATCAGTACATTACTAGTTGGGACTTCACCTGCATTCGCATCCATTTCATTCCCTTCCTATAAGAGTGCTAGTTCCACATAAGCTACTCTTCTGCTCTTACTAGCCTTGTTTGTGTGTGGGAAGGGGTGAAGTTAGAGGAGCAAAATAGCTTAAACTAGCTACTTGCTGTATTTAAATTATTTGTACAGAAAAAAAAAGAAAATAAAAACTAAAGACATAAATTAAAGGGACATATCACACAATCCTTCTGGTTTGTATTCTGTTCTTTTTATTTCTTTATATTCCAAAGATTATCATCATGTTAAATTCCTGACCTTAATATGTTGCAATATGTTACATCTGGCAAACCCCTGATTTCATTACAATTCTAAAATGGCTAAATACGTTACAGTAATTGAATACACTATTTCAATATTTCCATTGCTAATTGTAAGTTATGGACATATTGCTTTGAATTTCAAGTAGGTAAAGTTCAGCTGACTCTCAAGTAGGAAATGTTCACTCATTATATATTATATATATATATTATAGTATTTTTCTACTGTTACTTTTACAATATTTTGTAAATATAATTTTTACAATATTTTGTAATATTTCAGAATTTTTTTTCTGAATAATTGACAGGATTTTTTTTCATCCTATAAGATAAAAAACATGAAATATTTCTGAATGCATCTTTAAGCATCTCTGCACATACATATATTTTAGGCTTTTAGAAAAATCATGTCTTCTTTTGTTTTTCAGTCTGGCAGGTCAAGATAGAGTAGTATAATATTTATCATAGGAAGTAGTAAGGACCTTTCTGCAATATTATTACTATTATTGTTGTTATTATTATTATTGCTGTTGTTGTAATATCCTTTATAACCAGAAATACTTGTCTCAAGAAGATAACATTGCAGTGATTTCTGCTGTGGGTTATCCACTGGTCTCCTCTTGCATGTGGTTACCCTACTTTGTGCAAAACCAGTAGACCTAGTAGCCCTAAAGGAAAGAGCTTTTATTGAGCTAAGAATTAAGCCTTGGATGAGTTTCTGCCATGGACCCCCTCTGTGAAGAAAGACGAAAAATTCTTCTATAATACTTGCTCAGAACCACTCTTGCAGCAGCTAGGCCAGAAAGGTAAATTTTCCATGTCAAAATTAAATTATGCAAATTAGGAAAAGCAAAAGGGGAATAAAAATAATTGGAGAAACTCATCTAAGACATAACGTGTATCTTTACTGGAGTCACAGCAAAGTGTGTTTATTCTTGAGGGATAATTTGTGCATACTGATTTACATTGCCGTTACTTCAGTAGGAAGGTGAGGACCATAACCGCTAAGAAGTGAGTAAATTAGCACACAAGAATAATGTCATAGTAGTTGTAAAAATACAGATCTGTGTTATAAGCAGGAATTTTTCCAGAATCATAAGGCGTATTACCCAACTTGCTACTTGCTGAAATGACACTATGGGATGCTTGCTGAGAGAATCTTGCCCGTTTAGTTCTGAAATTTACAGCTACCAGTCCTTCACTTGTCCTTTGCACATGGGGTGCCAAAACTCCTGCCACTCTCACAGGGTTTGAGAACGTAGGCACACTGGGAGCATGCTCATCTGTCTCGTTTTTTCATGGTTTGGTTTCGCATTGAGATCCCACTTTGTCCCAGATTCAATTAAAGGAATAGTAAATCTGATTTATTCTAGCAGGATTAAGGTTTAACAAAATTTGCAAGTTTTAGACACAAGTAGGAAAAGGAATCTATACTTTATGTTATTTTTATTTTATTTTATTGACTGAATATTCTTCTTGTCTCAATGGATTTTCCCTGAAAGTATTGCCTTTGGAGAACTGATCTCTTTCTTTGGTTATTGCTCCCTATTTAAATCCTTTTTCCATGAGGGTAGCCATAGAATTAAAGAACTATTCTTGGAAATTTTATGAAGTTTCAGATTGTCTAGCATTGCGGGTAATTTAGAAGCATCTTTGTAGAATAGCATTGTCCTTTGTATGTAGAAGAGTGTTGTCCTCTTCTACGAACACTGAACATTTGGGGAAAACAAATCATGCTACTCTATAGTTCCTACTTTTTTTCTGATTTCTTTTTCATATTGATTTAGTTTGGCATTGATAAATTGAGCCTACCTCATAAGTCACCTTGGTCAATGACAACAGTTAAAATGATTCTGGCCGAGTCATTTTAAAGTCTGCACCGGAAGCCCCTTCACTCATTCCAAAGCCTTATGTTAAAACCCATTTACAAAACACTGCATGAATTTAGGAAGGAGGCAAGTGCACCAAATTTGTATATGTACAAAATATTTTATACTAGATCCTATGGCAGATATTGTTACAATTTCAGTATTGTAAATCTTTGTTAGAAAGGTACTAACTTTTGTTCCAAGTTGTTTTGCTTAGTGGGCAATATAACTCTACACCACACTTTAGACTCCAGGTCAAACCGATGGAAATGAAGACACACCAGGCATTTACTTGCAAACAAAGCATCTGTGAACAGGATGGTATTGAAAAGCACTGCAGAAGGAATCCCAGTCTGCCCCCAGTTGTAGTATTCTGGCTCACTTATCAAACTAAACAGCATTTCTGGGAAGCTGGGCCAAATTATGTGGTGACTGGAGCCAATTCCGAGTGAGTGAGAATTTGCTCTGAAATATACTGAATTAGTTTGCAGTTTCTACTAGTTTAGCTTTGAGTGGTGTGCGTGTCAGTCAGACAACTAGCTGGAGGGAATGAGAAGATGACAGCAATAAAGACACTGAGTTTATATTCTCCTGCTATTTCATCTGCTTCGTGGAGCAAATTGTACCCCTGCAATCTAGGAAAATACATTGAGTTTCACCAGTTAATTACATCTGGGTGTTGGAGGTCTCAGTATTTTGTTTGTAGATTTGCTTGGCTGCAGTCATTTACTTGTTTTTGTACGTGTCCGACATATAATTTACATTACTACTTATACCCAAATTAAATGTATTTTACATATATCTTTACTACATCCAGAATCTCATGTGCACACTGCTTACACCAAGTTCTGATCTGAACCGTTCCATGTTTTCTACTCTCATTGTGAAAACAGTCCCATTTTATCTCTTGAAAATGGCGTTCTTGAACTGAACCCTGGGGAGAAGGAAGTGGCTTCCTTAAGAGGCAGCTCTTTGTGTTAATACATGGACTCTTTCCTTCCCAGCACTGTCATCCCACCGAGACAGAAAGTATCAGGCAATCTATGCCAGATTCAACAGGAAAAATGAATTTTTATTTGAGAATAAGCTTTGACCGATCAAAAAGTTTGAAATAAAGCAAGGGCTAAGGTAGTTTTAAACTGATGTTGTAAGATAGCTTCATGGTCATTTTTCCTGTAATGTACAGCTCTTACTCTGTTTCTGCTGGATGTTGTACAAGTAATAGAACAACCCTTACAGTAACAGTGTGTAAAGCATCCCTCTGTGCATAAAGGAAATGGCTTCCAGGACTCAATAAGTGCTCCCTGTTATTGGCTACATTGTTATTTTGTTTTTTCTCTTCATTCACCCATCAGAACTAAAAAGATTTCTGAATATCTGGAAAGCTTCTAGATTTGATGAAATTTAAACTGCTCATGACAGGCAGTATGGCATCATGTCGTTGTCACTGCCTGCTAAAGCTCCCTTTTCTGTATGCATGACCATTAGAAAATTGGAAGGAAAAAAAAACACTCAAAATTAAGGGAAAAAATGTAATAAAAGTATGCTTTCTTGCTGTTCTTTTTTTTAACAGCTCCTTTTAGCAACTCCATTTTTTCTTTCATGCTCTGTCTGTGGATATACAGATAAAATAACAAGATGTAGAAGGTTTGAGGAAAAGAGCTATGTTCTTGAAATAAAACATTTTTCCTGGAAATCTCATTTGGGTTTAAAAGAAAGAGATTTTTTTTCCCGTATGGAAAAACACTTTGAAGTAATTACTTCGTTTCTAACATCGAGTAATAGACAATCTCCACTCTGATTTATATTCTCTTTATCTCCATTTTTCCTAGACATTTCACAATAGTTAAATTTACTCAGTGAAGTCCACAGGTAAATCATACTTTTTCCTTTTTTATAATGCTAAAAACAGAAGTTTAAAATATTAATGTTTAATTTTGGTTATATTTCTGGCTCTCATTTTAGAACAAATCATTTTTCGTTACAGCTATGCTGTACATGGTTGTGTCAGAAGTTAGTTCTTTTAATGACGTCTGTTATTAAAAAGTGATCCTTTTGTGTTTAGGCAAAAGGATCATACAAGATGTTTTGGGACACAAAAGTCCTGTTATATCCCTTAGTTCATTTCCTAAACAATGCATTTTCCAAAGTCATTTTCAGCCTAGTTTAGTTGGACAAAAGCTTCAAGTGATTTGCCGAGCAGTGAATCTTCAGAGCTTAATAATGTATATCTTGTTTATAGCTAACCAGTGGATGGCGGTTCTGTTTTATGGAAACTGTTAAAGTTATCCCACCCTAGGGAAAATAAATACAAAATCTGTGTGATCCTAAATTATAATAATGGAGTTATCTTATTTTTTCCTAATCGAATGAGTATTGACCTGAGCCCGGGGGGGCACGGAGCCCTTGCTCTCATTTGGGATTATGAAACTCAGGTGTTTCAGATCTGTGCGTTTCAAACCTCTCTCCTAGTTACAATGCCTCAGCTCGTTCTGTTTTCTCTCTTATGAAAGCTCTGTAATAAATGATGTGCTATTCTGAAGAGCACATGTATGTCAGAGTAGTAGAATGCTTTTCTCCTTGCTTTACTGTCTGTGGTACTGTGCAGGCAGAGGAGTGTGCAGGCTTGGAACCAGAACTACTTTTTTTCCTTAAGATCAGAAAGTGACTGCTGAGATAATTAGTTTTTTCCAGGTGTGTGCTGAAGTTTGGGATTAAAAAAAAAAAAGTGCAATAGTCAATAGTCCTTAAGTGCTGAGTGTGCCTTCATTATTGTGAATACAAGTGGTGAAAATGAACATATGTTATATGTCAGTTTTCTTTTTTCTTTTTTTTTCTTCTCTTCCCTCTTTTTTAATAAAACAAAAGGGGCCTTACTCATTGTCTTCTGCATGCACTGCAATGTGAGAATGCTGCATTAATATACTGATTACAAGTATGACTTAAAGGCAAGAGAAAATTAAAGATATTTATCAATGTATTTTAATCTCTTTGGAGAAAATCGTTGTTGTCACCAAGATACTACGTTACATCGAAAAAGCTCTTGGTGGATTTAAACAAAATATTGCAAGTATTGCATTTCTTTGCTTTCTGCATAGCTTGTCTTCTTGGGAAATAGCTGGGCTTTTATGATCTTTAGATAATGGGGTTTTACCCTTCTTTCTACTATTAACGTCATGGTAATATATAGAAAGAAATCTAAAGGGGAAGGTTATTATTCAGAGCTTTTTTATTTTGAATATATAATATACTTTACAAATATTGAATCTCTCAATGCTATACCTAAGCTGCCTAGCGGTATGTAAGCAATAGCTGAGTTTGTTCTGAATGAAATGCTTGGTGAGCACATAAAAGGTGCTGTGACTGTCTTTAGCGAAGTATACAAAGCTAGATAAAATGTCATGTATTTTCAGATACCAGCTGACAGATTGGGATCACGAATGTGAGGAAACAGCAATAGAGACCTTGGTTTGTGCTCCATCAGGAGTGTGTAAGTGGGCTGTATCAGAGGAAGAACAGGTGACTGAGGGACAAGTATATTACAATGGTGTTGGGGCCATGTTTTATCTGACACAGTATTACAAAACTTTACACTGGATGTTATTGCAATGTTTGTTTTCCAAGGCTCTGGGAAGAAGGGAGAGCCCCTGACTACCATACGTATGCTGCACAGGGTGACTTTCTTGCATGGAAGGAATGGGTGGATTTAGACCTGCTGTTCTTGGGAAGATCAGGAGTGCTGTGTGAACAAGCGGGTCCAATGGGCTGCTTGATGTTGGTGTCAGGACCTTCTGAAATACAGTGCTGTTCTCCTGGTCCTCTGTATCCTGGGTGCTGCAGCAGCAGTTTGGTTCCCTCGTTCGATATGATAGACTTGTGTTCACCTCACTAGCATCATTTATTATTTTTTTTTCCCCAAAGTACCTTCCAGACACACATAGATTTAATTTCTGTTTTGTATCAGAGAGAAGGACAGCCAAGGTCCTGACCTTGGAGTCCATGCTAGGCTTTGCAAAAATGCATAAACGGGTCAAACAGACCTAGCCCAAAGAACAACATTTTTGTTAAAGCTAGTCATATGAAAGCACAAACCAAGTTTTTTCCTTCTGTGATGCATTGCTGAGATGTGAACCTGTGCCAAGGTCATTCAGGAGATGGTGGCAGTAACCAGCTCTTTGCTGTTTGGCTGGTGGAAAGGGGAAGAGTTGAAATATTGAGAATCATGGGAAAACTCAGGTAGTAAATGTCCCAAAGTATCAACTGCAGACATGGAAATGGCAGCATATGGGGCCCAGCCTCCCCTAACAGTGTCTCCCCTGAGCCCAAACCTCAGCTCACTCAAGTTATCTGCACTTCACTAAAGGACTGAGTCAAGCATGTCATTATTGGGGGTTGAACTTGAATTTTACTAGGTTTCTTCACGCTGGCTCTAGCAGAGGTGAGTCAGTCTCAGCTGTTTCTTTGGTGCCTCACTCCGTGGAGCTATACTGCACCATGCTACAATGCTACAATATTCAGAGAGTTTCTGTGGGCAGCTAGCATGGGCACAGCTAGTCGTGATGACTTTTGATACCAGCTGTGCTAAAGCCAGCTTATGCGTTCCTGAAATTCATTCCTGATCCTGTCTCTCAGCTAAATAAGCTCTTGCATATCCAAATTAGTTCAGCAGAGAAGCAGTCTCTGCATCTGTAGCATATGGGCAAAGGGTAGCTGGCTCTACTTACTAGAAACTGTTACATTGAACCATGTATTCTAAATGAATATGTTGATGTTTTGAAAGTGCCTGCTTAAAAGATGCGTGTCATGCAAAGAGATGCGTGTCGTGCAAAGAGAAGTTCTAAAGACTCGTTGTTGTTAGCTCCCAAACTCCACTGGACACGTTGTCTTCATTGGAGAAATGTCACTTGTATCAGTATCAGTCTCTGAATTAGGGCCAGGAAACATCTGTATCCTGGAGTATCTCTCATGTCTGAACTAACATTTAAAATTGTGTTACTGAACTCGGATTAACTGGCTGTCTTTGTGCAGCTGTCAAAACAATATCAGAAATGGTAAAGTGAGAAATTCTGGAAAGGGTGCAGAAGCTGGCGTGGAAGTGGGCTTCGGACAGTGCCAGCCCCTCCACGTAGTTCAGATGCATCAGCCTCAGTTCAGCCTGGTCATGGGCTACTCACAAGGTACAGAGCTTTACTGTAGCCAGAACACATCGTTTGAGGTTACAACTGTGAGTAAAATGACTAATTTTTGTGCATAGTTCAGTTGGAAAGGAGAGGATTGTGTTTTTTAGTATAATGGTAAAAAAATGCAGAAAGTGGGAGGAGAAAACTCAGAAAGCACTGGTGTAGTCCAATGCTTGCATTATAATATAATAAATAAGCTGATTCATATGTTCGTGAATGCTTATACACACACAGATAGCATGCAGATGAACCTAATAAAATCATAGGAATCACAGGTATGACAGTATGCCTGAAAGAAAGAAAAACACATTTACTCTGTCTGGAAATGGAGACATATCTTCATTTAGTAGCATTCTTCCCATGCTAAAAATGAATGATATTTGAGGGTGGGTTTACTTTGTTTGTTTGTTTTAAGATGAAATGTTAGGCTTTTCTCTCAAATGGCACTTTGGAGAACTCAAACAATTAGATACAATAGCAAATGCTTTCTTTTGTGGGAAAAGTTTTTTTGGAGGGTTGGGGGAGATTCCTATGGAAGCACAAGTTATCTTTTTTTTATTATTATTATTAGAAATTGTGGCAATGGAGTTTGTACAAATGTCCTAAAACATAGAAAACTAAGTGAAAATGTGTTAGCATTTTGGAGGTAAATCAAATTTATAAAGAAAGGAAGTAATTTTTAAAATACTCTGGAGACAGTAAATAATAGTAGAGATAATATCTCAACAGGAGAACTTCAACCACCTAGTGTAGCAGATAAATAAATGTTCTTTTTTTCTTTTTCCCTGAGTTTCTTATTCCTTAAAGATTAGAATCATTCCTCCTGCCTAATATCCAAGGGCATCTTTAATTTTGTATTCACTTGTTTAAATACTTTGGTTGTTGTTTGTTTGTTTTCTTTTTATCCATGTGAAATGAGTAAAAAGAATATATTAAGCGTTCTGAATTTTTTATGGCATATGGTTTGAATTTAATTGATTTCAATGCAGTAATATTTAAGATAAGTCAGTTTTCATTTCTTTAAAGAGGGAGACGATTGGGAGAATGGGAGAAGTCAGCATGAGCTAATGTTAAGACTACAGTGATTTATGACAGGTTAATATTAGATTGTTTTTGTCTTCAATTAACATTTATTGTAATAAAATTAGCCAAGGACAAAAAATGTTGTACCTAGGCTTGGATGTAAATCGTCTTGAAAATAACTCAGTAAGGAAGTAAGGAAGCTCTCCTGGAGTATCCCCCTGCACAAATGCTGAAGTTGATGGGACAGTTGCTGAGACAGTCTTCCCCAAGTTCTGATGTCATCTTTGCCACTAACCTGTGCTTCCCATGGGCAGCCCTTTGCATTGCAGTTTTCTATCTAGAAAAACAGAGATTCTGCTGTTAATTCTGATAGTCACCACAGTCCAGCCTATACTTAAAACTGAACAAGTGCTTAAGGGCTTTTGCTGAGAAAGGGCAGCTCGCTGAAGCAGGTGCAGTCAGACCTCAAGTTATTTTACTAACTCATTTCTTATGGAGTCAGGGATGCTCAAAGATTTCTCCTGGAGCAGAGAAGCAGTGGTGTCTTTCATGCTGTGATGAATATGTTGAGTTTTAATAACAGTTCTTGGGCTTCAGAGGCTCATTGTCTATTTTAATATTGCACTCACTGCTATTTCTATAACTTCTCAAGTGATAGTAATAAATTGAGTGAGCATGAGAGCTAGATATATGGAGCTTGACTTTTCACTACTTTCATTTTTTAATGTTTTTGTTTTGGGAGAGTTTGGCAAGACATGCAGATTTTCTCTCTTGTAAATTTAAAGTTTTGTTTTCTTTGAGTGAGGTTGAATTATAGAATCCCCTGAGGTCCTTTCCAGCCTGAATTATTCTATGGTTTAGTGATTTCAGCCCAAAATCAATATAGATTCTTCGAGGTCATTAATATAAATATGAGGATCTGACCTTTTGGCAGAGACAGCTTTAGCACTGCTTATCATGTCATAAGATCACTTTTTAAGTTGAGAATCTATCCAATGATTTCAGTTACAGAATGCATTGTTAGTGACATAACATTGGTGATATAAAATCCATCGCATCTTTCTAAGATTATTCATATAGACTGTCAATATGCTATAAACTCTTAATTGCCTTTAGAGATCCCTGAAGACCCACAAATTGCAGAAGAATATTATAATGATGAGTTTGAATCCTGTTCAGAAAGCAGTGAAGAGGATGAGGATGTGGAAGCATCACAGACTGTCTCTAAGACAAATCACCAGGTGTGTGTGACCTTTGGGAAAACAGTACACATTTGATGCTCATTTTCTGAGGGAAAATGAAACTACTTTCAGGATTGTCCTATTGACATTACCGAAATTTGCTTTTGTCAGGAATGTGTGTGTATAGCAGTATCATGAATTAGTTATGTGAGTATGCATATGTGTAATTAATCTGAGACATTGATGAAAAAGATGCTTGCATTCCTTCAAGATTAACAATAATGCTCCTATGATTGCCTTAGGGTGAATTGTTGTCAGTAAACTCCCTTGTGGCCATCACACACTCTGAGTGGGGTTCTCATATGTAACGTTAGCTATGTGTTATTTAAGTTAAAGCTGAAAGAATACTTCAAGCATAAGATCTAAATTCCAGATTTATTTCCTGGGGTTAGATAGGCACCTTCAGATGCCACTTCTTCCAGTCTGTATTAGACGTATTTTCTAGCATGAGCCTAAACAACAGCAAGTCTTGACCAGCATATCTGTAGACTTACCCAAGAATCTTAGAAAGTGTAAATAAAAAGAAAACTTATTATTGAAAGGCTTAAAGAAGCTTTATCGGGTGAGGCTGCCACAAGAAAGTCTTAGGGATTGCAGTTTGTAGGATGTTGAAGATGATTGGAAAAGGCACCTAATTTAGATCTGATCAGAATGAACCAAGATGAATCGTGTCTTCAGTGATCAAGTCTCAGTGAAATCAATGAACCAAAATGCCCAAGTCAGTTCTGAAAATCGATCTTCCTAAGGCATTCAGGAACAATTAATTTCTACCCTGTGTCATCAACGTAAGGTATTGTGTTACAGTGCTTCTGAACAGTACTGTCTGCTTTTCCTTAGGATCACAAATGTTAGTCAGAGGTCATGTGTGAAAAATGCAGGGAAGAGTATGATGGTTTTTACATTTTATGGAACCAACCAGGTTTGCTAAAACCTTTTCATTAAATTATAAATAACTTGTAATATTGTTTAAAATGTGTGAGCTAATAGTTTCTTTAAGTTTCTTGTAGTTTTAAAGCAGAAGCTAAATGTTTATATGATAAATCAGAACACTACTTTTACCACAGTGGCAGGGAATCCTGAAGTTCTCTCAACCAGTTAAACTTGAAGTTTACTCATAGACAGTCTAATGCAATCTAGAAATGTCCTCCTAGCTTTCAAACTAAACACATAACATGCTTTAACAGTTAATACAGTGGTAATATAAACAAATAGTTGTAAGTCATTGGAATATCTAAGGCAGTGTTTTGTTGCAATTTGCTGGGTCTGTGTTTACTCACAACACATAGACATACAAACACTCTGTTGCCAGAAAAATCTACCATAATGTACTCTTGAAAAGAAATTATTGCTCACTTTTATAAGACTTTTTTTTTTAATTTCTTTTTTAGAATGACTTTTAAAATTTTCATTCAGATTTCATTGACGATATAATTAAGTGTCAATCAATACTGCTTTTGAACAGGCAGACTGCTGCCTAGAATTAATGAAGGGCAGAAGATAAAAATAGATTTCTCAATAATGCAGAATAAATTAGGTGTTGGCAGCCAGATTTGAACAACAACGTTCTGTCATTTTATAGTGATTCAGAATTCCGTGATGACAGGAACTGACACTGTGTGTTGGAAGAGCTGTCCCACTGACATCTCGTGCCATGATCCAGCCCCTATAGGCTGGGTGGCTTTGCTTTACCAGCAGTCCATGTGCACATAATCATTACCCCTCTGCAAATTGGCCTGCACAGACTGACTGGAAAGCACACCCTCTCTGAGCATTTGCCTTTCAGGACTTCCTCCATCAAAGAAGCAATTAGTCTGTCTTTGTTTTCATTCATATTGACCAGCACCTTAGATAAGACAGGACTGTGTTTGCAGGTATTGACACAATCGCCTTTTCTTTTTCTTGGGAAGTGAACAGAAATTTCAATTTTCTCTTTCTTGAGTGAAAAATTCTGAAATGAGTGTGAAGGCAAAGCAGGCTGAACTTAGCTGTGCAACTACATCTGACCTAACTGAATATAAAGTCTGTACAGTTAGGGGAAATAAACATTTTAGGGAATAATATTATCTTGGCAAAAACCTTTAATGTATGGGTCAGATGGAATATGCTGGGAGGTACCTCTTTCTCTCTGATGACTGTAAAGGGATCTACAGTTATTAGCATGCATGGGACATCTTCATTCTGGATGTCAACAGTTATGTGAGATGAATCCCACTCAAAGGTAGGTGGTATCATGCTCAACAATAATAATAAGCTTCAAAACCTACCAGAATAGATTTGATCTTGCTAGTATATAGCAGGGGATTGCTTCAGCAGTCATCTACTTAATACCAAAACTCCTACACCTATTTCTATGATAGGATTCATACTCTTTAACTCTTTCTTCAAAAATACTTCTATAAATTAAGCTTTTGGAGGACTGTGTGAATAAAGAAGTCATTCCATTGCATTGCAGGGTAAAGACTTGTAAGGTATTTACCATCCTAATCTGTGCAAACCTCTCAATTTTCCAATGCCAAGATTGAATTACTTGTTACTTTTGTGCAGAGTCAGTGCAGAAAGTCTATCTCTAGCAGTATTCCATGGTGACTCCATTACTTCAAACAAAAAATAAAGACTCTGATATGCAGTAGCGTGGGGTCACAGATTAATTGAACTACACAATGGGGTGCATAATGTAGAAGGGGACCTGAGCTATGTATTCCAGTTATATTAGGCTCCCATGGTTTTCAAGACAGAAAGAGAAGTAGTGGTCTTACTTGGGAATCAACCCATCTTCAGTTAAGAAGATAGAGTCATGCACTCCATTAGTGTAATTTAAAGCTTTAGGATGGGAGCTGACACAGCTACTTCCCTTTGTTGATAACTTTCAATACAGCCCATGTGCTCTCAGCTATGTTGCCCACTTGTAAATGTGGAGTTATCACCCTAGCCACATCTGAACCTCTCATCTTGTTTGTATTGGTTGTAAAGTTTGAGTTCAGTGTCCTTTTTCCTTCTCTTTTGCAGCACTTTTCTCTCTCTCTCTCTCTCTCTCTCTCTCTCTCTCTCTCTCTCTTTCTCTCTCTCTTTCTCTCTCTCTCTCTCGCTCTCTCTCTCGCTCTCTCTCTCGCTTTCTCTCTCGCTTTCTCTCTCGCTTTCTCTCTCGCTTTCTCTCTCGCTTTCTCTCTCTCTCTCTCTCTCTCTCTCTTTCTCTCTCTCTTTCTCTCTCTCTTTCTCTCTCTCTTTCTCTCTCTCTTTCTCTCTCTCTCTCTCTCTCTTTCTCTCTCTCTTTCTCTCTCTCTTTCTCTCTCTCTTTCTCTCTCTCTCTCTCTCTTTCTCTCTCTCTTTCTCTCTCTCTTTCTCTCTCTCTCTCTCTCTCTTTCTCTCTCTCTCTCTCTCTCTCTCTCTTTCTCTCTCTCTTTCTCTCTCTCTTTCTCTCTCTCTTTCTCTCTCTCTTTCTCTCTCTCTCTTTCTCTCTCTCTTTCTCTCTCTCTTTCTCTCTCTCTTTCTCTCTTTTTCTTTATTTCCAGGAACACTGATTTCTAATTGTATGAGAGCTAATTAAGGGGAAAACATGAAAGAGAATAAGAAACTGTTTCTAAAAATAAATTGGAAAATATGTAGTATAGAAGAGGTTTCATCTTGAAAAGTTAGCGAACAGTGAGGGTTTCACATTGGCTTTGATTTAGCTGAGATGCTAATGGATGCTTTTTACCTCAGTTTATCACCTTGCTCTTCGTGTTTTCTTTTAGTGACCATAATAATAGCAAATTAGCCCTCTTCATTATGACAAAGTCTAGCAATACGGTACATTAGCTCCATATTTTCAATTTCCAGGTCGCTTCTGAGATTGTCAAGCAACATAATCAGCTGGCATAAATTATCATAGCTCCAACGATATTGCATAAATTATCGTAGCTCCAGTGTCCCATCAGTGGTTGTAGGTGGTCTGTGTGTTATCACCCCAAAACTGCGCCACTAGGTTCCTAACGCCTGCCTTGTCATCCTTGGCATGAGCTGTTGCTGTTAGAAAGGGGTTCACTTATTTGGAATTTGAAATATCCAAGTATTCCTCCATGCTGGCTCTTACGTGTAGGAGGGCCTCTTTTCTGTGCATCTGTCAAACTCCCTTACCAGTTCTTTTAAAACCATAGGCTGCTTGATATTTTTAAAAATACAGGATTTGGGTGTTTTTTTCAGCAAAGTCAGGATTTTGACTTTCAGTTTTAAATAGTCAAGGAATGCCATGTCACCATGTTGTCAAATGGGAGCTTCTAGAAACTCAGGCTTGTCTCATAGACTTGAATGAAATTTGCTGTCCTTCATGGACCACAATCTTTGCTAAATGGTTAGATCTTAAATTTCATCAGTATACACAAATAACATTTCAAGTGAAAGATATCATAGCAAAACTGTTAATTATTTGTCTGGTAACAGAAAGCTTACAATGGAAAAGTGCTCAAATCTTTTCTTAATTAAAATTTTAATTATTCATTGCTACTAGATATGTAAGTAGATGTGATTAAATGAAACGTAAGTATTAATTTGCAGAGTCAAGTATCATAACTAATACATTTTGGGATAGTTATGAAGTACATACTTTCCTTTCTCAATCTGGTATTGTTTTAGATATTTCAGGACTAACCAATGATAAAATGCTTGTCTGTTTTCAAAGACTGCACACCACTCTCAACAATAAACATATTATTTAAGCTCCATGCACAGCTCTCCTACGTATTTGTGTTCTGCAAGGAATCTGACTTAAATAAATTGTTTGTATATAATATTATTCCCAAGCCTATTGTTTTAGGGGAATAAAACATACAAAGTTCTGAGAAACGTATTCCCTTAACTGTATTAAGTGTTGATGCTCATTGGTGTAAGTAATGTCATTTATGCTTGTGGGATCATACCTCTGGTATACAATGTTTATATTTAAGATTTTGCACACACTAATGCTATTCATTATTTCATTTATCCTCAGGACAGTGATGTTGAGGCAATGGTCAAGTATTTGGAGAGTGTCCTGAATAACAGCTCATTCGGTAAGATGGTATCTCTTCTCTAAATGTAATAACAGCACTTATTAATAGTCCTTATTCATCACAATCCAATTACTTCCATTTTGCAAAAGAACAACTCAAAAAAGTGATCTTCTTGAAAATTTCTCCCTTAATCTACTGCACAGAAGTATAAGTATGCCAAATACACTGGCATACACAATTAATTGCTTATGTTGAAAATAACAGAATCGTAAAACATGATGGCCAGAGTTGTGGAATGTTAAAATAAAAGCTTTTAAAAATTTGGCTTTTGCCATTTTTTCTTCTTCAGAGGGAAACATTTAAGAATATGTAAGTTTTTTTTGCAGCTTCTAATATTGGTAACAATAAAATAAAATGAATTAAAATAAGTTGTTTTTTTCTTTTAAATGATGATCCAGGATAGGATAATACTTATTTTACCTTACACTATTTCATTACAGGCATAGAAAAATCACTGAGAATTTAAGTTTGCAATTTAATCCTAAAGTCTCCTGAAAATTCTCTCTATAAATTTAGAGTTTCATACTCTAGTTTCTCATGTTCTTAATTTCTTTTCTCTCTCATGAGTTTTCTCATGTTCTTAGTTTATCATGTACTTAAAAGCTAAAAAGAAGGTGTAAGTGAAGCAAGGATATTTACTGAGGGCGGTGTCACTGTCCTCGAAGACCACCAGGCTGAGTGGTGCCAACAGCAGTCTGCATGTGGGTCGCATGAAATCAACCTTGTTGCTTCTTGTTTTGGTTCCTCATTTAGACACATTCAGTCATGATAAACCTGACTTGGTGTTATTACCTTGTGGCTCTGAAATGAGAACATAGGGTACATCCTCCTTGCAGAGGTTCCTCCAGTGCTGAGCTCTGTTTCACCCTGCCTCATGAGCATGGGCTGATGGGCAGAAAACCGAAGAAAAAGAGTGAAAGTGAGTTAAAGCTGTGGCTGTCACTCTCTGGTCACCTTCTGTGTCTTGTGTCAGGGCGATCCTTATGACTGAACAAAGGCCAATTTACGTGTGCTTTGTCTTCACACTAACAGAGATCCCACAGTCTTCAAATTCTGCAGTCCTTTAAAAATTTACATCACTTTTGTCTGCAGTAGGTTTGTAGAAGTGGAAATGAGGACAAAATTTAGCTCTACAATTTAATATTTTGTTATGTTAATGTAAAAGAATAATACTCTGTTATTAGCCAAAACCAAACAGTGTCATTTAAAAAAAAAATAAATCATAGTATTGAAGAGACTCTTGGCTTCCTCTTTTTTTTTTCAGTACAAAGAACATGAAGATGCCTTTTAAAATTATTATATTAAAGAATTAAATTATGCTTTAATTATTAAAAAAAGTGTGACTACTCTGTAGTGAAACTTAAAGCGTTTCTCCAAGCTAAGCTAGTAATTAGGCTTGTGTGATCTGTTCCAAACAAATAAATGTGATGATAATAAGAGAGAAGTCTGTGAGGGTCCCTTTTATCTTTGTATGCTCGGTATCACTGAGGAGCTTTAAACATTTACTCTTTTAAGTTCTTCCAATGTCTAGCTACAAAGCTGAACAAAGTACAAACTATCTTTAAAATAAACTTAATGTATCTCCCATCTTATTAATGTGCATCTTAATTAGATGCACATCTTAAATCCTATAAAACATGATTTATTTATTTATTTATTTTGAATTAGGATGTAAAACCTAGAAGTATCTTATCTATCAACTAGGAATGCCTGTATCATAAAGAAAAGAGGTGGTGATATTGTCGTCATTGTTTGTTTGTTTGTTTTTGAAGTAAGAACAATTTACTCATTTTTCATTTAAAAAGTCCATCTATGATACAGAAAGATATTTCTGTTGCATAGTTTGAAGTGAAGGAACTCTGCAAAATACATGGAGAACATTTTCTTAAGCTTTTTGTTCTCTGTGGGATATCTTTTGTATCACAGCTTTCTGTATGAAAGATTTCTGTGGTTCATATTTGTAACAAGGAAGTGAGCATTTCACCGAAGGGAGAACATCTCCTGAAGTTTCAACTTCTTAGACTAATTCAAAGCCACATTTGTGAAAATATTTAAAAACATACAGGTAAAAAAATAGTACAAATATCTTGATCTTTCAGTAACCAAAGAATAGGTAACTGAATGTGAGATTCTGTACATACTATCTGCTCCTTTCCCTATTATGTTTGTTTGTGGTCTGTTTGAATATTTTCCAACATCTTAAATGAAATTCATAAGGCTAATTTTCCCCTTGACCTTAGCTTAGTTTTCACATAACATATATATTTGTCATGAATTTAGGGAGATGTAATCTCAAAGTCTTGTTATAGTCAAAAAGAAAATGCATCTACATGTAAAGCCAATAACTTTTCATTAGTCTTATTGAAATCTTAACAGTCTAATCAAAGAATTATTGTTAGTTCAGAATTAATAATTACAGAAAAGAAAGATAAAGGAAATAAGCGAATGATTACTACTATAAGAGAAGGTCTTAATTTTTAATACATGCATTTCCTCATAACTCCCATTTTGCTTGGTGCTATGCTCACCTTCCTGATGGTCCTAACACTGGTAGCTTCAGCCTGACGTGTCAGGGGATGTGATGAGCCCTCAGTACCTGCAGTCCTTCACCAGGAATGGTGATCATGGTTACTTCTTCCTCCACTTGGGGTCATTTTCATGTGTTTGCCAATATGCATTTATACCTTGCTTTTCCTTCACTGACCTGCAAATTCATGTCGCATCAAAAACGGTATGTGCATTTTACATAGTTTAGGTGTTATCTTTGTTATCCTTAAAGCTAATTCTGCCCATTCCTTGGTCTTCATTTCTTTAATAGCTGATGAGTTGTTTATAGCCATGGGGCCCCCAGTGCCACCTCATGCCTCACTTCTTACAATCTCATACCCATAGACTTATCCCATGTCTCCACTTTTCAAGGTTTCTGCTTATGTATTAGATGTGTATTTTTCTACATTTCTTCTTTAATTATGTTAGCTAAAAATATATATTCTATGTGATAACTGTTCATTATTAATCTAAAAACTCTGTACAATACAAAAATAGGTGGAAATAAAGCAAAACAACCACAAGATCATTAGAAGAACTGAAGTTACAGTTTAAGCAATTAAATCAAAGCTTCCACCAGGCCAAGACAAGGTCAGAGAAAGTCTGACAGACCTCCGTGCTGAGGTCTTGCAAACCCAGGCCCAAGCCTGTGGCCTGGTAGTTGCAGTGGCAATACCACATTTCTGGGCTGCAGACCCACAGCATTATTGTGACAGCTACTCCTGAAAACAGTAGAAATTTCATGGCAGTAAGGTGGATGTAGAAGTTTGGCCTGGACAGAATTTCTCATAGCATTTTTCATTGTTAAAGGAATTAAAAAAAAAATGTGCCATTTATAGCAGATATTAGAGAACATCTGAGTAGAGAAAAAAATAGAACTTTTTTAATGTCAGCAAGGGCTGTGATAAATAGAATGCAATAAATATGCATTGTTTTTCCACAGGTGAAGTTTCTTCTGTATAAAACCTCAGTAGTGAATGGTAAAAGCCTGGGACTTTTTAAAGTAACTGAGTTTTCTCCCCAGGAGTTCCCACTGAATCACTGTGAATACCAGCACTTCAATGCAGTACAAGGTTCATTTGGGGTTAGCTACACAGCTCTGTGGGGGGTAGATTTGAAATATCACAGTACATGCTGGTAAAGTTTGAAAACTGGGGAGATCCCGGAACAGAGCTTCAAAATGAAAGAAAGTTTGAAAAACCATCTTTAAGATATACTAAGTCTGCCTTAGCTTAAAAGAGGAGAAAGTTAGAGGCAATTTGATCACTTTGTATTATTATAAATATTTTAAACTCAGCAAAATAAATCTGTTTCTAAGGAGCTTTTCAATCTCGTAAAAAAAAGGTACTGGAGGATCTTATATGTACAAGTGAAAGCTGAAAAAAAAAACAAATCTAAACTAGAAGTCTATGATTCAGTGGAGATAATAGTTTCTTAACACATAATGACTTACCAAGAGATGCAAGAGATTTCTATCACCACTCATTGGTGTTGTGGTTTAACCCGGCCGGCAGCTAAACACCACACAGCCGTTCGCTCACCCTCCCCCCTCCCTCTCTGGGATGGGGGAGAGAAACAGGAAAGTGAAGCCTGTGAGTTGAGATAAAGACAGTTTATTAAGACAGAAAATAATAATAATAATAATAATAATAACAATAATAATAATAATAACAATAACAATAATAATAATAATAGTATTACTAATAATAATGTGTACAAAACAAGTGATGCACAATGCAATTGCTCACCACCCGCTGACTGATGCCCAGCCTATCCCCGAGCAGCCGGCCCCCCACCCCGGCTAGCCACCCCTATATATTGTTCAGCATGACGTCAGATGGTATGGAATACCCCTTTGGCCAGTTTGGGTCAGCTGTCCTGGGTCTGTCCCCTCCCAGCTCCTGCTGCACCCCCAGCCTGCTCGCTGGCAGGACAGAGCGAGAAGCTGAAAAGTCCTTGACTTGGTGTAAGCACTGCTCTGCACCAATTAAAACATCAGCATATTATCAGCGCTCTTCTCATCCTAATCCAAAACATAGCACCCTACCAGCTACTAGGAGGAAAATTAACTCTGTCCTAACTGAAACCAGGACAATTGGGTTTTTAGCAGAAATGTAGGTAAGAATTCCTTTGGGACATAATGCATGGAAGTCTCATTGGCTAATCATAATCATCCTTTGTAACTGTATCTATGAATAATTGTGAGACACAGTATTTCTTTGCCTATGGAACCTTTCATCTTTCTTCCCTTAGACAAAGTGGGAAGGATGCAGTGAAAGCCTTGAAACTGGTGCTCTTTGACCCGAGAGGACAATTTTGCCCTATGTTTTTCTGTGGCCTTGTATTAGGCTAAAGACTGGGAGAGTATTCATCTTTTAAACATACTTAGAAAGTGCCAGTACTTGGTTTTAAAATATCAATTTTCTTGTTGTTTTGTTTGATTTTGTTTAATGAATTAAGAATGATAAATTGCTTAAAAATGGAAATAGTTACTTGGCCACTTTTTGAAGAAGCATAGTTCTGTGTTGATGTATGGGTAGGCAAACTGCTGAAAGCTGGGTGCAAAATATACTATTAATCAAGTAAATGCTTCTAAGAAAATGCCTGTGATATAGAAGTTGGTGTGGGTTATGAATCATTCTAGGAAAAGTTTTGATGTTTTTCATAGCAACAATGTGAAAAGCTCTTAGTGGTTTTCACTGAGAACTCATTTTTTATGACTAACCACAGCTTTACAGCATCCTACAATCTGTAGTCCTTGCAGCTACTTCACAGTACCCAGAAGATCATATTTAATGGAGAGAAAGATAGATATTAGTCTGTGTTTAGAGAGGAGGCTTTGCTTGGCCAACTGCCAATGTGGAGAGTAGACAAAGTAAGAATTATTTAGCCTGGAATCCCAGAAAACAAAACAAAACAAACAAACAAACAAAAAAGAAACAAGAAGGATGTCTTTAATAATGAAATGTCATAGGAGAGGGAGATAAAGTATTGTAGCAATAAATAGACTGAACCCACTAAGCAGAAAGAGTATGCTGAGCTCTTACCACAATGATATATCCTGTAATAATAGTAATACCAGAATTTAGGTGGAGTCTGTTATTAAATATACTCTGTCTTGAAAGAATGCAAAAATTACATTTTCCTTAGACCACTGGTGCTCAGGGCAAAACTTTTTTTATTGCTTTTGAAGTCTGACAATGATATCAAAGCACAAATCCTCACATCTGGACCCTATTTCTCTACCAACTCAAAGAGGAGTGAGACACCCTGTAAGTCATGAACGTTGCTTTGCAGTACTTGAAGCTTCTTCAGGGTCACTCTGTGGATATCTGAATTCTTCAGTGCTGCTAAAGTAATTGAATGCTTAAAGACCACGTTAAAATGTATGGGTATGCATGTGTGGTATTAGAGTAAATCATCAGAAAATATATATATATATTTATGATGTGTTAAGTTATTGGCTGCTCATAAGAACTGAGCTTGTCATTTTTGATCTTATAAACTATGTTAACTATACCTCAATTGTAATACCAGTCAACTATTAGCCATTAAGTGGTCAGAGAAATTAAGAAAATATTTTAAAAATTCAAACATTTTTTTCCGTAGCTAGACAATGGAGTCAGGAATCCATTTCTTCTGTAGTCTCTCTCCATGCCTGCTTCCTGTGTTCACTTGTAAAGCTCTAAATCCAGCAGATGCTCACTGTGAGGGATTCAGTCGGGTCCTTCAGGACAGAAAGTTGACTCTCAGTGTTCAAATTTCTATGGTCGGGATCTATAACCACGTCAGACATAGGAGCTTAACTCCTGGGAAGGTAATGATTATGCATTCACGAGAAGTGTTCAGTACTCTCTGGGTGTGTCTACACTGCTTATAGCGGAAAGGTAGCTGCAAGCTCCTTCTGGCTGTACATGATCAACGTTAATGAAATACAAGCTAAAACGCAGTGGACTCCAAGCTAAAAACCCCTGCCAGGAGGGAAGAGTGTGTCCATGTTGACCAGGCATTGCGTTAACTTGTTTGTGTGACTTTTGGCTTATTCATACCCTATGCAGAACCCTGCTCTGTCTGTTCAGAGTGGGTGCTGTGTGCCACAGCTTGCACATTTGCACAGGATGAGTTCCACCATGATATACATTCTCCTCTTTTGGGAAGTGGAATCCTAATACCAAATAATCTGCAAGGAAAAAAAAAAAAAAAAGCTGTAGGAAAGTGAAAGCTGAAAGCAGGATCTTTATTTTTCCAAACGCAAATAAATTAAAGGAGTATTTAAAGGGAAGGGAAGAACTGAGTAAGTCAAAGAAAAGGATTAACACAGGAGAAAAAAGAGCACAAGCTGGCCAGTAAATAAATTTTGGCTTGAAGTTAGAGGGGGGATTTTAGCCAGCAGGTCACAGTGAGGCTCTGAAATTGTCTTCCAGTGGAGGCAGTAGGGGCAATAAATAAATAAATCACTAACTTAAACCTGAAGTATTGGTCAGGTTAGGCAGAGGTTTGTGTGATGCAGTGGTGGCATAAAATTGCAGGATATTTGATCTGACAACCCTGATAGTCCTCTGTGACTGTGCAGATCTAGGTTCCTGTAGATGAAAACCATGGTCTTCTACGACTGTTAGGTCATTAAATATTGCAACAACCAACAAGGCAACTGAAGTGAACAGAAAGAACAGAAAGTGTGTGGGGGGGGCGGATATACATATGTATATTTGTCGTATTCCTCATATGTATATAAATTTGTATTTACATATACATGCATGTATGTATGTTTGTGTATATGTATATAAAGGATTTAAGGACTACCTTCATCTGAAAGGAAAAGTGATATCATAAGTCAATTTACTCTCTGATTGGTAAAATACTGGCATTTTACATTTTAAGCAAGCCAAAGGAGAGACTTGCCTGTTAGGAAGAAGGTTCTTACTGTTACAAATAAGGGAAAGAACAATGGAGAAAAATAAATATTGTCCTAGTAAACTTCATTTCGTTGAATATTTATCTGTGCCAGCATTTCCTTGGGTCTTTTCTGTTGTAATGTAATTCTCTGTATGCTACACAGCAGGAAAATTCACATTACAATTTTGTTGCCTTTGAGCTATAAATCTACATGTCCCTAAGAAAGGAATTGTTTTTAATAGGCATTTAATAATCTAATTCATCTTTAATTAATGTGGCACCTTGTGAGGAACAGGAATAGTCTTCCTCCTCCCGACTGCCCTTGACTATGCAGTAGTACTCAGGGGATGAAGGTGAATAAGGTTGTGTGTCTGCATTGATTTGTAGGCTCGGGAACTGTCACCAGAGTGGCTCCAGGGACTCCCCAGGGATTCAGAGCTCTCAACAGCACTATGGCTGAGACCAAACTGAAACGCATGAGGGAGTAAGTAACATATTTTTGTGTTACCAATATCTAAGGAAAGAGGGGGGATTTGAAAAACAGCAGAACACACTAAATAAAACCATGTGTTGTCCCCCCCCCGCAAAAAAAAAAAAAAAGTTCCTGCAACAACATGAAGTGGATGCTAAGCTATTCTTTCCAAACCAGATGCATACTTGCCTCAACAGAGGATGAAGGTTGACTGTCACTTCTGATTATTTTCTTGTAATCTGCACAACTATTGTCATCCCTTCCAGTATGTCTTCACTGCTGTCTAGATCATTCTGAACTTCTCTTTCTTTATTAGCTCAACTCATGTACATAAATCAGTTGCTGATCTCCATGTTCCCATCATGTTTGCTCCCCCACCCACACTTCATTCTTGCATGGAAAGGCTAAGGTTTGTTTTCCATGATGATATGCTGTTTAAAACCAAATGTGATTGCTGTTGCCTTTGACTTTTCAAATGAGACATGGGAAGTTACATGTGCAGCTACCTTTGAAACTCTTTGTCTGATTGCTTTCATCATCATTAAAGCCCAAACTTTATTAATAAAGATTTCAGTGTCTCAGTAAAACAAAGATCCATGCTTCCTTTCTATAATGTACTGGTTAATGTATCTTGAGCGTCTTCCAGTAAATTGTCAGTAATTTCTGGCCTTCCAAGATTTATTACACTAATTTAGATACTAATCTGATAATCAGAATGCTATGCATTATTTCTGAACTCAGATTTTCTTTGCAGTGTTGCAACATTCAACTGATTTCAGATTGTAAGCTTTTTTTTAAAAAAGGGCAGTTCTCTGTTGTGTGGGTGGGCAGTGTCAGTTATCTGGTGCATGTTGTCAGAATACAAGTGAGTCCAAACAGTTAATGCTGGTGGTTATTTAAGTGAGTCCACTAAAGAAAATTAATGCAACTGTAACAGCATGGGTGCCAATCACTGTGTAAAATACATTACAGTGCAAAATGCGCCATGTATTGAAGAGACATACTAATCAGATTTACTCCAGGTAGAAGGTTTTCAGTTTTATGGCATTTCAAGAAGCAGCTGTCCCTAGTGTTTCACTTCATGGCTTAGTCTTTACTGTGAAACCAGTCAGCAGGCTTCACAGTCTGCCAGCCTGATTCCTTTCCATTCTCTTTTCTTGGAAAGTACTTTTAAAATTCAAAAAAAAACCAAACACATCATGTTGCACCAGCTAGTTGCAAGGTGAGTTTGTTTAGTCAAAATGCCCACCTGTCTTCCAGCCTTCACCTTGTGTTCTCACAGTTATAGGATAAACCTTAACCATTTGAACTTCATGGTCATCATCTTTAGGGCTCGGGTATAATTAAATTACTTCTATCAAAGTCTATTTTTCAGTGCTGTTTCTTGGTTTTCACAGTTTCTTGGTTCTGATAGGATCAGCATGTAACAGGAGTTACATAATGAAAAAATTGGGAGTGCTGTTGTATGATCTGTTGGAAATGACATGCCTCAGCATAATTTATAAAACAGTCATATGCTAATGAAAAAGCTGATTAGCTTCAGTAATTCACATTTAATGCATTAGACCTCACAGTTTTGGAACACTTTCCTAGTCATTTAATTCCTGAATGAGAATAGTCAGCTGGGTCTGTGGGCTGAAATGCCCACCCAGCTGGCATCTTGAGAACATGTGGCAGACTGTTTCTGTGAGCCATATCTGTGAACCATTTTAAAATTAAATTTATTAAAAACTTGGGGGGTGGAGGAAGGGAGGAAGAGAGGGGCAAGGGGAGAAGGGAGAATGTTTTGGTTTTGCTTGGTGGTTTTTTGTGTTTTTTTTTTTGAAAATAAGACTGCAGATCTCTTCTTGTGAACTATAATAGCTAGTTTAAAGAAGTCTATCAAAATATCTACTCAGTTTATTGTTCTTTCTTCTAGATGTAATATGATCGTGTGATATCTGAATATCTAGATATCTAAATATCTAAAGGTGAGCTAGCATGTTAATTGCCGGGAAGTTAGAGTGTTAAGGAACAAGTGAGTGAGCACAGTACCCAGCACACACATACACAAGGAGATCTTTGCAAATTCTCCCACATGGCCAAACTGCATTTAGAGCACAGTGGACGATTTTTTAGTGGTAAGAAGCAAGTACATTTGACTGCAGGATGATGCATGTAGCCTTAGCTGCTCTGTTCATTCCTCAGCAAACTTCACGATGTGTTGTACTTCATCTGCACAGCAGGGCCACTTAGGGAAGGCTTAAAGAATTTAGACGTGCTATTCAGTTTCACTCAGGAAACCATGGACTTATTTTGGGGTCTTGAGTTGACATCTTCTAATGAAAGAGAGAATATGTTTTTTGTTGTTGTTTCATAGGAAATGAGTAGCTGGAGTTCTTGCAAGGGAATGGAGAAGAGCAGTGGAAACAATGTGGAAGTGCAGAAACAGAAATATAAAAGTTTGGGATTGGTGCCAAAAACAATAGATTGTGATGAGGGAAACTCTTCTTTCCATCATGAATAGCTCAGAAAGTAATCATTATACCTAAATATTATAAATAACATTAATGAAAAAAAGCTCTTTCATTAGCTCTGACAAAATGGTAGATTCATGTAAAATGAACATAAGGTTTAACAGCAAATGGGCCTTTAACTATTTTTGACACGTGAATGATGTGGGCTTGCAAACAGCTGCAGCAGGACATTCTCCTGACAAGGTGTGATGTGCTCATTGCTTGAGTCATTGCAGTGTGTTGCACTGAATGTGTTCTTTGACAGTGCAGAGAATTGCTGGATTTCAGAGTGCCAATTTGGGTAGCTTCTAATGTATTCTTGTGCAGGCCTTCATACATATATTCATGTGAGAAGGTATCAGGAAGTTGTGCTAAAAGCCTTTACAGGAGTGTAGAAGGAAGCCACTGATATTCTTGAATAAGGTAGGTAGGTGTCCTTCATCTCCTATTTTAAATAAAAAGTTGCTCAAGGCTTAACCTATAGACAGCCTGATAGTGTTTATGATACAGTCACCAGCTTCCTTCACTGAAGTCCCTGAATGTTTCCTCTGACATTTTTTTTCCAATCCCTATTGCACACCCTGTTCCGGCATTTTGAATTTCTGTCCTCTCTGTAAAAGTTATGATAAAATCACCTACTCCGGTGACAATAATTTCTAGCTTGTTATAATTGGTATCAGTATTCATTATAAAGTTTATAGTAGCAGAAATTTAACTTTATCTTTCAAGTGTAGTTCATTCTCTCAGCAAAAATTTCTACCTCAGTGCTAACAATTTCAGTATTAGGATCTTCTACTGTGTTGATGAGAAATCTCAGTTTTTTGAACTAGCTCCTGCAAAGGTTATCTGAGCTTTTTCTTATTATGTTCCTTCACAGCTTTGCCTGCTAATGGTGGGAAGTCAGCCAAGTATATAAATCAGAGTTCTGTGACTCATATCCCTCATATTGGGTTTTTAGGCTTAGGAATCTTGTTAGATGCAGGAAACAGGAGGAGTATTTTCTGTCCTGGCACCATCTCATTTTCATGGTGGTTCCCATTCCTGACAGTATTGCATGCTGCAGTCTAATAAGCTATACTCTCACATGCTATGTAGAGCCATATTGTCTTCACCAGAGAGATAAATGAGGAAAAATTAGTGGCAGTTCCACTGATGCTCCCCTACAGAGAATTTACAACAATACATATCAGAAGAGAGCCACACTGTTCTTCAGAAACAACTCCTGAAGCCAAGCATTTTTTTCCATCAGATCAAATTGTTATACCACCTATTCCTTTTTTCATTTTCTTTTTTTTTTTTCTTTTTTTTTTTTCTATTGAGGGCCATAAAGCTTGGCAAAGCCTTCTTTACACGATATCAGAAGCTTTGTTAGTACTAATTGCCTGAAAGATTGGCTTTGTCCCTAGGGAAAGCCTAGAGGAGTTGTAGCAAACACTGGCTTGCATTCTGCCAGTGTCTGAAAAGCTTGGTGGACAAAACCAAATGCTTTCTTCAGTTATGAACTAACAGCACTGATAGCTGTTGTAGCTTATAAGAGGCTAAAGAGGTCAAAATCTGCATAAAAAGAGACAGACCCAGAACGTTTAGATGTGTAACTAAAAAAGCTTTTCTGCTTCTTTTCATCTTACTGTGTCTTACTTCTTTCCAAGTATGTGACCACCTCAGATGGCTCTTCACAGCTCTGTGGAATGTCTTACGATGCATGCTTGAGATCTGACTGCAGGGTTTCATGATCTAAAATGGAAAAGAGATGGTGAGAAATTAGACAAGTGTGTGCAGAAATCTGTGGAAAAGAAAAAGCCTTATTCAAGTTTTGGTACAGTGATTATATTCACAGTTTCACCTCCCTTTATTAAGTAGCATTTGTTTCCCAAGTGTCCAGTGAGTGGAGGCATCCCTTTGAAACCTTCTCATCACTGTAGTAAAAATTCATTTCTTGGGCTTTGTAAAATGAGAATTTGTGTTTCACAAAGTCTGTTTTTTTGCATAATTGAATATATATAGAATAGAATTTATGTCTTGTTCTCTCTGTCCTGAAAATATGAAAAGAAATAAAAATGTAGAAAATGCAGAAAAAAAACTGTTAGTACAGCATACTTTGTGCTCCTTTGTGGAGGTATCCATGAATACATACAATGAGTAATTTTAATAGCAGTGAACTTTAATATGCAATTTAGAATTCAATAAAATGCATGCCAGTAAAAGGAAGTCTTTTATGCCCCAATTTTTAAGTAAATTAAAATCCTTTAGCACAGCAGTAAGCACCTCTTAGTCAGTCCCTGAAGTCTTATACACAGCAGCATACCATGATCAGGCAAAAGGCTTCATCATCACCCGCTGAGTGTAAGTAAAGTTGTCTTTCAGAAGTCATAGAGAAAAGGCATTTAGTCATATTTTTATTCTATTCCTGTGAATGCTTATAACACTATTGGCTTAGACTCATGAGCTGTATGCATATATCCTTCTTTTGCTTGTGACATTGACATCAAATGTATCATTCATCTTAAAAATTCAGAAAGAAAGGTCATACTGAAGTGATTGAATAGGCAGTGGATATTCTGTAAGATTAGTAGTCCTAAAATGCCTAAAGCATAGAAGACTTTGTGTACATTTACTTCCACATATTTTTGAAGTATTGCTGTAAAAAAACTATTTGATTTAGTGCTTTATTAGGTGTTGGGTGGACCTTCATCAGGACCAACTCTGAGCCTACTGAAACTGGTTTTGTTATTGACATCACTGAAGACATCTTTAGGTGAAGCAAAATGCAGTAAATATAGAAAAGTTAATTGGGGTTTTAGACTAAAATTAAAAAATCACAGAGACCTTGATTGCTATTGACTGTCATGTTGAAGGAATCATGATGTAAATATGCATGAGGACTAAGATGTTTTCCTGCAGGCAAGAGACAAATTTGGTATTGTCATTGGCTGAGCTACGGCTGATTTTTGCAGCCAGGTAGAGGATATTATTCTGGAGGATATTGATCCTGTAATGTTTTTGAGCATGAGATTTCCTCTTATACACACTTCAGCTACTCTGTTCAACACTCCATTTTCTGGTAGTAATTTCTGTGTGGTGATCCCAAGACAGCTTATAGCATAATAGTAGCTTTTTGCTTTCCATGGGCTAAGACAAAATATTAGTTTCATATCCATCATCCTTGCCACAGGTTTTCTCACACCTCAAACCTAGTTCAAAGACCAGTCTCCATCTCTTAAGCATTTAGGGCCTGGTAGGGTCCTAATCTCCAGGACTCCCCTAGGATACTCTCCTGGTTCTTATTCAGTCTGCATGCACATAGCATTTTATCCTCACATCTAGAACAGTGTGATGCCTGGTATCCAGTTCCATCAAATTACATCTTCAAGATTAGAGTGGTAGGTCTGGAGAGAAGTGAAATTGTGTAAATCTTGGAAAATCCATTATGTTCATGTAGACTTTGCCTAGCTTCCATACAAGAAATAAATCAAAATATTTGATTAGATCCAATTTTCTTTAGAAATGGTTCATTACTAGTGGCGTCTCCTTTTCAGCATAATGCACGCACAATCACACAGAGAGCAATGGCAAAATAATTAGCAAGCCTCAGGTTTCACACGTGCAGGTTGAATGTGTGTTTCTGTGCTGTAATGGGAAGTTCTGTATTGTTAAGTTGGAAATGATATCGTCTTTAAAACAGTCAAGAGCACTCATCCCACATGCCCAGAGTATTATCATTGTTTGCCTTCAATTTTAGTGGCTGTTCAGTTTTAGGACCTCTTATTATTCTCAAGAAGGTTTCATCCTGGAGGTGTCTGTTGGAAGGAAAAGAAGGATGAAACAAAAGTTGTGCTGGTTCTGCAATGCATCTGAGCTAAGTGAAAATTGCAAGTGATTCATAATTTGTTAGATGGGGATGTACTGATTATATAGATTGTAATGTGCAGCCCTGCCAGCTATGAGCAATGTAGGAACTGAACAGATGCTACTGACAAGTATTTGGCAAGAACAGTGTGTTTTTACCGTTATTTTTGTTTGCTTTTGGAGATATTGTGTATGTATCTCTCCAGCCTGATTTTGGAAAATGGGATTACATTTTGAAGTTGCAGGTCACTAATGCAAGTGGTCTTGGAATTTTTACTCAGTCTGTAGAATAGGATGTGTGTTGGCTTCTCTGAAGTTGTCTCCAGTACAAAACCTTCAGCCTTGTAGCGTAAATTAAATCAATACTAGGTTATTTAGAATCATAGAATCACAGAATATCCCAACTCTGAAGGGACTCACCAGGATCATCTAGTCCAACTCCTGGGGCCACACAGGACCACCCAAAAATCAGACCATATATCTGAGAGTGTTGTCCAAATGCTTCTTGAACTCCAGCAGGCTCGGTACCATGACCACCCTGTTCTAGGGCCCGACCACCATTTGGATGAAGAGCCTTTTCCTAACATCCAGCCTGGCCCTCCCCTGTCACCGTTCCTTCTAATCCTGTCACTGTCACCAGGGAGAAGAGCTCAGTGCCTTCCCCTCCACTCCCTCGTGAGCTGTAGGCCACCATGGGGCCTCCACTCAGTCTCGTCTTCTCCGGGCTGAACAAACCAAGTGACTTCAGCCACTCCTCACACATCTTCCCCTCTAGACCCTTCACCATTTTTGTAGCCCTATTTGCTACATGTCATAAAACTGGCCACAAATATTTAGTTTCTTCATTTGTTGTCCTAGTAGAGGTGCCAAAGACTGAAGTCCCAGTTCAGCAAAGTAATTCAGAATGTGCATAATATTAAACACAAGTAGTCCTTTGTCTTCAGAAAGACAACAGATGCTTAAAGTTATGCAAATATTCAACTGCCTGGCTTAATCAGGCATTGAACAGAGTAGCCACAAAGGAGGATATTCACAGTGCCCAGTTTTAGAAACCTTTCCTGGGAGCCTGCAAACTTCTCTGGGCTCTCTGTGTGGAAAGACACAAGATAGTTCAAGACATATGTTGTAAGCTCCTATTCTGAATTTCCTTGGAAGATAAATTTCATTTCTGTCATGCTGGTGCCTAAAGTGGTAGCCAACTAAGGTAAGTGTATAAAGTTAGGGTGGGTGACCATTCACTGTGCTTTTGCCGGTACTTTCATTTCTTGAGAGTCATAGATTATTCTTTGAGAAGCTTATACTGCTCCTTTCCATCCTGCAACTGGGGATGGGAAGAGCTGCCAATGCCATCGCTTCAGCTGTTCTTAGCAGCTTTACATTTGGTGTGATTCACTTTGAATACATAAAGAGAATGAACTTGGTAGAGGATCTATTAGCTGATATACAAAAGGGTACAATTAAACTGTGATGTATTGTACTGGGATGCTCATCCTGGTGCTCCGCTTGCCTGTTATTGAGCCTCAGGTCCAACCCTTGAAATGTGTAAGATTTTGTGAATTTACTTGGATACAGATTTTTTTTTTTAAACTTGTAACCAGACTTTTTCAGCTTCTTTACTGAGCTGCATTTCATAGATCCATGAGCCATTCTGTTATCCTGAATTTCTAAGGATTTTTTTTAAGTGGAGAGTAATGTCATAATTGGTTTAGCAGTAGAGAGTTTTCATCCAGTCTGAAAATTGTATTCCAGTTATAAAACACATAATTATAAGTATAGACTCATTCATTTTAAAATGTCAAGTATCCCCAAACACGCAAAACATTACAATTATACTAATACATCTTTTTGTTTTGCACAAAAAGCATGATTTCCCTAGTTTCTCATGCTGTGCATACATAATACATAGATTGAGCTGTTCTGTTTTCTAGTGCCTTGATTTCGTCAATAGTTTCCAAATGCGAGAATGATCTCATGTGACGTTAATTATATAGTCTGTTTTCAATATAGAAACACTTGCAGAATCTTGGCAGTGTTTGCTAGATGCAGCACAGTGACCTTGGAAGGTTCACAGAGGCCCTTGGAAGTAATACAGGTAGTGAATACACAAAGGGCTTTCAGCAAACCGTTGCTAGGACTGCTGATGTTTACTGTTTCCTGTATTGTTTTTGTCCTCATCTGCTTGCAACTGCAGTAATGTAATTATATGGAAGAAAAATCAGTCCATTTCCTTCTTTCCTTAACCATTTTTTTCCTCAGTCATCATACAATGATTTCTTTCTTATACACCTGAGTCGTTAAGGTATAAATCTCATATTTCCATGTGGAAGGAGGTGAGCAATGCAGAGCTGGTATAACAAAAAATGGCTCACAGGGTAAAATAGCAGAGAGCTGGGCAATGTGCAAACCATCCCGTGTGAAAGAGAGGTTAGCAGACCCAAAACACCACATTTCTCATGGCTCCAAAGGAAGCAGCCACCACTTCTAAGGGTACAGCAGCCACAGGGGTGGCTTTTTCACAGGTCCATCTCCTTCTTCAGTGAAGCTCCCTGCTGAGCAGCTTGTTTTCCTGAGCTGTGGGCCTTCAGGGTGTAGAGATACCAAACCATTTGCAGTGGAATCATTAACCAGACACGGACAAAAGTTACTACAAAAACAGAGGATACTAAGACTTAAAACACCTAACCTAGCTCTTAGTTGTAAGGTAACACATGCATCTTCATTAACTTTTTTTCTGCAGAAGTATGATTTTGATCCTGAAGAGAAGAGGTAATTACTCTGGTTTGGTAATGTTTCAGAGCAAGTTTGGGTTTTATCTCTGTGAGTCTACTAGGTGAAACAAGTTATTTAGATACTACATTATGATTCTTGTGTTTCTATAGGTGTTAATAGAAATCTTCATTAGTCTTTTACAAGACATATTTCCAGGCAGTTAGATGCAGTATTATTTGATTTTCCAAGAGATTTGAGACAGAGAAATAACCAGGGTCCTGTTTTGAAAAGTGCTTAGGCGTCATATATTTATTATTTGTGAGGGGAAAAAAAGGGACTAGACCTCTATCTGCCTCTTTAAATATCTCAATAGGTTTACAGAGCTTGTCTTGTCCTGATGGAGAGCTGGAGGAAGTTGAATGTATAAACCTTCCAAGGCCTTTCTGAAAATCATAGGTCTATTGTCCATTGTTGGAAATTCTTCTTCTTTTCTCTCTAGTATGAAGTACTAATTGACTTGTGTGGCTCTGCCAGAGACTCTTTGGATGTCGTGATGCTGGTGAAAAACAGGATATTGTTTAAGATAATTTTGTATATTTACCCACTGAGAACAGGATTGGCACGGAAAATGGGAAATGCTGAAACAGTTTGAATAGGCTCATAGAGTACTTCTTTATTCATCATGAAATTTACTTTTTTTGCTTCTTGTTTCACTGAAAAATCAAAGCCTTTTTTTCAGAGAAATGTAAGACACCATGTGTTGTTGTGTATTGTTTTGTTGTTGTTGTTGGTTTTCTTTCCTGTGGGAAATTGATTAGGCACACAGCTCCAGAGGGAGAGAAATACTCTGCTGAAATTCCTGCTATCTCCCACTGAGTCATGAAGTCTATTTTAGATCAGTGAGGATTTGGCCTATAATTTCCACCAGTTTGTCCCGGAAGAAAAGTTTTATCCCTAAGTGATTGGCCTATGATAGTATTCCACTTGTTCAGTCGTTCATATTCAATGAAGATTTAAATGCTCAGTGTAAATTAATTCGTTGGGTAAGTTTCTTGGGGGTTTTGGCTTAGGTATTGTGCATAAAGTACAAAGCAAAACCAATTTCCCCTTCTCACAAACTTTATTCTGATTTCAGTAGTTAGTATTCAACTAACAGCTCTAAATTCTAATTCACAGTTCTTCCAAGAGCTGGTGTTAACTTCAATTACTATTTTACGAATTCATTTATCTCAGAAAATGAAATGCATGGAGAATATTATTGTTGATATTTCTTCAGCTGTGTCTGCAGCTTTAAATAATAAGATTCTTCTTATCTCATGGGAAAACATGTCCTAAATATGCTTTAGATTTTGCAAGTCTTTGAAGTAGGACATCAGAGAGTTTTGTTTGCAATCAAATTAAGATGCTTTAATTCAGGAATTATGAAGTAATTAAGGATGAATTATGAAAATTATCATTGTGCCTTCAAGTGAAGAAATTTTCATTCAGCAGTAATACGATGAAAGTCAAAGTCCATTGAGGCTTGAAGGTGGAAGGTAGGGGATAATCTTAACAATTCAGATTTTATTTTACTACCTTTTTATAAAATAATTCTTTCCTTTTTTTTTTTTAATTCTAATATGCACTTTTCTTAGACTTTGCTATACTTGTCACATTCCCAAGACCAAACATATGTCAGCTAGAACTAGAAAGTACCCTGCCTTTAGAAGTAAATTCCTAAAAAATAAATCATGGAGCTTATAATGCACCTCTATTTGCAGGTCTCCAGGGGTCTTTACAGAGCAACCAACAATCTTTGCTGCAAATGAAGTTTTGAACCCAGGACAGTTTCTTTCAAGTTCCAGAGAAGCTGTAGTGATTCAGTCAGTAATGTCAATATACTGAATGAAGAGAAGATAACTTGAGAGATCAAGGACCTTTTGTGTTGTAATTGAGTTAAACCTATTTACTGAACCACGAGATGCTGTAGCAGATACTCTTAAGATTTTCTAGTACAGTTAGAAAACAGTATTTTGTATGAGATCAAAGATGTAATTTCCTGATTGTTTTTCAGAAAGTTGTTTCAGGAGATAAATATAACAATCATTTTCACCAAGGTTCATGTTGCTAATGTTTAGCTGCAAAGTGGCAAGATTACACTCTGTTGTAAATAGAAATATAAGGTTAATAAATGAATGTTTAGAAAGCATGTTCAGGGACAAATCAGAATTGGATGTATTGGTAGGAATCCTAAATAACACTGCTGGACTCCATGAGAGTACATTTGACTTAGGGAGAATTTAGTGAAGTCTGCTGAAATTATTATTTCAAAGATCTCTGCACAGGCTTTTATGCCCCATGAGCCCTAATCACAATAGATTTGCCTCCTACTTTACAATATGCTTGTCAGAGTAGGATGCAAACAACATCTGAAAGGATAAATGAATGCCCACTTGGACAGATATTCCATGTCCAGAAAGCTTATTTTTTTTAAGGTTGATATTGAGGTAGCTGTGAGGATTTATAAACAAATAATTTTACTGTTGTTGACTTAGGAGCTGCATGTTAGTTGTCTGCTACAGGAGAGATGGTATGCTATTGCTGATGTCTGATCCAGGGGGACTTCCATGGTATCTCTCTGGTGTGCTCAGTTGTGACTTGTGCAGAATGTGGTGGCTCAGCAACTGTCAAGCCTCCATGCTCCCAGGAATAACCCACACCACCACTCCCTGAAGCACTGGCGAAAACGCTCTGTGAAAAGTGCTCCTTCCCTCTGGGGATAGAAGAGGGAGAGCAGAACAGTTTTAAATGATAGTTGCTATCATGCTGAATGACATTCTCAAGTGAGAAGCTGAAAACCCCCTTAGCTGCTGATTTGTGTCATAGTTATCCTTTAAGGCAGGCAATGACAAGCTGTTGAGAGATATTAACCCAGCTGCTAACGCACATGGAAGAGTGCAAACTCAAGCATTAATCTTGTTTTGTGGCTTTTGTCGGTGCTGCATAAAGGTAAGTGTATTGTAATTGATCTCCAGACCAGAAAAGAAACATTAATACATAGCTAGTAGCAGTATAGTCAAAATAAAGGCCCATGGGATAATAGAAAATTCTTTGTTCACCCAGGGAAAGATTAACAACTTCATCAGCCAGTTGAGAACACAACATTATTATATTGTCAAATTTTAGTAATTTTGCACTGATGTGTAGGAAATCACCAGATATCCTGATAAATTCACTTGAGCCCAGATCTACTAAATGACTTGGCACATTTTTAGGCACAGTTAGACACCCTGAGTACAAAATTGCAGTTCTGAAGGTTCCTATTTAGCTCCCCTCTAACACTGGCAGTGAGTCAAAGCACTAAGTACCTATGATTTAGCTGATATTGATACTGCTTCTCACATGCTCAGAAGCACCTTATCCTTGATAGAACCAACTGCTAATCTCATGCCAAAACCGTATCATTAGCCACAAATCAGATATCTGTCTGCCTTTGTGGCCTTTGAGCCTTGTTCTAGTTAATTTTCTCTAGTCTTAGGTTTTGTGCTGAACAGAAGCTGGCAGCATGAGGCTTTTTATTCCAAAGCACTGCTTCCAGGGATGACAGTGTGGAGTCTGGCAATATCTGCTATCACCAGCCAGTAGGCAGGTGGTCAGAGCGTGCCTCCACGCTATGGAAGTCCCCAGCCCTGTTCCACCTCTGCCTGGAGCATTAGGGCTGCCCTCTGCAGACAGGAGGAGTGAGGGAAGCTGGGCTCACTGTTGAATTTCTTGCCATTTGCAGTGAGAAAGCAGACACACAGGGCACTCACTTACACGTGGTAACCTGGATTTCAGTCCCAAGGACTGAAAGACTCCAAGGACTGCTTGCATTGTTTTATCCAGGGACTGTTTCATGCAAATAACATTTGCACACACCTCCAGTGTTGTCCCTGGTTCTCAGCCTGTCCAGAGTTATCCTTCCTCATTCTTTTCTGGCCCACCTACTTTTATACAAATCAAAATGAGGGTGAAGGAGAGTCCTTCTTTCCCCAGTACCACTGGTGATTATGGTACTGCTACTGCCAGGTTTCTAGGTCTCTGGGTGAAACCTCTAACCAGGGATAAAAGGGAACAAGTGGGTACCTAAGTGATCATGTCAAATTGCTGCAAGTCCTGCATGGGGAGAGGTGCTTCCAAACTTTACTAAAGCCAGACAGGCATCAGATTTGACGTTTCCCTTTCTTCAGTTGTGGTGGGCTGATGTTTTGCATGGATACTTTTCCGGGGTGTCTGCATTGTACAGGGAGCTTAGGGTTCAGCCACAGAGCTGTGAATGCTATTGCAGGAATGAGGTGCCTGAAAGTTAGGAACTGCAGGGCTCAAATGCCAGCAAAGAATCCCTTGGTATATGTATGTCTTTGTGACTCAGTGAAGCAACACAAAAGTTGCTCATGAGTTTGTTTGCACAAGGAGATACCTGAGGAGATATCTGAGATACCACATTTAAGCACGTAGTAACTTATCATCCTGGACCAGCTCCTTGGATGGTAGAGGCTGATGTAACTGCTTTGATTTCAGCATAGTGAAAAGCAATTTAGGACAGTGTGGGATGGGGTTCTGGCCAACAAAACTTGTCTGAGTAATGCAACCCCAGATGTCGAGTATCCCCTTAGCTTGTGTATCTGCACTGAGAAAGGGATCATGGCTCATTTTGGGGGGAAAATAGTGAGTTTGTAGGTGTGTGAGCTATAACAAGAGTAAATACCAGATAATCAGAAAACGTGGGATCTCTGTACTGGTTCTCACGATGCATTCAGAAGTAAGGCTTTTAGTTATTTCAGAAGTGTAAATGCAGGTGTTCCATACCTTCTGTGAAATAGGAACTATGAATAGGAGGGTAGCGAAAAATCCATAATTATGCCTCTGTAGGTCTTAACATGGATGGAAAAATAACCACTAGCACAGGATCAGGGCTGTAATGGACAAACCTTGCTTTCTAGGAAGTCACTTACTCCTCCACCCCCCACTGGTAGACTAAACTGGTAGACTAAACTACCCCACTGGTAGACTAAAAAAGATTTAGTCAGTAATGTCTCTTTAAAATTTACTGTCTTAGCTTCTGCTTTTCTGTCCCCATCACAGAAAATGTATTATGTGGTAGCAGACTCACATTAATGCAGCTTTCAAGCCCAAATAGAGTCTGATGTGTTCTTTTGTAAAAGGAGGTTATAATTTTTGTTACCTACCCCTTAATTTTCAACCTATGAATACTTTTTCCCTAATTTTATTGTATCAGCAATTATACGGATTAGCTAATTTGCATGTTCTGCCAAGCTAAACTGAAAAGATTCCAGTCTGCAGGTCACGTTTATTAACCAAAGAAATACTCCCGAGGTATTTCGTCTATCCCTACGGGGGAAGGGAGAGGCACGGAGAGGACATGGAAAGCTCACGTGGTTAATAGGTGGCTCAGAGGTTGGTGCCAGCACAGAAATTTTGGGTTTTTTCACCATGGGGAGCTTTACTCGGCACCCGGCCTGATGGCCCCAGACGTGTCCCTATCTCCAAGGGGAAAACGGATCCTAGGCCAGGAGCTGGCGGGGCTCATAGAGAGAGCTTTAAACTAGGCAAGAAGGGGGATGGGGCTCAAACAAGGCTTGTTGGAGCTGTGCCGGGGGAAACAATGGCTAGGCTGGGGAAGAAGGCGATGGCCCAGCTGAAGTGCATCTACACTAATGCACGCAGCATGGGTAACAAACAGGAGGAGCTGGAAGCCATCGTGCAGCAGGAAGGCTACGACTTGGTTGCCATCACGGAGACGTGGTGGGACCGCTCCCACGACTGGAGTGCTGCAATGCCTGGCTATCGGCTCTTCAGGAGGGACAGGCAGCACAGAGGGGGTGGTGGCGTGGCTCTCTACATTAGAGAATCTTTTGATGTTGTGGAACTCCAGGCTGGGAATGATAAGGTTGAATCCCTGTGGGTTAGGATCCGCGGGAGGGCCGGCAAGGCTAGCGTCCTGGTCGGGGTCTGTTATAGACCGCCGAACCAGGATGAGGAGACGGATGAGGAGTTTTATAGGCAACTGACAGAAGTTGCAAAATCGTCGGCGCTTGTCCTCGTGGGGGACTTCAACTTCCCGGATATATCCTGGAAACACAACACGGCACAGAGAAAGCAGTCTAGGAGGTTTCTGGAGAGCGTGGGAGATAGCTTCCTGATGCAGCTGGTCAGTGAACCTACCAGGGGTGGTGCCCCGCTAGACCTTCTCTTCACAAACAGAGAAGGACTGGTGGGAGATGTGGTGGTCGGAAACTGTCTTGGACAGAGTGACCACGAAATGGTAGAGTTCTCTATTCTTGGCGAGGCCAGGAAGGGGACCAGTAAAACTGCTGTCTTGGACTTCCGGAGGGCTGACTTTGAGCTGCTCAGGACGCTGGTTGGCCGAGTCCCTTGGGAGGCGGTTCTGAAGGGCAGAGGAGTCCAGGAAGGCTGGGCGCTCCTCAAGAAGGAAATCTTAACGGCACAGGAGCGGTCCGTCCCCACGTGCCCAAAGACAAGCCGGCGTGGAAGAAGACCGGCCTGGCTCAACAGAGAGTTGCGGCTTGTGCTTAGCAGAAAAAAGAGGGTTTATAATCTTTGGAAAAAAGGGCGGGCCACTGAGGAGGACTACAAGGATGTAGCGAGGCTGTGCAGGGAGAAAATTAGAAAGGCCAAAGCTCATCTGGAGCTCAACCTGGCTACTGCCGTTAAAGACAACAAAAAATCCTTTTACAAATATATCAACGCGAAACGGAGGACTAAGGAGAATCTCCATCCTTTACTGGATGCGAGGGGAAACCTAGTTACTAAGGATGAGGAAAAGGCTGAGGTGCTTAATGCCGCCTTTGCCTCAGTCTTTAGCGGCAATACCGGTTGTTCTCTGGATACCCAGTGCCCTGAGCTGGTGGAAGGGGATGGGGAGCAGGATGTGGCCTTCGCTATTCATGAGGAAATGGTTGGCGACCTGCTAAGGAGCTTGGATGTGCGCAAGTCGATGGGGCCGGATGGGATGCACCCGAGGGTACTGAAAGAACTGGCGGAGGAGCTGGCCGAGCCGCTTTCCATCATTTATCGGCAGTCCTGGCTATCGGGGGAGGTCCCAGTTGACTGGCGGCTAGCCAACGTGACGCCCATCTATAAGAAGGGCCGGAGGGCAGACCCGGGGAACTATAGGCCTGTCAGTTTGACCTCAGTGCCAGGAAAGCTCATGGAGCAGATTATCTTGAGGGTCATCACGCGGCACTTGCAGGGCAAGCAGGCGATCAGGCCCAGTCAGCATGGGTTTATGAAAGGCAGGTCCTGCTTGACGAACCTGATCTCCTTCTATGACAAAGTGACGCGCTTGGTGGATGAGGGAAGGGCTGTGGATGTGGTTTACCTTGACCTCAGTAAGGCTTTTGACACCATTCCCCACAACATTCTCCTCAAGAAACTGGCTGCTCGGGGCTTGGACTGGCGTACGCTTCGCTGGGTTAGAAACTGGCTGGAAAGCTGGGCCCAGAGAGTTGTGGTGAATGGAGTCAAATCTGGTTGGAGGCTGGTCACAAGTGGTGTCCCCCAGGGCTCGGTACTGGGGCCGGTCCTCTTTAATATCTTTATCGATGATCTGGATGAGGGCGTCCAGTGCACCCTCAGTAAGTTTGCAGATGACACCAAGCTAAGTGCGTGTGTCGATCTGCTCGAGGGCAGGAAGGCTCTGCAGGAGGATCTGGATAGGCTGGAGCGATGGGCTGAGGTCAACTGTATGAAGTTCAACAAGGCCAAGTGCCGGGTCCTGCACCTGGGGCGCAACAACCCCAAGCAGAGCTACAGGCTGGGAGATGAGTGGCTGGAAAGCTGCCTGGCCGAGAAGGACCTGGGAGTATTGGTTGATAGTCGGCTGAATATGAGCCAGCAGTGTGCTCAGGTGGCCAAGAAGGCCAACAGCATCCTGGCCTGTATAAGAAGCAGCGTGGCCAGCAGGTCTAGGGAAGTGATTGTCCCCCTGTACTCGGCTCTGGTGAGGCCGCACCTCGAGTACTGTGTTCAGTTTTGGGCCCCTCGCTACAGGAAGGACATGGACGTGCTCGAGCGAGTCCAGAGAAGGGCGACCAAGCTGGTGAGGGGTCTGGAGAACAAGTCTTACGAGGAGCGGCTGAGGGAGCTGGGCTTGTTCAGCCTGGAGAAGAGGAGGCTCAGGGGCGACCTTATCGCTCTCTACAGTTACCTTAAAGGAGGCTGTAGTGAGGTGGGGGTTGGTCTGTTCTCCCACGTGCCTGGTGACAGGACGAGGGGGAATGGGCGAAAGTTGCGACAGGGGAGTTTTAGGTTGGATGTTAGGAAGTACTTCTTTACCGAAAGGGTTATTAAGCATTGGAACGGGCTGCCCAGGGAGGTGGTGGAGTCACCATCCCTGGAGGTCTTTAAAAGACGTTTAGATGTAGAGCTTAGCGATATGGTTTAGTGGAGTACTTAGTGTTAGGTCGGAGGTTGGACTCGATGATCTTGAGGTCTCTTCCAACCTAGAAATCTGTGTCTGTGTCTGTGTCTATGTGTTTGCTTATTTTTTCATTTTTAAATAGAAAGGACTGACAAAAAATGTATTTGTTTAGGAGGGAGGGAGGGGGGTCAGTAAAGACACTAATGAAACAGTAGTTGTTTCAAGGTTGCTTCTCAGGTATTGATTTTTAACCATTGAAGAGAAATATAATATTTATGTTGAGTTTTGATGAAGAAATGTATGTTATTTGACAAACAAATCCCTATTTAGCTTACTGTACTAATCTAACCCTTAAGTTGCCAGACTCTGGCAATTGATCACTTTCAGCAGTTTGTGTTTTTCCCTAGACAGAAATATTGGGAGAAAAAAAGAAAAAAAAAAAGAAAAAAAAAGTCATTTTCTAGTTATGAGAAGCAGGACTGAGTCACATTTGAACTTGCGGAGAGTCCAGCCCAGCCCCGTGGCTTCTTACACTGGGTCTCAGCTGCCTCTGCTGCCAGTTCCCAACCTGTCAGGAGCCAGCAGGACGTATATATAGTGTATAGACGAAAGGTGAACTACAGCTGGGTATGACCAAGCTGCAAAACAGTGACAGCAGGCGGGATGTGAGGAGAAGTGCTTCCTCCTTGTGAGATCAGAGCAGTCGTCAAGGCTGTCTTTCAGGAAAGAAAATGTATTGGGTATATTTTATCAGCTGCGGGTCCTACTGTTCTTAATGTTAGGATTTTTCAGGAGCCTTGCTAATCCCTTATAAATACTAGGTAGCTCACTGCTGGGATGATAAACGTGACAGTTCCCATCCTGGGACAACTCTGGGGTCCATCCTCCCAGTTTATCATAGTCTAAATTTATAGAAAACAGCAACAGAAAGTCAGTGGAAGGGGAACATAAGCACAAATATTCAGGCTGAAATGTTATAAAACTATACAGCGAATTTCCTAATAACTCCATTTTGTCTAAAAGAATTTCCACGAAGCAAAGTGCTAAGGCATCAAATGTTTTCACATGCTAGAGACACAGTATGTTTAATCCTTGAAAAATGCACTACAGCATTAGAGTCACAGATATCGTCAGGTTTTTTTGTTGTTGTTTGTTTTGTTTTTTTTGTAGGTAAGAGTCATTTTTCAGAGAAACGTTGTTAGCTACACTAAGAAGCTTTACTGAAGAGGTCTCCATGCCACAATAGATTTCCTGAAAAAGAAATGATTGCACCACCCAAATGCATCATTACCTCTGGAACATGCAAGTTCGACACTAAAAGAAAATCAAATCTCAACTGTCCTAACACAAAAAATCAGTAAAAGAAAAAAACACGGATAAGGCTGCACAGCCAGCCATGCCATTTGTCTGTCAGCATTACACTGCATTGTGGTACCATTGCATCCAGTAATTGGCTCACACCCTTGAATTTCTTTGATAAATCACACTCAAGGAGCTGTTTTTGAAATCCCTTCACCCCAAACTTCTCTCACCAGCTATATTCTATAAATTCTTCCAGATAAGCACCATAAGGTCTGTATAGCACTGCACAGCATGTTTGCCATCAAACCCTCTTGCTTGATGCCATTCAGAGTCCCAGTCCTGCCGTGGACATTGTATGGATTGGCACCATTGAGATCCAGCAGGAAACTGGAGGAAAACTGGCTTGGTGTGCTTGTGACAAAGCAGGTTTGTTTAAACAGGGAAGTGAACACAGTTCCTGTGGCAGACTTATGCAAAGAGACTTTCTGATATACTGAATGAAAATTACTCCGTTATTTTCATCAAAATATTATGAACCCACCACTGATTGGAATGTTTTACATTACTCAGGCCTTGTGACATACGAATTTAAAGATGTTTGCCTTTAGAAAAACAAGTTCTGTTCATTGTCTTGCAGTTTTCAACTGAATCTTTGTAAATCAACATTAAGTTCCTGTGAGTGTACTCTTTGTCACTGAATTACAGACCTGTCTACTGATAAAAGGATAGTGCTGTAGGAAAAGACAGAAAAGTCAGTTAGCTCATGCTGATCTGGTACAACAGGTTCCTTGTTATTAGATAGAAGCTAAAATAAAGCAATGAATTCTGAAATGTGTTTGTTCTCATGAAAGGCTGCTGGTTTATGGCTGAATAGGGTTGCTTCTCTCGGTTTTGATGAAATACAGAGGCAATAATATATGGGTGTATACTGGACTTGCTGTGGATAAAACACTATGTCAGATTTGGTGTGAAAATGGTTTTGGTTTTTAGCAGTGGTGATGTCTGCATGTCCCATGACTTACTATGGCCAGGTTTTTACTCCTGGGCTATTTGTATAACACAGCCATAGAGAAAATGCACAGGAAATTTGAATTTCTTGTACTGTCAGACAAATAAGGTGTATCCTTATAAGATTTTAATCAAAAGTAGCCACAATATTTAAAAAAAAAAAAAAGTTATAGCAATTGCTTATATTAATATATAATTGAGATAACTTTGACTTGACCTTTGTGTAATATTTATTCTTAGATCTGCCATCCAGAAGCTGGGAGCAGAGATATTTGAGAAAGTGTACACCTATCTGAAGCAAGCAAGACAGCAAAAAGCCAGAGAGGAGGAGATCAGGAGATACCTGGAGAAAATGGTTTCTAGAGCAAGTGATTGCTTTGAGGTGGATCAGCTTCTCTACTTTGAGGAGCAGCTACAGGATTCGGAAGCACATCTTCAGCTGTAAAATGTTTGTCAGTAACAGTGCGGGAAGCAGAAAGGAGGACTAAAAGTGGTGAGCTGCCTTCTTCAGGTCAGCAAGCAAATCCTAGAGGTGTTTGGAGGAAATTACTGAGGGTAACTCAGTACACAAACAGGTGGGCAAACTCCTGGGGAGTCCAGTCTGTACAGTGAGAAGTGGGTAAATATAGTATCATTTGCAGGGGCGGGAAGAAAAACAGTTTGTGGCAGTGGAGTGGGGGATTCACAGTTGTCAACATCCCCTTTTCACCACTAACAGCATTAAGAAAGCTATTCTCCTGGGCACTGGCCAGGCTTAATCCTGCACTCAGTCACTGGTGAAGCTGCCTGTGATGGAAACGGTGCAGGATTAGACTCCAGCTGCTGTTGATTACTGTGCTAACCGGTCGTCATGGCATTTAAGCACATCTTTTTTGTACTTTGGCAGACTTACCCTTGAATACACACATCTATGCATTGGGCTACTCAGCCAGAAATTGTCTTATCATTCATTGTTCAAAAGACTGCATTTAATCCATGTGCCTTCCAAATGAACTGTACAGATACAAGCATGCATGTATAATTATATACATATATGCATATTCATCTACATAGAGATAGGTGTGTATATGCATAGAGACAGAAAGGTGTTTGACCACATCATCATATATGTTTATGTGTATATAGACAGAGACACGAGGCCTGAGCTGTAGATGACTGTGGTAGCTAGGAATCCTTATTGTGGATTCTGAGAGTTTTAGATCAAATTCACTGTACACAGATGGAACAATAAACTATTTTTTTGGCTTGCACGTGGACATCGTTTTTTTGTTTGTTTTTCATAGCATTTATATTCCTTTCATCCTATGCATCATACGTTTGCTGATTTCAAGTATATATCATGCTCTGATACCTGATTATTTCCTTCTCCCTGTTCCTTCTTTATTCTGCATTCTGAGCTCCTTCATCCATCTACGTAAAACACTAACAGAAAATAAATTGGTATGACATAGAAGAATCTCAAGTGAATTGTGGACCAAGTTTATTTCAGGCATCTAGCCATTACCTGTGTTTTCTGCTTTTGTGCCACAACTCTCAAGTACTCAGGGACTGAATCAAATAAATGAATGTAAATTCATAACGTAAATATCAAAAAATGTTGCTGCTTGACTTGGGCTACAACTAAGGATAGTGGGATTGATAGTAAATTAAGCAGTAGTACTGATCCATCTTTTTGATGTGCTTTAAAAGACCCAAAGGGAAAGGCAAGTAGTCACCTTAATCTATCTCAGCAGCAACACAAGCAGCAGAATCAAAGGACATGCCCAGCTAAGGAAGATGTGGCACTATACTTCCAACCAAAGTAACAGAAGATCCTGACACATCTGACTTCAGCTTCTGTTGGGAATACATGGTGTAACAAACTGGAGGCTGAAATCCAACATGACGTTCACTGAGGTAGGGAGACTTATTTTAATTCCATGTGGTGGTTAAGATCCCACGGGAGAGGCAGTCTGAAGCACAGATTCTCAGTCAGGCTTCAGTTTTTGTCCTTCTCAATGTTGTGTCTGTGTACTTGGTTCCATGTTTTTTACACACAATGTCATTTAAGGACACTTAAAAAAAAGAAGACGAGTGCTTGGATATTCCAGGAACTAAACAGTTCAAAAAGCAAAAAGTAAGTGGCATATGGTGGGAATAGTCTCAGCGAGATACAGCCTTGACTATTGCATTTACCTCTGGCTACGATTCAGACCAATTTATCAAAAAAAATTCAAAAAACAAACTCTGTAAGCAATCAGTTGCTATTTATTAATGAGCAATACCGCATCAGACTGGAGCAATACCTCATCATTCCTGGAGCATGCAAGAAAAAAGAACTGCACAGGAATGGGTCGAGCTCTCTGGAGAAGTCAGGCACCAGGGAGATCATTAAAGGGCAACCTTTAAAGCCTGGAAAGCATGGTTTAGCCATGCAGATTACCCTCAGGGAAGTGGTTGCTCTCTGATGAGCAGTACATTTGCTTGTTGCACACAAGGAAGGAATCATAACATCTTTTACGGTTACTCAGTTGCTTTATTCTCCCTGCAGGATATGACCTTCAAATTATGTGAGAATCTGGAGGTTACTGCTTTACTAGTTATATGCTTCAAGCTGTGTTTAGGTTTTGGTGTTGTTTTTGTTTGTTTTTCCCCTGTCAATCATATGACAATTATGCAACATGGTATGCATGTTAAACTCAGCAGGGGGCTTTTTGTCTTTGAGCTGTAGCAAAAGTATAGTAATAAATCCCATGGGTTTGACAGAGATTCTTGCATCCCTGTTTAAATTGAGGGTCACTTTCAAAAAGCACTAGGTGGCATTATATGCCTTTGTCTCTAATCCAGGGCTTGCTCACAGATCAAAGCTATCTCAATTCAAGGACATAACATGGTTTGGGCTATGTTTTATTTTTAGGGATTTTCATAATTTGTTGCTTACGAAGAGCACAAACTGTCTGCTGAATACATTATGGAGTGTTTTGAATAGCATGCCTGCGACTGTATATTTTTGTAGCAGAATTAGCAATGTGTTTGTGAAAAATGTCCTACATAATAATTATAAGCACACTTGAAAACAGTCTTGAAGTCCCTTTGAAAATGTTTTCTTTGTGTTATTTTCTAAATGGTTTCTTTATTCCTTTGAAAACAAAAGATTTCAGTCCTGAGAATCTGGGCACTTCTACAATTGCTAACAGTACAAGTCTAGAAAACAGAAGCAAAATCTTGAATCAAGATGTAAGCATACTCACATAAAGTAATCACGGAATTGAAAAAATGGCAAAACTACTCTTATCTGCCAATAACTCCAGGCCTTTGCAGATTGCATCTGCTCCAAAGTTCTCAGCAAATTGTTGGGCTTTCCAAAGAGCCCTGAAATTGCATAACCCAGGTCACGACCAGTTCTCAGGGACAATGAGGTCTATCCCCTCTAAAACTTTATAAAACTCGTCGAATGTCTTCTGTCATTCTGTCTTTGGTATCCTGGGGAGAGGATATACATGAGGAGTTCAACTCAATTCTGCAGTTTATTAACCCTGTTCTGTAGCTGGGTTTTGGGTTGCTTTTAGTGGTGTTTAAAGACCTTTGAGTATTCTCCTGAACTTATGCAGCTGCACAGTAAGTAGCCGTCAGTGGAGATTTTGCATGCTATCCCCAAGCTTGCAGAGATGGGCATGTGAGACAAATATTGTGACACAGAACAATTTATACATCTTGGTGTAGAGAGATTGGTGCCACACAGCCAGATAGACTGAGTCTGTTGAGCTTAGTGAAGGTGCATTTGATGCCGTGCTGATAATCTCTGTATATGGTTATTAGTTTAATTATTTTTCTGTAATCAAGTGTACTATAAAGAGAGTAGTGAATTTTGAATTAACAAAAGAAGTATGGAACTCAGTCCTTAGAGATCAGTAAGTCCTTAGAAATGCAAAAGGTCTCAAGAAAGCGGGAGCAGACAAAATGACTACTGCATCACAAAGTCCATTAAGCAATGGTCTTGCTCCATCAGGCTGTAAGCAGGCCTCACTCTTCTACAAACAAGTCCATGTACAAAGATGGAAGTGCAGAGTCCTTTTCTAACCTAATAAAACATTGTTGGAAGGGTAGAAATAAATCAAATTCATCATGTTATATTGGGATTTATTAGGCAAATGCAACAAATCACCATAAAAGAAAGAAAGGAAGAAAGAAAGGAAGAAAGAAAAAAAAATAAGGAAGAAGGGGAAGAAAGGAAGAAAGAAAGGAAGAAAGAAAGAGAGAAAGAAAGAAACAGAAAAAGAAAAAGAGAAAGAAAAAAAGGGAAAAAAAATAAAGCACCCTCTTCCTAAAAGGTCAGATCTTCTATAAGATACATTTTAATTTACAGGTTTATTCTGCTTGCTGGGGAAAAGGGCTTATGATGAAGAAAAGACGGAATCCCTATCTTTTCTACATGAAATGCATTTCATACATGAAAATGTATATGAAATAAAAGCAAATTGACTTCCAGCAAAATCCCGCTGTTGGTATTTAGCAGTAGACATATCGAAAGAACAGGATGGTTAGTATCATGGATCTTCAGTAATAAAGAAGCAACAAAAGAGCAGCTGGAAGTAAATGTAAGAATATAAATTTAAAGACATTAGATTGCTGTGGATAGGGCTTCATAAAAGGTCCCATTTGACCTACATATTTGTACCAAAAGCTTCAGAAGCATCAGGCAACCTCCCTGCTTTTTTATTGACTCTCCTAAAGATGCTACAATCTGTATTACTTGATGCGGAGGTATTGCAAACAAAGGAAGTGAAGTGAATAATTATTTAATGGTTTGGGGCCTTGAGCCTGGTAAAAGAGTGCTTGGACTATAAAGCAAAAAGAACATTTGAGTTTTTTCATAAAAGTAGAGTTGTCAACATCTTGTCCACAGCTGGATTAGGAGACAGACTAATTATACTTGTCACAGTAAACAAGAAGTCCTTTCTTAGAGGTGGCTGGCTTGCCAAATAATCCCTTACTAGGCCCCAGAAGGCATCTTTCTATAAGATGAATTGTCAGAGGTTTCCGGTGTCTGAAAATCCTGTCTGCAGGAAAGGGCCATCCTTCCTACAGGACGTGGGTCTGTGGGTACTGCTTTGTGATGACCAGCTCAGAGGTGCATTCAGGACCAGACCACAAACCTGCACCTGGCATGGCCAGAGCTCTACAAGTCCACATTAAACTGGAGTAATTGAGCATTGAGCAAACACATAAGTGAAAAAAAGAGACAGCAAAGTATGCTTACAGCTACTTCTAAGACTGACCTTTTGGTGCACTGTAGGTGTGACCAGTGTTATCTGAACTAATTTATTATGTAGGAGAAGAAATGCAGGAGATTAATTTGGAGACAGGAACAATAGGCATGTAGACATGCCTACATCAAGTGATTTCATATTTTCATATGAAATCAAGTGATCTCATATTTTGTTTGTAACTTGCTCACACCACATCATAAACTGAAAACCCTTTACTCAGTCTCTTCCCAATACTGTGTTATTTTGGAGGAGGGAGGTTAAGTGGTCCAAAACCTGGACACTATTCCACATGCTGCTTCAGCTGACCTGAGTTATGAATATACTCCACTCCATCTAGTGGACACGTTCCTCCTAATTTGTGTCACTTGAGAATGATAAAGAGAATGGATTTTCTATCTTATACTCAATCTAGCAGCCACTACAAGTTGTAAATCCTCCATTGCAGATGTGCTGCTCAGACAGATCATGGGGTTATTCCCCCACGTGCAGGACTCTGCATTCTTCTGTTGAACTTCATGACATTTCTGGTGGCTCAGTCCTCAGGTTTGACAAGGAAAGGACTGAAGTCCTGCCATTTGTCTTCTCATCCACTTCCTCTAATTTAGTATCATCCACAGGTTTGCTGAGTTTATCTGTGTCATTATTGAAGTTGCTGACAAGATTTTGAACCCCTGGGTCAAACCCTGGGTCAATCCACTTGCTACTGGTTGCCGCTGACTGCTATGCTTTGAGACTGGCAATTTTAAACTCACTTAAGTGTCCATTCATCCATTCTGTATCACTGCAGTGTCCAAATAAACAACACTGACAGAGAATAAAGTCTTATTAAAGTCAGAGTGTATAACACCCACCTTTCTCCCTTCTGCCACATAGCCAGCTGTCTCGCCATAGAAGATGGGTCAAACATATTTTGTCCTGGGTAAATTTATGCTATCCCTGATTGCCATCTTGGCCTGTGCATGTCTGGAAATGGATCTTGGGTTCCCTGATCTTTGCAGGACCACGGTGAGGTTGATCACCAGCCAGTAGATGCCTAGGTCTCCCTTCTTGTCATTCTTGTGGTTGGGTGTAACACCAGCCTTTTTCCAAACATCAAAACTTGTGTATAAATGCTTCTACCTGTGTGTTATTTGTACAAAGGCACTGCAGCAAACTCCAGCCAGTGATGACTGACTGGACCAGGCGCTGTACAAAACAGCCCCAAGGTAACCCCCGTCTCAGAGACCTCACAGCTGAAGCAGCAAGCAAGAAGGTGAATAGAGGATGGCACAGAGAAGTAGCTTGAGTATGTGCAGTAAAATCTAAAAAGCAGCCTACAGAGACGTGTTGTGCTTGATCTGCACCTGATATGGTGCCAGCTAGCAGCAGCTATTTGTAGTGTCATGGGAAGGCAAGGTTTAGGAACAGTGCAATGTTTAGTGAGAGGTGAAATAAGTTTTAATAAGGAAATCTGTTATTTCATGAAATACGACTCTGTGGCTTGTGCAAGCAAGTGTTTAGGTGACAGACTATCGACAAAGTGATTCTGTGCCAGAGCCTTATGCACCATAGGTGACTAGGTGTGACAAACAAGCTGGGAATCTGGATCACACTGATCCTTCAATTGCTCCCTGTTGACCCCTCAGGGATTGTCTTATTGTGCCGTTGCACCTGGATAGTCCCTTGGGCTGTATTATTTTCCCTCAGCATCTCTAATGTGAATTTTATTTTAATTTTTTTTTTCATATTGCAGCCTCTGGCAGAGGCCGCTATATTGATCCACATCTAACAAGGGTCAGCAGAGTGAGGCTAGTCTTAAATAATGCATTGGAGCTTGTTCCTGCTGCTGTCTGTGAGCTCCAGTGAACTCCTCCATAAAGCTGCTGTGGAGCCTCCCTAGCGTGGGCTGGCTCGTTTTGTCCTCTCTCCTCAAGGACAGAAAGCAAAGAAAACTCAAGATGCTCAGAGTCTGGAGAACAGAAACTGTTATTTCTTGTCCAGGGGCAGTCCCTATTATTGAGAGAGGCTGCTCCTCTCATGTTGTAACACAGTTTTTGAGAGCGAGCATTATTTTATTGATGCCTTTGCGCATCTGACAATCAGCGGCATGCTGTCACCATCCTCTCTCTGCCAGCAAGATTTTCCCACCTCAAAATGGAGTCTGCTTGTTTTGAATGCTCTTTTGGCAGGAGCTTGGCTCCCGATGCTGACAGTGACTGCTCCTCACTCCCTGGTGACCTGATTTTGCCAATTCCTCATGCCGAGAAGCACATCCTTCTACAAGCTGTCTTGGTAACTGGGGGCAGTGTTTCTGGGAGGGGGGAGATGTTACTCAAGCGAGGATGTGGAAGTGGGCATTAGATCAACTGTGAGAGGAGGACAGGAATCACTGCCAGGGTGCACCAGCCCCAGCCAGGGAGTAGGGCAGCCCCAGCTCCAGGCCTGGGCATCTCCAAGGGTAGCCCAGGAGCTTGCAGCATCTGAAGTGGGTGGGTGGGTGGGTGTCCCAGGGTGGGTGAGTGTCCCAAAGGCAGCAGAGAACTTGTGGTGGGGCCAGGAGGCTCACAAACCCTTCTGGATTCACATTCATGACGTGCTTGCTGTATTGAGCTAATAGTGTGCTGACGAGATTCACCCAGAGCAAGAAAACGAACTCTCATGAAGACAATGAGTCTCCAGACTACCTAATGACTACTTAATGAGTGTCTAAGCACTGCACCATTATTGAATTTTAATTGCCTTCTTTCTGGCTTTGTGCTGTAAAATGAAAAAAGAGAAAACACTATATGTAATGAGGGTGGATGATTAAAAAGCAATACCTAAGAGACACCCAGGCATTTGTGGAAAAGACCACAAGAATAATGTAATGAGAGAAAGCAACACTGCTGTGTGCTTGCTGCCTCTTTGGATAAAAAGTACATTTTTACAATTGTTAAAAATTTAAGTTATTTTCAGCCTAATTTGGTAGAATAATAGGTTATTCTGTATCAATGAGGTAATTAAAGTTATATTGTATGAAATATGGGTTAATTATTAAAGTATGGAAAATCTAATTCACATCACCGGGTCAGTGCAAATGGGGTTTTTAAAGGTTGCTTTGTGTCCTTATTGATGTCTGCTTAGATTATTTTCCATCAGATTGAATGTGCAAGTATTACTTTGAGCAGGAGACAGTAGGAAGGCCCAAATGAAAGGAGACAAAATAAGCCCTAAATCCATCAAACATTTAAGCATGTAGTTAGCTTTGTGGACCAGTCCCACTGCTGCCAGGTTGTGCTGCTGGGAACATAGGTACACAGTACTGAGAGAAACACAGTACAGGGACTTTTTGCTCATCAGGTAGGTCTTCAGAAGCCCTAGCTTTGAAGCAACAGGCATTCAGATGTCCCCACCTGGAGCACTGCGTTCAGCCCTGGGGCCCCCAGCACAAGAAGGACATGGAAGTATTACGAGTCCAGAGCAAGGCCCCAAGGATGCTCAGGGGGCTGCAGCTCCTCCCCTGCGAAGACAGGCTGAGGGAGTTGGGGTTGTTGAGCCTGGAGAAGAGAAGGCTGTGGGGAGACCTTACAGTGACATCCCAGTACCTAAAAGAGGCTAGCAGGTACGTCTGTAATTAGCTTCTTCTTCTTAATTCCAGAAAATGAGCTGGAAAAAGAAGTCCCCAAAAGTGAGATGACAGAAAATGAAGTGTTTGGGGGACATGCAACCAGCAGGCACTCCTTCATTTGATTCTGTTTCATTCAGCTCTGAGGAATGTGCACCTCCGGGGTACTTTAACCTGAACCAAAGGAAAACTCTGGCCTGGTGTTGATGTCTGTAACCATATCTATTCATTCTGATAGTCTCCTTCTCTTTCCATATCACACGTTTTTTCACTGGTCACTAATCTGGCAGGTCTCTCTGGTACAGCTTCTCTTCCTGCTTCATCTCTGCTTCAGTTTCTCATAACTCTTAATGAAATATGTTGGGCTCCAATGTTTACAGAAAGAAAACCAACTCCTCTTCTCTGTGCATTTGTTTGGCTCAAAGAAGCTTTCTTGTGAGTTGAGTTTGGTGTACTGGGCATCACAGCTGTTTCCAGGTCCCTGCAATATTTCAGAAAATTCTCCCTTTACATTCCTGATGATAGGTGTAAAGTTTATGGGTATAATTTTTCAGAAACTTTGGATCAATTGTTGCATTTTTTTATTTGTCTATTAACAGCTACTTATTAATAGGCACCAGAACTATATTAGTGTCACAACCCCTCCTCTTGCTTTCCTTTCCTTTTTTTAAGAGCTGAACTTTTTCTCTACCCTTTCCAAGTGTTGCCTTCATTTTAAATTAGTTTTGAATGTTTGAAATAATTATGAATAAGAATTCTTCCTGGGGATGAAAGCAAAGCATCAAGCAATACTTCACAGCAAGACAAAAATATCGTTCCGGCTGAAGAGACTCCACAAAGCCAAACATCAGAGGGACAGGTTAGAAAAGGACTGGGTTTTCAGCTACCAAAAGAACGAACAGGCTTTCAGAATTCTTGCCAAGTAAAGAAAAAGGTTGTATTAAAAAGAGGAAGCATGATTTAAGCGTTGTTCTTACAAAATAAATCTACAGTATTTTAGTATCATCAGCACCTGAATATAACTCTTTGCCATCAAAATGCTTGTTTTATTGCTGCATTAATAATCAGAAGAGAATAGAGAAAGGTCCTATCATTATTACCATCTAAGAAAATGCAGTTTTTCAACTTATAAACCAAAAGGTTGGCAGCAAAAGATGCAAGAACCAAAAGGCCTGGGCAAATGACTTTGGAGAAAGATACTTTTCTTCAGGACTGATGTCTTTTTCTAGAAAAGTAAAAGGAATGTGAACATGTCTGAAGTGTGAACTATATCAGCTGATTGTGTGAAAATGAGCTTCAATCAAACGAGCTTTGATTTCCCAAAAAGAATGAGACACATTTTGCACTTGCAGTATATTCAGTTGCAATCAAAAAGACTAGACAGAAATGACTTCTCATTTTTTTCTTTCTTTCTACCTTCCTTTCTTTTCTTTTTTTTTTTTTTTCATCAACACAATCAGGGATTTGCAAAGCCTGAGGAAGTGTCGATTTAATAACAATTCCCGTGAATTATCATGAGTGGTGTTCTCACAACCATGAAAATTCCTATTTCTCCATGGTGTGGAGTACCAGGGCAACTAAAGCTGCCCAAGAGCAGGGAGAAATTGTTCCCCATACAGCCACTAACTGGGAGAAACACGGAGTTCCTTGTTGGGATCACATCTCAGTGCATGGTGGTAGGGATGAGTAGCAGCCGGATCTTAGGTCAAAGCAGGGATCTTGGTCCGTTCTCCACCTGTGGGAACTCTGGGAGCCCCCATGGGCATTCCATCTGTATTCAGCCCCTGAAACAACAGAAGAAACAACCTCTGGCAGAAACAGAGGTGTGCAAAGGTGCCTTAAAACTACAGGGCTTTTCCAGGGAGAGGAACATTAATCCTTAGCCACGATCTGTAGGTGGTAAGCAGCCGAGCCCTCAGTATGGCAATTTTGTCCATAAATCTGCTTCACCTCAGCACAAGCTCTTTTCTAGATGTGGAATTCACTGTGCTAAATTCAGAACTCAGGAAGCAATCCATACTGAGCTGGGTTTACTTCAGGCATTTAATCTAGTAAAAGAGACCTCCAGAGAGCCCTCTCAATCTACTCCTTGTGCTGTAATTCAGCAGTGACAGAGGACCGTGAGAGAGGTCAGCTCTTGCCCAGGGCCCACAGTTGCATCTGGCCTGGCTGCTCCAACGCCTTGATGCAGGATGTGGATCATCGAGAGCTCCTCTTGTGGCTCTCTGGGCCTCTCTCTGGATCTATGGGGACAGGAATGTGGAACGTTGCATGGACAACAACATGACTGGTGGCACCCCTCAGGCAGAGTGTGATCCTGGAGGAGCACCGAAGATTTAAGCACCCACTTCACAGGATGAGGATAGGGTGAAGTTCTGCCTGACAGCCCTGGGCCAGGCGGAGCAGGTTTGTGCTGTCCAGCACCACTGGTCCAGGGCCAGCCCAGCACTTCCTTTTTTTTTTTCTTTTTTTTTCCTTTTTTTTTTCTTTTTTTTTCCTTTTTTTTTTTTCCTGTGGACACAAAGGGTAAAACTTCAGCACTGCGGATACTTGTATAAAAGGAGCCTGCTGGACCTCTGCAAGGTGCCTGCCTCGCCCAGCTGGTAATATCTGTCTGCAATGCCAACAAGGCAAAGGAGACTCATCTAAACAGTGGTGGAGCTAGGATTGAGATGTGAAGGGTTATTGCTGCTGGTTAGTGGTAATAACTTCCTGCATTATTGTAGCCATTTATCCCTATTCCTTGTGCCTTTGTCATACCCTTCTCACAGCTATGAGTTACAGTCACTGAAGACTGGAAGCAATTTACCGCCACCTACGCACAAGTAGCTAATTATAGACGAGGAGCGGGCAGAAGGAGCCAGGTACATTATGAATCTGTTTTTATTAATGAGCAAGCAGCTAGGCTGAGGGGTTCCAATTATGCTCTGTATGTCAGCAGCAGATTTGCTAATATCCTGGCTTCTGTTTCAGAAACCAGTACAGCAGTCCTGAGGGGTAGATGTGTGCTCCCAGTGGGAACAGGGAAAGAACTGATGAGCCTGCAGGGATGGAGCCTGAAAGAAGTACACCATGCCCTCAAATGCTGTGTGCAGTTGCCCCTGGATGTGGCCTTTAAATGTCCATTAAAACCCACTAGCTTCAACACCCGTTGCGGAAGCAGGACGAAAACTCATTTGGTGGTGACGTGAGCTTCAGGCGTTTACTCTCTAAAAGAGCTCTCTCACTCAGATTTGTGACTTTTCACTTTTCTTTCCTTCTCTTCATTCCCTGCACAAGCACTGCAGCAGTTGCTGGCTGTCCACGTGGAGCAGCAACTCCTCGGTCACTGCTACTGGTTGTGACACTTGTCTGTCTGCGGTGGGTTGGGTAGGAGGGGCTCTTTCATTTCACCCCACAAGGGCCATGCAGCCCCCCCAGACTCACCAGATGACTGTTTCCAAGAGCTGTGGCTGATATTTGAGCAAACTGTTTCTGGGAATGGGATGTACGAAGGGACATGCAGAGACTCCAAATGAGCACAGGACAAAGAGGGGAAAAGGCAGCATGCCTTGAAGAGAGCTGCAGACCTCAAACCTAATGTAGTATATAAGGATGAATTCACCTCCTCAGCAGGTAGGAAGCCCTGAAAAAGAGACACATTTCTGAAGAGAGAAGTAAGGAGTCCCTACTATCCCTGTGGGTATCCATCAACTTTATAACAGATCTCAAACAAAACAGCAATTATGTCATCTGAGAACTAGCAGCACCGTAAATATGCTAGCCTTTGCAAATTCATATGGGACTGGCAGGGCTGAACTCATGTTTCCCGTAGCTGTCATGGCCAGGGCACATCCCTTCAGTCATCTGATTCCAGTCAGAACAGGGCACTGGGGAGCACTGGAGAGGAGGCAATGTTCCTTGTCCTACCCAGCAAATCAAACATGAATAAGGGATCTCACAGTGTGAGGCCTTCTTTTATATCTGAGTATTGCTAAAAGTGTCCGAGTTTACAACTGGGTCTAATGAGTTTAATATCAACCATCAAACATAATAGAGCAGACTGACTGAATTCCCTTCCTGGGATAATAAGATATACTGAAGTAGAAATAATTCTTTTCATGTTAATAAACTGACTGAGTGCCTTTCATTGCATTGGCACCATGAGGAATTTGAACTCAATTCAGAATAAAGCCCTTGATCCATCAGCAGGCTGAACATCGGTTGTTTGAATTATGCCATTGTTTTAAGATTTATCAATGTAATGGTGAAGCTTGTGTTCTTCAGCAAATAGTTGCTGATGACATATAAACTCCTTCATTAGGGAAAATTATGGAAAAAGTGCCATGTGCAAGCAGTGTTCTCTGAGATGCTATTCTTGTTGTATAAGCTTTGTGCTATGGTTTTACCCAGAGCTGCCAGCCAGGCTGGATCACCAGCAGAGTATCTCTTTGGCAGCAGAGGCATCTCCAAAGGGTGTAGAGGTGAAAAAACAAGCTGTGACTGGTGGCTGACACAAAATGAGAAGTGGCAAGAGGGCAAACCAGTGGGACATAACACCAAAGGTAAGCCCATATGCACCACACAGCTCCAGAGAAGCACTGAGTTATTATCTTGTGAGAGCACTTAGTGCACAAGGATGAAGATGGGAGGGAAGTCAGAGTAGAGATGTTTGTAATAGTGAAAGTTAGAAAATTATACAAACGTGTATGCTCTCATGGATAGAGAGAGAAGGCAAGAAATTGAGGTGGCAAGGAAGTAATTGAGCTAAATCCAGGAGCCAGATGAGGTTTGAGTCTGATATGCTTTATGGTTTTGATACGCCAAGAGGAGCGTTGACTAAGTTCTTCAATCAGTATGTGTGTGGGCGTGCATGATAGGTGATCACAAGCATGGCTTGACTCAGAAAGACTTGCACCGAGCGCGCCTTTGCCTGTTGGGTAGCTCTGTGCAGTACCCACTGAGCTCATTTCCTCAGGGAGGAATTTTGTTCACCACTAGAAATTACATGTCAGGATCCTGTACAGTGGTTGTAGAACTGAATGAGCATTTTTAATGTAGTGATGTGATAAAACCTTTGCTAATGGAATCTCCTAAGGCATAGGTGAAGGACTGGCAAATATAAATAGGAGGGTGGGAGATATTGACTGCTTGCCTATCATTTTGTAGGCCTGACTTTGAGAACATCTCTGAAGAAAATGGAGGGGGACAAAAAAGCTTCACAACAGTGTTCAAGTGCTTATACAGAGACTCAGAGCTCAGAAAGTTTATTTTAGAAACACATAATCACAGAATCACAGAATGGTTTGGGTTGGAAGGGACCCTAAATATCACCTCGCTCCCCTGCCATGGGCAGATGGAAGATTAAAAGATGACTTCGTTGATCCATCATGTTGGGGAAAATGCCATATTTTTAACAAAATATGTACTAAAACCTGCCGCTGAGCAAGGAATCCAGCCATGTTCAGGTTGGCATGTTTAACCATGAGGACCAGGCAAAAAGCTGATTCTCAGCCTCTGGTGATCTGCAAATCAATGCTTGGAGACAGGCTCTAGACCTGTGCTGGTGGGGGTACGAACAGTGCAACTACAGGGTTCAAGTCTCAGCTGAGTGTGGAGTTCCATAGGTGAAATAAAAGGACTGGTGACATATAGAGAGTGATAGCCTTTCTGGCTTCCCGGGCAGCTCTGCAGGTATGTTTTTATGCATCAATCCAAGCAAGAAGTAGTTGGTTCTATCAGCATGATCTTTTCTGTGTTTGAAAGTGCTTGGGAGAACGTCAGCTGATTGGAGAGGTGTCCTCTTCAGGAACATCACACTGGGAGTGTCAGCCACGGCACTTGGTTTTCTTTTCCAAGCAAAACGATGCAGAGAATTTCTGACTTATGCTACAGCATCTTTTAGGTAATCAGGAGAAAAAAAAAAAAAAAAGGAAGAAAAAACCCTAACCTTCAGAGGTGTTACCACATCTGATTGCAAAAGCTGAAATCAGTCTTCTCTAGTTTCAGCTGAAGTGTATTTGCTTCTGAAAAGATCATCACCTCCTATTGAAAGTGCATCAGAATATGAAACACTGCAATTATTCAGTTAGAAACAACTTGCTGCTGCTCCTGCCTGTTTAGTTTTCCCCCAGTCAGCTGATGCCACTCAGAAAAGGGCTGTTATTGGAAGGAGGGGATGCCTAATAGGCTTGACAGATTGCAGTTTAATTGGCTTAATTCCCCAGAGGCTGACTGGGGGAAACAAAACAAATTCTCAAAGTTGAAATGACAGGGGTGCAAGAAATGGTTTTCTCCTTCACTTTAGCGCGTGGACCCCCTCAGAACAGAGCTCACTGATAGTTTTGCTTGAGAAGACTACGTGCTGAGGAGTATGCAAGGCTGAGCTTCAGGGGCATACTGGGGAGAGAAGGCATGCAGGGGAGACAGCACATGAAAACATGTTTCCATGGACATGCAGATATTCTAGAGAGGAGCAGGGAGATGTGTCTGAGCTCACCCAGGATGGAGGAGAGAGGCAAACAGGTCTCAGCAGGGTGTGTGCAGAAAGACCTGTGGGTAGCTGTACACTGACAGTCTGCCAGAGGCAGCATCCCCTTGCTGACTACTTTACATCCAATATCTGCACCCTGTGCATGACTCAACCTTTGAAAAGCAATTCAGAGCCACTGACTGGATCCAGGTATGCTGTTCCTGTTACTTTCCTACTACTTGTTTCAATTATCTACTTAAATTAATTTCTGTTAATTGATTTGATCGAGCCTATTCAGTCTATGAAGGAGTTCTTCTGACATCCTAGTTCCAGTGATTCAGACCAGCTGCCACCTACAACTGTCCCTGGCTCTGTACAGAAACAATGGAGAAAGGACGGAGCACACACCTTGGAGGCCAAAATGGTTATTTTTAATAGACTGCTGGAATATGCCCACTGCTCATGGGTGGGCTGAGAAACTCTGACTAAAACCACAGGGTATGGCTATGCCTCGAGACAGGGTCTTGACCAGATGCTGGGAGCTGAATCTGTTGCTAATGCACAGGTCGAGCTTTTCCTGCAGCTGGGGTAAAGAGTACACCAGCCCAGGGGGGTAGTGTGTAAGGATGTGTGGGAGGCAAGCAGGACCTGGAAATTACACCTTTAGCATGACAAACACACGTTATCAAATATTTGCTGTCTTTATTCTATGTGTACATCAGGCTACTGATGGCAGCACAGATCAGGCTATTTATCCATTACTTGTCCTTCCCTGACCCATAGCATTTCGGTTCCTTCTCAGCCCCGTGGCTCTATCTGCAGAAAGGCGATGGTCGTCCTTTCCTCACTACCCTAACAAGAAGGTGGTGTCAAACACACCAACACTCCTCCCCACACTGTTATCGGAATTCGAGGCAGCATGTTTAAAGCATCCTCAGAGAGAAGCAAAACAGCCCAAGAAAGCAATTGCGTCACCCACCAGACGGTCCCCTTTCCCCCTGCTTCAGACGCCAGAGCTGGGAAGTGCTGATTGTTCTTGTTAATTTTCCTCTCGTGCTCATTTTTATGGGAAGTATAAGCCACTGCTGGAAAAATGTGGTTACAGCTCCAGATCCACCCACGGGAAGGGAAGGCTGGGAGCACTGCAGCACGGGCACTGAAGGATTTGTTGAAGTTTTGATGTGGACAGGCTGTAGAGGCAGCAGATTTTTTGCCACAGTTATGTTGGAAAAACTGAATAAATTGCCAGAATTCCCTTCTGATATGCTCAGTCGTACAGAGGTCTCACTGCACAACATCTTCCAAAATCTATCTAGACTCCCCAAAACTTGATAAGCTATAACTGTTTTAGGATTCCCAGGGCTCTTTCAGAAGTCTGTCTTGGGATGACAGTGCACACCTTGGTTCTCGTGCTCTTATTACACTACATAGACTAAGGCATTGCTGCATAAGGCCTACTTTCAATAACTGAGCAACTGGGCTCTGTGCAACTCTTCCTTCTAGCTCTGTAAGGGCAACTGGAAAGGGCAGCTGGTACACAGCTGCGTATCAGACTGGTAAGTCATCTGTCAATGCATTAGTGTGCCTGGAGAACCTGCAGCACGGATTTGGCCAGCTGGGCAGGGGGCCTGCCATGTGTCTGGTTCCCAGCATCAAGTTTGCACTCTCTCACACCGCTCCAGTAAAGAACGAGCCAATCTTTAGGGGCAGCTTCCTCCAGAAGATTCAGTGCCTGATTCCAAACCTCAGTGTTCGCACTCTCTCCTCACTTTCCAAGCGCAACCCATCTGCTAGAACTCAACTGGCACCAACAAGGGCTGCATTCAGGCTTAATGGTGTGAGCCAGGAAGAAGCAAAAGTTATATGAAATTTTGTTGTGCTCAGTGAGTTAGTTTTCCCCAGTCACAAAGAGAAATCAGATGGCTTAATGAAAATTATTTCTGTCAAAGGGGACAAGAAGCTCTAACAAGATGGGTGAGCAGTTACAATTGCAATTGATTTCTGAAGTATATCTAGAACTAAAACAATTTTTACTCTGTTTTCTCCGGGTGAGGTAGATGATTTCTTCCCCTGATTTCTTGCGCTAACATATATGAAGAAATTAAGATTCATTCTGTTGAGTTACAAGACCTGCTCTGACCTGTGCAACTTGACCCTGTGAGCTGCTCCTTGCCCTGCTAGCACCTCCGTTTGGCCAACCCATGGGCACCCTGATACCTGTGCAAAACAGGTGTGTCTGGAACCCTACTTATGGTCCTTCTTACCCATTGCTCTCTGCCTGAGCAGATGCCAACAGGGCCCTTCTCCATGGTTCCTCCCCTGGGGACTCCTAGGAAAGAAGGGCTATGTGGGGCTGGTGATGCCATGGTGGGTCCCCAGGCAAGGTTGGAGCTGGTGTGGAAAGCTGTTAAGTATCTCACCGAGCCGTGTTGGTGTGACATGTCTGATCTGTGCATCTCAGCCACAAGAGGGAGTGGGTATAGGATATGTGGCCAAGAGAACAAGACCCCCCTTCCTAATCCAGAGGGAAAGGGATGGCACTACCTTCCCACCCAAAGACAGAAACAGTCATGTAATGAAGGACAAAGTGCTTGGGCAGGATGACAGGTACAGTTAGGTGGATCCATTAGCTCTATTGGATTTATTGGAGATATTTGGCTCTTCCCAAGGAACTGTTTGACAAATTCCCTGTGTCCCTCAACTGTTTTACCTACCCCTACCCCCCAGCTATTTCCCACAGCAGTAGTCAGATGTATGAGTTGCTACTAGCATTTTTGCACTCCATCTGTTCCCCAAAATATAGAAAAAAAACTCTGTGAGGCTGCAAAAACAAACAGAAGCCTAAAGCATTTTGTTTGGTTCCAGGGGAGAGAAATGACTTGCCCTGCTAACCTCCTCACCACAATGTCAGCTTTCAGTGTGGAATAAGCATCAGCCTTTGCTGAAATCTTTACTGTTCAGTTTGCTCTGCATCTGTCTTCCTTGGGCTGCTTCCCCGGAACACTTCCAGAGGTGAAGGGTGACCAGCTGGGTGCCTCTTGCAAGGATTTGGATAGACCTTCACAGGAGCAGCATTCATTTCTCTCTAATCAGCCTGGAAATCACCTGCTGATGGTACAAAACCTCAGTGCTGCCAGGTAAACAATGTCTTCTAGGGAAAAGAAAGGATAAAAAAAAAAAAGAAACAATTAATAGGTGCCTTTTTGAACCACACCAGTCTTGTTACACCCATAAAGGAGGATGGATAACTCATGGATGGTGGTGATAAGGATAGCCTAGTTAGTACCCACTGGCTTTTGTATCATTTTCAAGAGAATATTTCTTTCCATTTCGGAAATCGAATAAGCTGTGTTCTTCTTGCTGACTGTAAGTTATGCCAATGTAAATCAGTGGAAATCCTCTGCCTTCACTGAAGTTTTAGATTGCTGGCAGCTGACGTTCTGGTACTTACTGACTCTACAGATAAATACAAAAACTTGCTTGTTATGTTTCATGAATCTGTAGCTTCTTATTGATGTGACTCGAAACAAAACCAGAAGTCCACACCAGCACACGTGATCTTCCAAATGTGGGGCTAAATCTGGAGCTAGAACACAGATCAAGGTGACAGAAACCACCTTTTGTTTCTGGATGGACTTGGAGCACAGGTGCACATAGGTCTAGATCTTGCAGCTAGGTTTAAAAAACACCTGAGGCTTAAAGCACCGGTGCTAGTGATGCTGGCATTTGCAATCTTTGTCCTTTCTCTGGGCACACTATCTCTGCAAGAGGCCAGCTGCACATGCATCCAGCTGCAGAATAGCTGAGCTTTCCAAAGTTTCACAAGCAAAACTTCCTTGTGTGCACTGATCCTCACTTATGGCTGACCTTAATGTCTCTATGTTCAGGATCCAGTAGCATTACAGCCCACAATGGGGCTTGCAGTGGTAATGTCAGAGGCCAGAAAATGATATCTGAAAGGGCCACTGGGTCATCACTGCAGCAAGAGATATGTATGGGAGAGCACAAAAGAGCAAAGCAGGAAAATAATATAAAAAATACAGCTGGAAAAAAGAAGGCAAAATCACACAGGAAATAGCAGCAAAAAGAAGAAGTGTTTGCAATATAGCTGGTGAAAAAGATGACTGCAAAGGTCAGGGCAGTCTCAGGGAAGGGTGATGACAGGAATATGAAGTACTTCAGAAAATGTAAATACACTCTTCTTCCAGTGTTCAGAGAGTGATAATGAGAGCGAAGCCAGGGACAGCCATACACTTTCAAGGGGAGTGAAAGAAATAATGAAGGGACTCCAGGTAATGCTAGAGCAGGTGATAAAGGGCTCTCTCTTGTTGCAGGTGGTTAAAGTCTCGGGGCAAGGGTTTATCCTGGGGTCCTGAGGATCTCAGCACTGAGCTGGGTAAAGACAGGGCTGTGCTGGACAGACAGACCTCCCTTTTTAGGCTGCTGCTCGGTCTCGTGGCAAGGTCAGGCAAATGGCGCAGGTAGCAATGAGTCAGGCTCCTTGACTTTGGCAGTTTGTGGGTCCGGCTGGATGGAAAACACCTCCAGAAGTGTAACTTGATTAAACATGGTCTGCAAGGACTAACAAAAGAAAATCATGCTTAACAAATTATATGGAAACTTACTGTTGCTGAAGTGGGTGAACTTAAGAGCTGACAGGCAGATGCCGTGGGTGTAATTTACCTGGCCTTCAGTGCAACCTTCAGTATGGAATAAATGAATACATTACATTTGCATTTATATAGCTCCTTTTCATCCTCACACCATGGCACAGCACTTTGCAAGCGTCACATATGAAAGTTGCACCCATAACAAGCTGGGACAGAGCGGGCCGTGAAGAGGCCGTGAGCCCAGAGGGGAGACGTGGATGTCTCTGGGTGCAGACATCCAAGTCTTGATATAGACAGCCACTTGTTGACAGGGACGTAAGCCTGCAAATGACTTAGAAAATTGTAGAAATTAATTCCTGTTGGCCGATTCACACAGGTTCTCCCTCACACCAAGGGAAAGCTCTGACCAAGGGGTCTCTGGGTGGCCCCCTGCCCTCTTTCAGCTTTTAGGGTGTACACTGGCCTGCAGCAGCCTCCCACCCCCTGGGTACTACAGCAACATGTAGGGATGTGTTAGTCCATACGTCCTGCTCCTGCTGAGGATGTCCCAAAATGAGCCAGTGCCTCAGCAAAATGCATATAACAGCTTCTTTATATTTAAATGGCCTCTGCTACAGCAATAAGGCAACAATCTGCACTTGAGGGAAGCTCCTAAAAGCCCCATTTAGAATTGGTAATAATATTTTAATAGGTTGAGTTGTTTGTTTTTTTTTCAGTGATAAATAGCAGAATTATTTCCAAGTAGCTATGTTTTCTATAGACCTTATCAACAAATTAAAGTTTATTTTTTATTTTTATGAAACATGGTTGTTGCACAGTTCCGTGGTTGAAAATCTTCCTGTAGATGAACGCTGCTTGTAAGCACATTCAAGGCTCTGCAAGGCAGGAGGATGTTTTTTCAAACTATAAGTTTCAAAATCATGACTTATGCAGAAGAGTTAAAGATGACTTTTATGGCTCGCTAGTGAAAGCAGCTTGGAATTTCAAGCTGTCATCTCAGAAAAATTACTATTAACTGCTCCCCCAGGCCTGGCTGCACCGGGCCTGTCCTGGCACAGGGTCGTCACTAATGAAGAGACACTCTACCAGCCATCTCTCAAACTTAATGGCCAAATAGCGAGTAGAAGTTTATGGCACATACAAGAAATGGACACGGTGGATTCCTGAAGGTTTTCTAGTCTCCGTTCAGCTCTAGTTTGAAAAGCAAATGTCACTGAACTCTTATTTTACTGAGGAGGTATTGTGGAATTGGGAGACGATGATATGTAGGAAGGGGGGTCTGGTCTTTCCCCTCCAAGCAGTTTTCTGGGAATCTCAAGAGGGGAGACAGTAAGACTCTACCAACCCCTGGTGCAGGATGTATCCCAAGGTCTGTAGCTCTGCAGCCCTGGTTCCAGCAGAGGTGCCTTAACCTTGGCCCTGTGCTCAGGCCCAGGACGCTCCTGTGTGCACGGCCTGCCCCAGACGGGCTGCTCGTGGTCTCTGCTCTCTTATGTGCAATGCTGCATTTGCTGCCTTAGATAGCCAACTACACAGCAATTGTGTAAGCAGGTATTTTAGGAATGTGTCGGCATGAGGTCTCCGCAGTACTTTGCAGTTCCTAGTTATTGGTTTATCCTGTTCGCTTACAGCATTTCATTATCACCAACGCTTCTGTGGTCCCCTGCTAGCACAAGGTTACAGCCCTCCATGGCTGTATGATACCGCAGACCTGTACATGGAAGGATTATTTATCTGCACCTTAAGTGGTTCTAGCTAGCTACTTGCAATTTTTTAAAACAAAAAGACCTTCCTTGTTCTTTCAGAACGTGAAACCATTATTTCTGTTTTAAAGCTGTATGAAACGTTTTGCTAGTATAAATAGCAGTAACTTAAAAATCCAAATCCAAGTTTTCACTTCTTCAAACAGTCACTCTCTTATTCCAAGAAGTTTTGCTATGTGAAATGATGATGAGAAATGGCAGTAGCAGTCAAAGACAAGCTGTCTCCAGAGTCTGATTTTAACAGATTATTTTTATTAGAAAACACTGGGGAGTGTTAGTGAATGACAACTTGGAGAGCTGGTTTATGGCAGTCTTTTCAACAGCTATCTCTCCATGCTTACTCCACATCAATCTTAAATGAGTATCTCCTTCAAAGCCTATCTCATCTGCTTCAATTTTAGCAACAACTTAATAAAGTGCATTTATCACCTCATCTGCACCTAAAAGCTTGGCTAGTTCTGCCTTCACGTGGCTCTTATGTGCATCTTAACCCTGATGCCCTTTTCCTAAAAATGTACTCACAAATTTGTGATGAACAGCAGTTCCTCCGTCTTTCTCACTTCTTGAGGATAACATCTCTGGGCTGGTACACTAAAAACTTTATTTTTTTGTAGTCTGTCTTTTCCTGAGTACCAGTAATGGCTGTAGAAGGGTGTTTGTGATTCCGCTGTCTTCCTGTTTCAGCTCTGTACAGCACAGGCATGGTCAGCAGCGCTGTTTCTGCAGCAGAGCAATGTTCTTTTCTCCCAGGCCTCCAACAACAGTTGATGGATGTGCACAGAGACTTTGGGGCAAGTTCCTGAGATGAAACTGCAGTCTGCCTAAAATCCCAGGTGCCTCATATATATTAATTAACTTGATGTTGTTTAATGGTACCCAGTGTGAATTTTAATGAGACCTACCTCTTAACATGTGTGAGGCCCAGGTCAGGTTTTGCTGTCATCTGAATAACCACAGGAAAGAAAAACATGCCTTTAGATGATGGAAGAAAAATGTGTTTGGGCAGTATGCAAAGATCCACTAGTGTTTCCCTTCTGCTTTTCATTTAAAATATTGTTATTCTTGGTTATAATGAAACACGGTGTTCATAATTCAGACTGGTTCAGCTTCCAGGAGCTTTTTGTGCACCCTGCAACTATTCCTGAGTAGTTCTGTATTATGGATTGGCTTTGGGGGCTCTTCTCTCCAGCCCAGCTCACATGATGGCCAGCCATAATAACTGACCTCTGTGCTCATCCCTGTCCTTTACTCTGTCTCTTGGAATGGACAGGAGAGAGAGGGGACCCAAATTCACTGTGTACTGGAGGGCTCATATGCTTTCACCCTGAAGGGGGTCCAGCCTCCTCTCCAGCTCATCACTGCTTCCACCGCTGTCAGCCCTTCTCTCCCCTGGGTGCCTTCCCTGTAACAGGCAGATTTTCACGATTGCTGCTCTCCTTGTTTTTCTGATGTCAGTAACTGTTCTGGATGCTACAGATGTGTATTGAGGAGCCCATTCAAGTCTAGGGCAGTTAAATGGTTTCAGAAGTAAGCCGTGACTGAGTCTCCACGGGTGAAAAACGGAGGCATTTCTCTCATACATGGTAGAAGTCTTGCTCAGTGTGCATTCAGTCCACTGTCTTAAACCACTGTTGCTCCCCTGGTTTGTGTGGACTGGATAGTATCACTGTTTTCAGGCATTGGAATAAATTTTATTTTAGTGATTTTATTTTAGCACATATATTGACCGCTTATAAGTGAGTGACATATTCCTCTTGACCCACCAAGACACAACAAAGCATGGGCTGCCCAGTTTCATTAGCAAGGAGATTGAACAGCCAGCAGTCCTTCTGTGACAGTGCAGGAAGGAGGGATGAGCAGGAGGAAGGAGGTAAATTACCTTCTCATGTTGGAATAGGGAGCAGGTAATAAAAAAGAAGTCATTCAGAAATAAATGATTGAGATGGTATTTAAACCAAATCAAAGACACACACAGGTGTATTCTCACACAAAGCCCTGTAAGAATTATTTGGCAGAGAGGGGGCTGATACTGTCCCCTGGCCACCACTGGGAGCCATCATTTGTCTTTGCTTTGTTCTCACCACAAGGATATAAATGGGGGTGAGAAATGGCTCAGCAGGAAACTAATCTCATGACAAACATGAGACTAATATTGGGCTGCGTTATAGATGTAGTTCAGCTTTATTACAGTTCCTGTATGACAATATTCAGTGCTATCACTCTGGCTCTCCCTAGCAGCCTGCCTTTCAAGGAAGGTGCATCAGCCAGGAAAGTGTTTTCAGAGAATATCCATGATGATTTCCCGATTCCAATGAACTTTAAACCCTTACCTAGGTAGGTCAAAGCTGCTGGGAACATTGAAGGTTTCCTTTGGTCTTTTCAAAGAGCCAGTATTGTCCTGCTGAAATTCTCTCACACCTGGAGGAGCAGAAACATGGTTTGTTTGTTTGTTTGTTTTTTCAGTTCAGCAAAGATTACTGAAGTGTTGGCTAGATTGGACAGCAGGCTGGTTAACCTCAAGTCAATTTTATTAGTTGTCTCAATAAGCATGAGAAGCGCTTAAACTTATATCTGAAAATACCCTGGTGTTATCATTTATGAGTCCTGACTTTTTTTTTTTCCAAATTATGGGACCTGAATATCTTCATTACATTTCTAAGCTTATTGGTCTGTCAGCATATGTTTATCCTGAGAATAGAAAGGTAAATAATACGTATTCTTCCACCTTTACTATTTGAGTAAGAGAAGATATCCCCTGTTACTGTGCATAAGGAGCCAAAGGCAGAACATCAATGCAGAAAAGGCGGTGTCTGTATTAATAACTAATGTAGTCCCACAGGAGTAGTTTTGTAGAGCAATGGAGTTTGCACCAAGGTCCAAAGCCAGCGTTATCCATGCATCAGGACACTTGCCTTTGGAAGATCTCCAGTCCAGTCCTGTCAATGGCCAGTAGAGACTGGAACAACTCATTGTGGATGTCCCACATCTTCCAGTTTAGTTTCATTGGAAAAACTCAGTGGTTTACACTCTGTAGTTATGCTGTGATGAAAAGCAAAGAGCAGGAAGTTAAGATAAACAGATTTGCTTTAAAAGTTCTCTTTTGATTTGAACAAAGATTTGGACCAAAGCAGAAAAGAAAACCCACACCAATTAAAGAAGCACATCAGGTATTTCTGGTCCATACCCAGTTCTCACACCCAGAAAAAGAAAAATAAATAAATAAAGAGGAAAAGGAAAATTCACAAGTTTGTTCAGCACCTGTTGCAGCATCAGCTATGTTTTCTGATGCATAAATGAAGTGGGAAGCCTTCACTTAAAGAAGTATTGGAGAGTTGTGCACATGTAAATAGCATGTTGAAGTCTAGGAGCTTGTTGCGATATTGTACAGGCAGGCATAATCTGTGACAGTGGCTTTTTAGCTTTGAAGTTTTTTACTGATCAGTAAATACTCTGGAGGTCTTACTCTATGATATGAAAAGTGCAATTTAGGTTTAAGTTCAGAGTTTGTATTAGTATTTCTCCCTTAGCTTTAAGTTCCCATTCCTGCTACTGTCCAGCTGATCTCAGAACTAAACAGATGAAGTTGCATTCCTACTTAATCAGACTGAAGCAACAGGTATTGCGCTGGTGAGCATTAAATAGCAATCTTTATATGTCCTTGAAGAAACCCAGAAAAATTCTGCCTGTAAGGACATGAAAAACTGTTAAAACAGAGAAGATAAATTGTGGCTGACAATGGGCTGCAGGATGAGGATTCTCTTTGAAGAAAGACCTAATAAATTAAAGGTGACTTACAAAAGCTTTCCTTTTGAAGGAGATAAATTCAGAGATCTGTCTCACAAGAAGTGTGTGTACCGGGGAATTCAAAGAGCCTGCCTGCTGACGATCACAGAGGCGATGTGTCTCCATCTTCTTGCACTGCAATCTCTTGCAACAAAGCTAGACATACACCGTCGCGAATTTGCTTTGCAGCCTCACATTTCCTGTGATAAAACTTCCCTGGGGGCTTAGTTATTTCTCCACTGTAGCAGCAGCTCCTGTAAAGTAGGTGCTCCCAGGTGCTGAGGCAGCCTTACATGCAATGCGGACAACAAAACTGGCTTTAGCAGCTAAGTCACTTCTGAGGGGGGGCAGAGTGTACCAAGCTCTACTGGGTTAACAGCATCTCAGTTTTAAAAATGAGCCACCTAAGGTACAACTGTGTGGCCCCAGTAATTGGTGGGTAAGAGTATATTTTGGTCAAAACCTGGCTGAGGCACTCAGGATAAAACCTGACTCCCTGCACATCATGGTAGAGAAGGGGTGGGAAAGCAAGAGCAAGGCTGAGCTTGGCTGCAGGCTGGCTGGGTTTCAGGGTCTACACCAGTATCTGCAAGCCCTTTTTGAAGCGTTCCTGCAGCAGACAAGGGGAAAATCCAGCCCCTCCAAGTGTTTGTTGGCCCACAGAACTACGGAGGTTGGAAAGGAGTTTGGGATCATCCAGTCCAACCACAATCCACAGTGGGAATAACCCCTAAGTCAGAGCTGGTTGCTCAGAACCTCATCCAGCTGAGTTCTGAAAATCTCAAAGGATGGAGTCTCCAGCACTTGACTTCTCATGTGTTATTTTTTATTATTTTTTTTCTTCCTCTATGCTGTCAAAATTGTCCTGGCTACAGCCTGTGGCCATTGTCCTAAATATTGCAAGGATGTAGTGATGCCCCACATTCAGCTGCCGAGCTGCTCCTCACAGTCCCAGGGCTGTCCCAAGTACAGGATTTTGCATTCATTTTTGCTGAACACTAGGATACTACAGTCAGGATGTGGTCCCATGGACCCACAGCCAGCCTTTTTTAGAGCAGACCTCAGCTAGTATAGCTAATGAAGAGTACTGCAATCAGCAGCAAAACCATTAGGATCTCTTGCTGAATTTATAGAAAAGTAATAATGGCAAGGAAATCCTCTGGGGGATGGCAAGAAAAAGGAAAAATTACATGAGAAACATAAAAGGCAGTTCTAGTCCTTTCACTCATTCCTCACACGACAAGACCTCAGACCTTTGTGTAGTTTATTCACTCAGTACCAATTTCTAACAAACCATAGCTGCACACAGACACACCGCACCTTAGGAGGGTCTGAAGCCATGATCCCTGAAACAGAGACCTCTAACACTTCTGCTAAGAGATTTGAAACATGAGGAAAGCTGTCCTGTCTCTGGGACCAGCCACTTGAGGGAGCCAAGATTACGTGCACTAAGAGCCAGCAGATTATATAAACATTTTAGGAGTGTTTTAACTGGAACCTCTCTCTTTTTTCTGTAATGATAAATCTGTTGGGTCAGAAAGCTTTGAGTGCTACTGTCTCAGATTTAAATTTTATTTAATTTAGCTTCCAATGAAAGTCTTGCAATATTTTGCTGTAGTTGTGTTTAGTCTGTCCCCCTTGATGACTTTTGGTTATGTGTGTATCAGTTTCAAGCAGATTTGATAGCTGTTCAGATGTCTTAACATTAACTTTCTACAGGTTGTGTGAAAATAGAAAACAGTCATGGAAATGGGTAGAGGAGTGATATCCTCTTATGAAATCAACTGGTATAGCAGGAAAAAATAAAATTCTTGGCCCACAAAATTGTCATCAGGTTCAAGACCAGTATCTCTATTTCAAACATTAAAGACTTGACAGAAGAGAGAGTTATAGGAAATAGCTTATAAGTCACAGGAAATCAGGATCTGGTGGTTATAGAGATACTCATTCAGATATTAGTCACATTTTCAATACAGGTCCCTTCTTCCCTCATCCCCTCACCACAACTCCCTCTCCCCATGACCCAGATACTATTTTCTCCCTCCTCATGAAATCCAACTACTACTGTAATGTTAGACCAGCACTTTCTGGAGCATTATGATTCCAGGAGAAAACTCAGAGATTTGTCCTAGTTTTCTAGCCCATGGGATTTACCATAAAGTGAAGATTTCTCCGTGGAGCCAGGAGACTTCTCAAAATTGTGTCCCACAAGAAATATTGCCTCTCCTAATGGGACTTAGTAATACTATGCACAACAGGTTCAGTCTGAGGATATCTTGCACACTAACCACCCCCACGACCCTATGTGAGGGTGGTGGGATCTTGTGCCCACAGTGAGCTCATATCTGAAGGACTTTGGTATCCTATGCATGATGAGAGTGAGAAAGAAAGAAAACTGTGAGTCAAGGTAAGAGACAAGGGGAGACGGAACAACCTAAATGAGAGGGTTACATGTAATGCTTACCTAGCTGCTGCAAATAACACAACTTCCTCTCCAGTTTTACTGAGTTGTAATCTTCTGTGGATGTGTTATGGGCAAAATAGGTTTTGCAAAGACCCTTGAAGGAAAAAGGTAAGACATGGGTCAAGTTTCCTTTAAAATGCTGTTCAAGTTTCAAAAAAGGATTGCTACAAGCCTACGGAAAGTGACAACACAACCCTTTGATTTTACTTGTAATTCATCTCCGTGCATGCTAGGGAATAGTGCTGGTATTTTGGCAGCAGTGTTGCATTATGAGCTCTAATTTGTGTTCCTTTTTTTCCCTCGGGTGGATTTATTTCTTGTCCACATCAAAATGCAAAGACTGCTCCATCTATCAGGTCCATGGCATGTAAAGGAGAAGTTATCAAAATGCATCTTATATCCTGGCAAGGAAACCTGGGAGTCAGCAGAAGCATTTGACGAGCAAATAGGAAGAGATGCCTGAAACAAAGTTTTCATGTCAGCAGGTACAATATCAAATAAACCAATAAATCAAAAAAATAATAGCAAATGACAGCAGTGACATCATTGCTATGCATATTGAAATACTACAAGTCCAGCCTATAATGACACTTGACTGTAAGAATAAGCTTGGAAAGACTCCACCTGGAGCTAGGGACAGGATGAATGCATGACAGAACAATGATAATAAACATTGTGCCTCCTGCCCATAACAAATCTTTCTTCTGAATAGACAAGTGTCAAAACAGGAGCATTAAACCCATGTAGTTTTTAAAAAGAGCTCATTTTGTAATGCATATCTGTGTCTCCTTCTCTCTCTCTTCATATACATATATATATCAACAAACACAGATACAAACGTATATTTCTTTCCTCAGCAGGTGGAATGGACTTTAGGTAAAGTACCTGATAATAAAGCCTCATGGCATAAAAAACAGCCTCCTCCCAGTAGTCCCAGCTATGCACTGCAGAAGCTGTTGTGAAGGAGTAGGTAAATATCAGCACCATTCACCTTGTGTTGTCTTGTCCTTGTATTCAAGAAAAATGTGCCTATATTTAGAAAGTAGAATTAGTACTGAAGCAATTTTCACATCACTGGTCCTTCAGCCTCCTCAAATATTATTTGTGGTATCTGCTTTCATGCAAGAGGATGGGGCCATATAAAAGCAATCACAAGGATGGAAAAGTTCTCAGCAGGAGGAAAAGGGATTATCAAAAAAGAGAGGAATGACTCCTGAATGTTTTGTAGTCCTGGGCATCCATATGTCATTTAAGCTATGTAGAGTGTTAATGGATAGATCTCAAAATAATGAATGCATTATTTATTAACCTATTAGAGCTTTCAGAAAAATAGGAGCTGAATTGATTTGACTAATAAGCTACATCAGATCACATCCATTGGAAGACACATGCATATAAATTGGCTGAACTGGGCATTTACAGGTCTTTGTGAGGCCATTCAGGAAGTTGATTTTTTTGCTACAGGGATCATACATGGAACAGTAACATTTCAGAATACTTGATTACTTCTATGTGCCATTTTATATCTGCCCCTGCCCAGCTCCCTGTTAGATAAACTTGTGTAATTCCAGATTTATTTCAGAACAAGATTTCTTTGTAATCCAAAGGAAATATGATACCAGAGAGCAAATTAAGTGGAGAAAACAAGCCATTGATAACAGCATGAAGGCTGTTTGTCGGGATCTCATGACCTTCCAGCCCTTTGGGATGAGCAAAACAAAATGCTGAGTGTGATTTGCAAGTGTGACAGGATGTGCTCTCTCAGACCACCTTCCCATGCAGTTTTCTTTTTTATCCACATCTCTGTCTAGCTATGCTGAATGGAGAGAGACTAGCAGGACAGGATGGAGTGCTGCAATGGAGCCTTGTGCTGTGGTCTGATGTCTTTTGCAGTCCAAGAAAAGAGGTTCATGGGTTCCTGGAGACTGCTCTGAATGATGTAGGCCAGGTTCAGGAGCAAGGCATGGCTCTTGAAAATAGTCATAATTTTTGTGTGAGTTAGCAAAGTGATAACTGTTCACTGTTAAAAATTATGGCAGCAATACCCATGGAGGTTATATAAAAAGCATCAGGAGTTGAGAACTTCAGAGCCTGTGCTCTTCTTCCTGGGCTGTTGGCTGGACAATCATAGAGACATCTCTCCTTTGGTCCAGTTCAAAGTCAGAGTAGGACCACAGGTGTTATGGTCTTCTATGGGTATAAAGTAGAGCTCCCTGCTCACCCCTTTCCCATTCTCCATCCAGGCATCTCCCCCTGACAACCGTCCCCTCCCTGCACACCCAGACCAACTCAGGACAAACTGGTTTTATGCCAGCCCTGCCAGATATCAAGGAAATGAAGGAGAAAAGCATAGAAGTATCTACTGGAATCATGGATATAACCTTTTGCAAAGGGAAAAGCCCTTGGTGGAGAAGGAAACCCACAAACCATACAAAAGTATATTTGGCGACAAAGTAGGAAGGGAAACAATTATTCTAAGCTCTTGTTTTCAAAACATGCATTACATATTATTTATTTATGTATTTATCCATTGTCTTCTTCCAAAGCTTTTCTTACAACCTCACTTGAAAAACTACAATGTGTGTTAGCCCAAGGACCCAGTCTGAACGCACAAGTGCTGTCTGGGTGCCTATCAATAACTTCTGAAACCATAGGTCAATTGTAATTGCATTTGGCAGGCTGGCGTTTCAGAAGGGAAGTTTGTTCTACTTACATTAAGCACCATCTTTACTCTTAGGGTGGTGAGGCACCGGAACAGGTTGCCCAGAGAAGCTGTGGATGCCCCATCCCTGGAGGTGTTCAAGGCCAGGCTGGATGGGGCTTTGGGCAACCTGGTCTGGTGGGACCTGGCCATGGCAGGGGGTTGGAACGAGGTGATCTTTCATGTCCCTTCCAACCCAAACCATTCTGTGATTCTATGAAATAATGGGTAGGTACAAAAATGTCAAAGGATGTTCCAGGCTGCAAGCTGAGCTCAGCTCATCTTACAGAAAAGAGGGCTTTATATCAGAGCACAAGGTCTTAGTACAGGCTGCATATTTTTCATGATACATAGGAATACTTACTTATTTTATGACTTGTATTCCATTTTTTCCAGACGTCCAGAGACTGTGGCATGAGATGCAATTGAAAGAACAACCATTACCCATATTTTAAAAGGAAAGCCTACAGGAAAAAAAAAAAAAAAGTTTTGTTTTGAACTCCTAGGTTTCATTTTTCAAATTCAAAGAGAGAAAGAAAAAACTTTTTTTTTCCTGTTCTACCTGTAAAATTATATTACTTCTTGGTTTTGAAAAGGTCATATCACCTGATGTAGTAATTGCATGCAGCTGTTATGTAATTGTTCCTCATATTTCTATAAAAGGCAGTAATTGGAATAGTTTCTTGAAAGTTATTATGTGGCAGGTACTTCCTGGGGACAACAACAATAGCTATTCATCTGCTGGCAACAGTCCCCCATAGGGAGCTCAGAGCTGCCCGTGGGAGCTGCTGTGGACCTGGGGAAGTTATGTGCTCCGTCTCTTTCCCATGAAGAGCGGAGCTTGGGCAGATGAACTTTGTTGGCTCCATCTGTCTCACAGGCTCAGTGAGTCAGCTCAGAAAGCAGCACACACATGTGCACACTGTCCCTCTCCTCAGGACCAGGATCAAAAAAGCTCCACCTGCAAGGCCCAGCAGCCAGCACTGCTCGGCTTGCCTTTCCTGCCAGCCTCACCCAAAGGGCCTGCATCAGACCCTGTGTCCTTGTGGGATGGAGTAGGAAAGGTCTGGGGCTCTGAATCCCTGTTTTCTGAGACATTCACACTGGGAATAAATAACAATATATGACCCTCCTTTGCACTGCTGCTTTCTTGAGACCCCACCTCTAGTACTGCATTCAGCTCTGGGGCCCCCAGCACAAGAAGGACATGGAGCTGTTGGAGCGAGTCCAGAGGAGGCCACGAGGATGCTCAGAGGGCTGGAGCACCTCTCCTGTGAAGACAGGCTGAGGGAGTTGGGGTTGTCCAGCCTGGAGAAGAGAAGGCTCTGGGGAGAACTTATAGAGGCCTTCTAGTACCTAAAGGGGGCCTGCAGAAAAGCTGGAGAGGGACTTGTTATCACAGGGAGTGTAGTGACGGGACAAGGAGTAATGGTCTTGAACTAAAAGAAGGTAGATTTAGATTAGATATTCAGAAAAAAATCTTTATTACGAGGTTGGCGAGGCCCTGGCACAGGCTGCCCAGAGAAGCTGTCGATGCCCCATCCCTGGAGGTGTTCAAGGCCAGACTGGATGGGGCTTTGGGCAACCTTGTCTGATGGGAGGTGTCCCTGCCCGTGGCGGGGGGGTGGAATTAGATGATCTTTAAGGTCCCTTCCAACCCAAAGCATTCTGTGATTCTATGATTTCCTGCCATTGGCTGCAATGCCCATCCTTCCCCAGCCCACAAAACTGTATTTCAGTCTTGTCCCCTCTAACTTTACCTGTAAAGGATGATAGAGGATATGAAGTAATACAGAGTACTTACATACTATATTTAGATTAGAAAACTGACTTCAAATAGAGACTCATATTTTAGCAGTCAATGTTCATGAGTTTCTGTTAAGAGGGGTTGTAGAGTGGCAATGCATTTTTCCCCCAGTTGTCTGAATTGGCTTTCACTGATTTCTGTCACCCAAAGGCTAGCAAGAACAAGGTGACTGATATATGCAGGAGCCCCCCAAGAGAGTAACTGTCAAAATAGCTCATCTGAGGAGCTCCCCCCCACGAGATTGCCACCTAATGCTAACCACAACGCCAGAGTTAATTGCAGCAGTCAGCTGTTGCATTTCATCTAGACGTCCTGCTCAGTTTAATTAACCTTTTGGGAATTAGCATTTTGTTGACTTACAGTACCTGCTTTGAATTTCTGGCAGCGTTATAGAAATGCTGTCTTGATTGCAGAGTGGCTTGTCTCATTTGGAGGGGGGCGATACCCAAAGGCAATGCTTTTAGAGACCAGTCCCTGGGCAGCAGGTGGAAACTGGGGCAGCAGAGAGTGGACAGAGGCAGCCCATACCTCTGATGGTGGTTCGACCTGGTTCATGCCCCACCATCCTGGAATTGTTTGTTCCCCCTCCCTATGGGCTCAGGTGCGGGTTCCTTGCTCCTCCCAGTCCCCCGAGCACACTTTGTACGTGTTCATCACTTTCTGTTTACAGTCATTTCCAAGCATCTTCTTCCTCCAGTTGGCAGCTTCTTTCCCTGCACTTACCAAATAACATTCGTATTCTGCCTCTGAAAAACCATGAGGTGACAAACCTGCTGCTTGCAAGAAACGATGCCTGTCACAGGCAAGTGCAACGCAGCCAGGCGAGCTGCTCATTGCTGTACCTTGGTGGGGGGGGAACTATTCCCACCCATATGCTCAGTTTTCTGCTTCAGTGAGGTGTTGAAAAGTCTGAGGAAGCATCTTGCCAGGAATGAGACTTAAGTTTGGCTAAGCAATGTGTGTCTTTGGGCTTGTGGCTATCAAAGAGCCTGTTTTGCCTTAGGAAACAGGTTTGTCCAGGTTAAATTGCGCTGCCAGAAATACCACCACTGAATAAAGTTTTTTCCAGACTTTCTTAATAATGCTGTACTGACACCCCCTCCCGTGCTTCACTTTTTAAACTGTGGCTTTTTCCCTCTTTGCTTATATCTAGGTGGTATCTTAGGAGGCTCTGAGAGGGGCACGAGATAAGGTTATTGCGGGGGCTGAAGGGAACGACCATCCATGAGGCTATGGCGAGTCAGACAGCTGCATGGGCTGGAAGGGACTGCTGCAGCCCTGGGGAGCATCCAAGGGAGGTAATGCTGTGGTGGAACTGGGAGACACCCAAAACAAGAGGGCTGGCATGAAGGCTACAGTGCATGGGGCTGCCTTAACAAACCTCTTACCGTTAACTATCCTCATACTGTTCTCCATGTCAAGTGAATCCCCAGCTGTTGCTCTGAGGATTAAACACCACCTCTCTGGGCCTCTCCTTTCCTCTGATGTGTCATGAAGTGGACAAGGCAACTGAGAGGGCAGCTTTAGCTGAAGGAGCACATAATTTGCTCTCAGCAAATCCCTTTGCAGCAGGTTGACCTTGACCTCCTGCCATTCACTCCGTGGTTGACTTTCTCCCAGCCTCTGAGAACAGAGGAAAATCAATGTGGTTTTGTCAAATAATTTTGAATTGTGTTCTGGGCAGAGAACTGAAAAAGCACATTAAAGATATCCCGGATCAATAGGATTCATGCAACATTTGAGCACCACCTATTAGCTCTCATACTAATGCACTTTCATTTTCACCACTAGTTTGGGGGGAATTCAATGGGATCTGCTGTAAAAACGGTTTTCTCTTGAAAGGATAGGAAGTATATCATCTGTGAAAAAGCAGAGAAAATGTTGTTTTTCCCATAATCATATATAATTATCAAAAATACAGCTTTTGCTTCCCAACAGGGATCTATAAACTTCTTACTCAGAAGTCTGACTATAATTTAACAATATAAATTAAAAAAAAAAAAAAGCACAATATAAACACAGAATATAAAAAAAAATGTATCTAGGTCATGTAGAGAGCTAATGCACAGACATTCAGCCATTTTCTTGGTAATTTAGCAGTCACTTCAGAAGACAACATTACATTTAGTCCCTTTACAACAGAAAAAAAAAGCAAAGTAGTCTGCTATCAAAGGAGTTGTCTTTGGCATATTGTCTGATCATGGTTTGGTGTTTTTTTTTAATCCAATTTCCAGGTCTATCAGTCTTGGTGTGAAACAGAATAATTACTGCTGGTTTGTAAAGAAAGGTGATAATTTGAAGCACATTTTGAGCTCTTTTTCTTGAGGGAATTTAGCTGAAAAACTGTTCTTTTCAACTTCAGTTTTCAATATTGCAAAACTACTTTGCTATTCAACGTAGGAGTGACTGATCTGCTGCCATATTGCTTGAGACTACGTTTACTTGACTGCTTGTGTATTTCCATTTCTTGGAAAATTCTTTAGCAGAAAATGATATCATTAATTTCATCCCAATTTGTTATTTTTTGAGAAAGTGAATAAGGCTCAACTCGACTGCTTCTGTTCTGGGTTTACAGGGGGTTCAAAAGGGCCTTTGCTTCATCTGGTTGATATGTTTCCTATAAACAGAGCTAGTCACAATTTCAGAGATTGAATTCACAGCAGTTACTTTGCCAGGGAAAACATTTCATCGTTCAGTTGTTATTATAAATAAATACAAGGTTTGATTCACCAGTCCACCTACACTCTGTTTTGTCAATGGAGTTACAACAGAACAGCTCTGGTTTTATCAAGGGAGAATCATACTTGTTGTAGTCTATTAGTACAAAATGCATTTTTTCCCTTGTGTCTAATAAAATTCTTTATTTTAGGGCATCCTTGTCTTCCTCCACTCCAGGATACTCCCTATATTATCCTGGGTAAGAGTAGAGGTTCATATCTTATCAAAAGCAATGGGTCACTTATCTTCCAAAATCTACTGGATCATTTGAGAAACCCCATTTCATGTTTCTTAGTAAGAAACATTTGGATGGGTTGTTCAGGCTTTATCTTCTCCCCTAAAGATGCAAAGAAATTCCCACTGTGATTACAGTACCATCCAAATTAATTATGTACCAAATTCTCGCAGATCTGGAAGGAGATGAGCCCCTGAGCTCCCTGGCATTCAGTCCTGTTTGATGCTCCTCTGCACGAGCTCTGCTCGTTGCACTGTGACTCTCACCCTGCCAAACCTCTCCAGCCCTGTGGCAGGGACCAAGCTTCCAGGAAATCCTCTCTGAACATCAGCCATGAAAAAAAAAAACAAAAAACCAAACTAGTCAAGCTAACAAACAACAAAAATTCAAACCACCAACAACAACCCAACATATCGCCCTTCATTGTGTCTGTTTGGATTAAACCTCTAAGTTCCTGAAACATATGACCTTTCACATTTTATTTTATATTGTCCTTCAGTTAAGCAACAGCAGAGAGTGCAGGAAAGCGATGGCTGTTCTGGAGATGATGGATGAGGCTCCCTGCGCTCCCCACTGCTTGCAGGCCATGAGTCATTTGCTAATTTCCTCAGCTAAAACTGACAGACAATTACCAGGCATTTCATCACAGTCAACCAGATATTTTTTTTTCAGAGCTTGCTGTCTATCTTTTGATAGCAATGTCTACAAAAACTGCTGCCTACAACATTGTCTCTCAAAGCTTTAATATTTTATCATTTCTTTGAGTTCTTGCTCTTTTTCCTCTCTCAGCATTCAGATCCTTTAAATATAATATAGCACAATACAGTGCATCTTGCATCTTTGCTGCTCTAAATATTTGTTATGTACCTGCTTGTTTGCAGCACATTACTCAAGAGCTATTCTGTTAACCGTTTTGTTAAAATATCGGAATAAATTGTATTGTTGACGGGTATTTATTTTCAAAGGGTTTTCTAAAAGGAAGCTGCTGGGTCTGCCAATTACTTCTTTATCGAAGAATACAATTTCCAATATAAATTTTCCACCTGTGTGTATGCCTGGTGCTCAGGGCACCCCTGTGCTTGGCAGTTTCCAGCTGTGATGATCACCTGTGCAGATCCTGGCATCCAGCCTGCCTGCTCCTCGTGGCTGCAGGCGAGGGCAGTTCCCTGCCAGCCCCAAGGAAAACAAGTGCACGGATAGGGTGGTGGCTGGGTGCACTACCTCTGAGGAGCAAGGCTGCCAGTGCTTATTGGACTCCTTGGCATTTCCGGGAGGTCACAGGCATGTGGCCCCAACTGATGTGCAATTTCAGTTCTTTTCTAGCCACATTTAAATAAACCAAATGCCTCATTTTAAAGAGCATGATCTTCCCTTGCAGAGGATGCTCCAGCTTCAGAGAAGTGATGTAGCTCACCTTTTTAAAAGGAAACAACTTCTTTGGTAGGATAAACAATGCACATCTGTGCAGTCAGTCAGAGCTGCCACGATCTCAGGAGCCGGTGGTACTTCTCATTCCCAGGAGAGCCCTGTGAGTACAAGACTCTGCAGTTTGTTTTCATCTTCTCTGTATGCTGCCATCTCCTTCTCAGCTTTTAACTGTGTTCAGATGCTAAATCCCCATCACTAATGTAGCAGAAATAGAGGTGACTAGCTGGGAACATGGACTGGGAAGAAGCTGCATAGGCCTGGTAGCCATCACTCCTGGCCAGGTCAGCTTCATAAACTGAAAAAGCTCCATGTTAAATTCAATAATTACTTCAGTCTGTACTTCTCAAGCCTGTTTTAGGCTAAACTTTATCCCTGGCCCTCTTTAAACCATTTTTATTTCCTGGTGTTCATTTCCCCACCTTCTGGCATCATTGTGAGAGAACAAGCATATCTCCTCAGTAAAAAGGGTAAAAAGGCCCTTCTTTTCTTGGACGGCAAGTTCCCCATCCCTTGTCCTTGTGGCCCCCTCTGCACCTGCATCCTCTGAACTGCATCTTTAACACCAGCAATCAGCGCTGCACAAAGTACTCCAGGCTTTGCCCTCCCTACTGAAAACACCTGGAAGCTTAATCCTGCTGAATGGCATAAAACGTAGAGAAGTACAAAAATCAACCAAAATCAAGCATAATTTGGAAGTTAAAATGTGACGTTAATTAATCTAGTTTCAAAACCTACACACACACTCCTCTTATTCTTGGCTAGAGCTTAACAGCTGGCAAAAACTCAGACTCGAGAAATGTTTCCTGTTCTTATTTACTCGACTAAAAATAGCTGTCAGTGTCAAAGCATCCCATCACTTTTGCATTCTCTATGTGTGCATATATATAGATATATGTCTATACACGCATTATATGTCACTCTATACGCACACATACATATTTATTACATATACGTGTACGTATAAAATGTATAAAAATTTCTAAACAGACATATATATGTGTGTGTGTATGCATATATACACAAATACATACATATATACTATTTTAAATGAAGTAGGACATGCAAACAAGTCCATGCAACAAATTCATATAAAATATGTTTTATAACTGGAAACTACCTTGCAGATGTAATGGCTTATCCTGCCATTCACTCACTCCAGCTCCATAAAATTTGAGCTTATGAGTATATGAGTTTCATAGTTACTTAAACTAACTTAAACTAAAGTGAGCAACACCTCTCCCTCCATCTGCAATTCCAGAGCAGGATTTGGTAATCACGCATGGTTCGTTCTCATCAAGTATTGATATCACAAGCATTTATTGCTAGGGTAATCAGAGGAGGAAAGGTTACTGTCTATGTATGTGAACATTCATATGCATGACTTCTGCCTTTTCTTTGTGTCTGCCCCTTTGATTCCCCAACACATCAAAAGGCTCACGGAGGCCCCAGCTGTGTGGCTGCCTGCAGTGGGGAGGCACTCCAAGGTAGTTTGCTGTCTTATCACAATGGCCCAGAGAAGGCAGGTGGTCTTCACAGCTGGACTTCCTGAAAAGGACTGCCTAAAAATGATTGTTTAAATTTCAGCGCTCCCCAGGAAAAAGTTGAGTCCTTCCTTTAATATGTCTGTTTGTTAATATGTTGTCCCAGGCTGATGAGCGGTGCCAGTCCTCAGGCTCAGTGCTCTCATCTACCTGCCGAGTATAACGGGTGGCCAGGGGTGGTGGAAAGGGAGCTGGATACTTCCCCTGGCCCTGCCTGAGCCAAACCTGGGTACAGTTTATTGGTGTCAAAGGAGCTGCCCTAGCTTACAGCCCTGACAGTCTCTGTGGATTTCCACCCCCGTTTACCTTTGTTTATCCTGTATTTTTGAGAGTCTTTGGGACATGCTGTTGGGAATATCCTTGCCCCTTCTGACCAGGACTGAGCTTCTTTATCAAGCCAGAACATAACATGTCCTTGAGCATGATGAATCCACCCAGACTCACTCATTTTGCAGATATCCTAGACCAAATCCAGGAAATAGATGTGGGGGACATGAGGGCTTTGTTTCTTTGTGGTTAACATTACCCAGTGAAAAATCACCTTTTCACATTACGTGGTTGAATGCAACCAGCTGGTTGCCCCAGTAAGATGGGGACCACATTCATCACTGAGTCTTTTTATTCCTGAAGCCTCTTTCCATCTTTATGGGGAAGTCTGCACAGTTGGGTCACTTCCACGAGTGTTGCTGATCCTGGCAGACTTAAAGTGGGAGTGTGACTGCACTCTAGGGTGAAAATAAACCTTGCCTTGATAAATACAGAATAATGAAGAGAAAAAAAAATCAACAACAATGAAAAACTCAGTCCTTTGGATTTGGCATTTAAACTGGTATTCTTGGAACTAGTTTCATAACCACCAGTGATCAAATCCAGCAAGTTTGTGGCTGCAAGTTATGAGAATAGAAAAAAATATATTTTTTTCAAATCCTCTTTCTTTATAATGGCCCAATTCAAAGACCCCTGGCATCAGATGGAATTTTTACTGACTTTAATGAGAGAAAGGCAGAGGCGTTGATGGTTGTAATATTTTTTTTTTTTAATTTGCCTCAATAAATTTAGGCAAACAATTAGTTTTTCTCTGAAGGGGGAGAATGTATCCTTTGATTGATACGGATGACTGTGTAAGCAGAGTCACTGTGGTTGGAACCTGTTCCGTTATTAGTAACACTAATAAAAATCAAGAGCATAAAGCAGGCACATAATGATAAGAGCTTTTTAAAGGCAGCCATAACAAAAAATTTGTGCAGAGGAAAATTAAGAAGGTGTAGTTCAGAACTACTAGAAACAAACAGTTATTTCAAGTCCTGTAGAAAAAAAACTCTACCACATTTAATGAAAAATAGTAGCTTTTCAGTGTTTGGGAGGAAATTTAATAGTCCTCCAAAGAACATCCTCACTATGAAAATCCATGATGTGGTTAAGAAACACATGGAAATAATAATACTGCTATCTTCGCAGAAGTTTTATGGATTAATATGGCCCTTTAGTCACAATCCTATGTAAAAGGGCTTCCTTAAGGACAGCCCTTCATGCTGGCAGGCATAGGGATGGTTTTGTGCTCATTCAGGTGACCCTTTACAGTAAAGTAAGTTTCTCTCAACTTCTGACCTGAGTGGGTGGGTTCCTGAAACAGAGCATTTGGAAAGAGCTCTCCTTCATCCACACTTTCCCAGATGGCTGTACAATAGTGGGGTCAAATGTTGTTTGTAAAAAGGAAAAAAGAGGGCACAAGCCTATTTAGAAACACACAACCTTCTTAAGTGCTGTGTCTGCATCAGTGCCAACCCCATCTTTTCTCAGTGACCCAATAACATTCAGAGTTTTCACTATGTCCTTTCCAAATGTCACAACATGGCTCTAATTTCAGCTTTGCTCACAAGTTAGCTTGAGCTGCCAGATAAGGACATGGTAAAAATCAACCCCCACGCCAAGGAATTGAGCATAACTAAAACTCAAGAAGTTAATACCACATAGAGGAGGCTTTGCAGCACAGCAGAGAGACCCTCATGCGCCTTCCCCAACACACCTATGTCCAGAGTCCTCTAACTGAAGATGGTACAGTTTTAAGGTCTTTGCAGTAAATGGCGGTGACAGTCGCTTATTTTGGGACAGATTGGTGAAACCTCACTCTCACCTAAGGGAGCCTGGCAAAAATCTTACAAGGATCCCATGGAGCATTTTGTCTTGTCTTGAAATGGCACTGTCTTTAAATGTTTCTCCACAGAAGCAGGTGGTTCCTGATGGAAGCAGAGGAAAGGACAAAATCCTTGGATGCACATGGAGCAATTATAATTAGGTGGGGCACTTACTAGCAATACAAAAGTAACTGAGAAAACTAAAGGCTCCTTAGGTACTACCACACTTTTCTCTCTGGTCTTGTTCTCATTTGTTATTTTTGCACTGCAGAGTGTTGTTTGGTTGCTGGCAGATCAGATATGTCAGCACCTTACAAGACTAGGAAATTCCCTGGGCTTTGTCACAATTCCTCTTTGCAAACACACAGGGCCAGGCCACCCCACACCACAAAAAAAACATAGGCATCTTCAACATAACCAAAGTGGCTGATGAAAATCATCTTGGGAAAGGAAAACAAAAACATGTTGTGGTGGGTCCCAGGCGGTGCTTTGCAGCACCATGGGCTGGCGTGGTCAGAGCGGACATGTTCCCTGCATGCTGCAGGCCCCTGGGCCCAGCGCACTGCCTTGTGCTTCTACTGACCCAGGGCAAGGAGCTGCCGGTTGTCAGTGACTAAAATGATAAACTGCATCCCCACAAGTGTGCCACTAGGTTATTTTCTCTTCTCTGGCCCCAGCTGTCCATGCCTGGCAGTGAGCAGCAGCTCCACTGCCCCTGTGGCACTGAAGTTCCCACTCACATGGGCTTCACTTAGTCTGTGGTGTCAGATGTTCTGTCAGTCCTGCTACATCTGTCTACCTCTGTCCTATGCACCTTTACCTGAAAACCTCTCATTTGCTCAAGTCCCTTCCTCATTATTTGCTTCTCCTGGTTATATAAATTAAGCACTGTAATGGAAAATGCTCCTGTGCCCAAGGGCCCACAGTGAGCCACCCTGTAATGGCAGCTTGGATCCATGCAGGTCATTCACAGGTTTCCTCACTTCCCTTCTTCTGTCCCTGTCCTCTGCCATGCCGTCAGGTCAGGTTCCTGTCCCACAACACAGAGCTGCTCCTTTTCCTTCAGAGCTTTGTTTGGAGAGCTGAAGCCCCCTTTGAGACCCACTGCGTGGACTTGAGAGTGAGCTCATTTTCTTGCATGACTTTGTACTGAGTATACTTCTCAGCCGGATGCAAATGTTACTGCTATTGACAGAGTAACAAAACTATGGAGTGCTTTTACAAGCAACTGAGGACAAAAAAATACCTACACCGAAGTGTTTACAGCTCAGGTAGGAAGAGAATAGCTGTTCAGAGTTCAGCCAAGGTTTTCTGGAGGGAACCAGTGCCCCCCCACCCCAGGACAAAGACTTCTGGTGCGCTTTGGAGAAATGGGTGGATTGTGGCCCTCCATCAACCTGTGGGAGCTTTTATCCAGCATCTTCCTGGGATACTTCAGCCCTGTGCCCATGCTGTGCTCCCTTTGGGCTCTGTAGAGAAGCTGTGGGGAGGGGGGAGCTCAGCACTTCCCAGGGCTATCTCCAGTCCTGCCACTTGGCAGGATAGGCTTCTACAGAGAGGCTGAAAGGATTTTTGGTAATAACAGGAACAGCAACCATTTGGACTTCCCTTCCTGAATCTCCAAATTGAAAAGCCTAAATTGTGTCTCGTTTCCCCTCTTCCGTTTCTCTGAAAAGAAACCTAGCAATCATTGTAACAATGGCTCTTTCTATTTTTGATGAGCCTGTGGAGAAAGCTAAACTGCAGAACTAATGGAAACCCAGCACCCAGTCAGAAGAGTTTCTCTGCTTTTTTAATATTAACTGTACTCTGATTAATGCAAGTCAATCCATCCCCAGATCGACACGGGGGTGCTGAACCACACTGATCGAGCCAATATGCAGCAGCTGTCTTCCTGTTATTTTCACCTCTTTAAAGCCTCCCACCACCTCTCTCTCAGACACTCATTTGAACTCCGCTTAATTCATGAATTTAAAAGGAAAAAAAAAGAAAAAGGACTTAGATTGATGCTATAAATAATTCACAGCCAGTTTTATCCAACACGGGTGAAAATCAGAGAGGCTGAATCTTCAGCCACCATATGTTGAACCTAAGTCATCTATCAGGAGAGGGTGAAATAATATTTTTGGAAGTATGGGGGAAGCATAGGAAGAGGGACTGATGTGACAAAACTAGCTTACCCTTCACTAAAGATGCAGAGGTGAATGTCTGGGGCTAGAAACCTTATCAAGGAATATCTTCACTTGGAGGCAATACTAGAGCAAGGACAACGTGTATCACTAAGGCTGTATCTAACGTGCAACATACTCAGACAATTCACAGCGACCCAAGCTTTTCTGTTCAGCCCCATGTTGTGCAGTGCAACAGGGCTGTTTGTGATGGGTGTCATGCATCCAGCAAGAACCTGGCTGAGGAAGGACCAGTGAAAAACTGAAGACAGAGCCCACAGAAATATGCAGGTCGATCTAGTGTAGCTGAAGATTATTGGCAAAAATAAAGATAACTTTGATGGAGTTTTTGTTTGAAAATGTGATTACGGAATCACAGAATCACAGAATTGCAGGGTTTGGAAGGGACCTCGAAAGATCATCGGGTCCAACCCCACTGCCAAAGCAGGCTCCTTAGAGCAGGCTGCCCAGGTAGGTGTCCAGACAGGACTTGAATATCTCCAGAGAAGGAGACTCCACAACCTCCCTGGGCAGTCTGTTCCAGTGCTCTGTCACCCTCACCGTGAAGAAGTTCTTTCACATGTTGGTGCGGAACTTCCTGTGCTCTATCTTATGGCCATTACCCCTTGTCCTGTCCCCACAAACCACTGAAAAGAGGTTGGCCAAATCCTCTGTCTCCCACACCTCAGGTATTTATACACATTGATGAGATTCCCCTCTCAGTCTTCTTTTCTCCAGGCTGAACAGACCCAGGCCTTTCTTCATAGGGAAGATGCTCCAGGCCCCGTACCATCTTTGTGGCCCTCAGCTGGACTCTTTCCAGGAGATCCTTGTCTTTTTTGTACCGGGGAGCCCAGAACTGGACACAGTACTCCAGGTGAGGCCTGACCAGGGCAGAGTAGAGGGGGAGGATCACCTCCCTTGACCTGCTGGCCACGCTCCTTTTAATGCACACCAGGATCCCACTGGCCGTCTTGGCCATGAGGGCACACTGCTGGCTCATGGTCAACCTGTCGTCCACCAGGACCCCCAGGTCTTTCCTTATTGGCAAAAATAAAGATAACTTTGATGGAGTTTTTGTTTGAAAATGTGATTACAGTGACATGGTTTGCTCCAGCATGAAACACAGCTAGTGCTTAAATTATAAATAAATTAGAAAAAAAATCCTTTTCCTTTCTGAACAAAGAGCAGAACAAAAACTGCTTTCTTTTATCATTTTCATTTTGACGCTTTCATAGCCATGAACATCAACTTGCTGGCTTATAGTTGAAATATAGACAGGTTAGGATGGTCTTCACAAAGTCACAGAAATGAGTGCCACTGGTGCCAATGTGCAGCAGTTGCCTTCCTATCACCTGCACATCTCTGACTGTCCCTCAGACACTCGTCTGAACTTTGCTTAATCTGTGATCTCTCAGAGTTACCTCTCCCAGAGGCAGAGGTATTGTCTTTCCTGAAAGGGAAGCCCATTCAATTTAGCAACAAAAGTCATGTGTAAAGCAAATGTTTGAAAGCATAGGGCCACCTTCTCTATCTATCTTGTTTTACACCTTAATTAAACAGTGACATACAGGATTGTAAGAAAAACAAACAAACAAAAAAAACAACAAAAAACAACAACAAAACAAAAACAAACAAACAAAAAAGGTGGTCAATCCAAAATGAAAAGGGGTGAATTAGTAAGATTAGTTGTGATAATAAAATTTACAAATGGGGCTCATCTCCTGCTCTCTCATTTTCCTGGCATGGACACTTGTGGCAATGGGGGACAAGGGTTGGATGCAACTTACATTTACAAGAGACTTCATGTGCTGTTTGAATTTCAGTGTTCGTGTGAACATTAGACTAATTAAAGTGAAAGACAAAGAGAAGCTGCTAACAGTTTCTTTTTAAAAGAAAATAAACTAATTATTAACTTCTTATTTTTGCTTTCTGGTTCCTTCCAGGAGTCAAATAGATCTCATTAGATAAGTGTATAGCAGTTCCAGTAATGTGGTTTTGCTAAGGTATCAGCAAAAACCTGTTTGATTTTCCCTGTGTAAGAGAGGCAGCATTGCTGCCTGCTCTGCCAAAGGCATTTGTGGTCCAAGGCACAAACCAAGACAACTGCACAAACTCTCTTAGCACAGCCAGTGCAGGGTGAGTCCTGCCTTGCTCACAGGGAGCCCTCAGTCCTTGTGTTTGACCAGGAGCTGCTGCAAAGAAACCACCTGGAACAGCTGAAATGGCTTGGTTGCTTCTTCTTTGTTTGTCAAATGGACACAGTAAATGAGATTGTGCTTGGCTGCTGTAATTTGCTGGTGACCCTCGAGAAAACCTGCAGGGCAGTGGAAGCCCTCTGTGGGCTGTGAGGAACAGAAAATAGCTCTGAGCTGGGGGAAGAGATATCAGCACTCCCCATAAAGTCAATATCTAGCAGCAGCTGCACTGCGGGGCAGTGCAGCTAACACCAGCTCCTGCACATCCCACCTGAATCATCACACACTGAAATGCTGGGCAAAACACAACTAATCTTGAAGGGGAAGATAGAGGTGAGGAAAAATTTTCAACAAGCAGTTAGTTTCCTACCATCAGTGCCAATGGTGCACACCCTGTAATTAGATGACCTGGAATTTTTCACACTGAAGAATAGCTTTTCTCTGACTTTCTGAATAGTGATTGCAAGTCTCTGAGGACTTGCTTGGCTTTGTTGCTTTGCAAACTGTGCCACTGCAACTCATTTGAAAGCTGTGCTACATCTGCTCAGCACACAAAGGAGAGCTGAACTGCATTTGTCCATGCAAAGTACATACACTGCTTTTGTTAGTAATAAATTATCAGCAAGATAAGTTCTTTCTTTCTTTCTCATATAGGGATGGCTGGTTTACAGATGGATGAACTTATTGAAAATCTTAGCACTTGAGCACTTAGTTCAATTTAATATTGTAGCCTACAGCACTTTGCAGTAACTGCATGAAACTTCATGACGACAATTACTGAAGGAAGGTAGGAAAGTATTGAATTTTTAACATTAGAGTTAGGCAATTTTCCTGGATACAAACAAAACTTTTTCTGGCTTTTATTTATTTATTATTTTTTTTCCAGACTGAATTTAACCCAAATTCTCTATTGCACATTTACTTTTGGGGGCATAATTAATGTTTCTAAGGGTAGGGACTTCTCCAAGGTACTCAGCATCACCTTACCTGAGTTCCCATGGGAATCAATGGATGTTTCACTAACAAACAGGAACTGAAGGGTGCTGCAAGCTTCCCTGAGATGCAGCACCCTGAGGTCCATGTCCCTCATTATATTCCCAAAATAAGTCCTCGAAATAATCCTAAAAAATAGTAAGCAAAAGGAGCTAACAGCCTTCAGCTGTGCACTGGGCCAAGCAGAGACTATGTTAAATACATTAACCTGAGTATGGTAAGCTGCTGGGAAGCAAAAATGCAGGTTTCTGTAACTTGCTGTAATGCTTACCACATCAGCAGAGCCCTTAGAGCCCCTCAGGCTGGAGTTATACTCAGGTTCAAAGGCTTCCCTGTGCTAAAGCAGTGAGGGCTGCAGCGAGGCTTGTGAAATTCTGGTCTGCAGGGCTCACTGGAGGTGACAGGGATCAATTTTGAGGTTGGAGGCATAACCCTGTTGTTACCTCTGCAGGACAGGAAGCGTTTGGCTGGGCAGGAGCACACCTTCTCCCGAGCTGGAATCACACTCAGTCCCGCAGTCCTCCAACACAGGCCTTGTCCTACAGCCACTGCCTTCCCAGCCACCCCCACGCAGCCTGTCCTTCAGGTGGCAAGCTCCCTTGGCAAAGCCTGCCCTCCGCTTTCTTCCCAGTTATTGTTGCTGTGGGGACAGCACACCCACACACACTCGTTCCACAGACGTTCCCTTGGGTCAGGCTTTGCAGCAGAGCATACAAAAATGTACGTTTCTATATTCAGGGATTTTTTTATTATTATTATTATTTTAAAGCATGGCTTTGCACTGAAATGCCATGAAATTGGGAATTATATCTACAAGGTAGATTTTAGTTAACGTTGACAATTTGCCTACTTAATATGTGAACCTACAAAATTTGGAGCTAGATTTTGTGGGATCCAATCTGTAAACTAAATAACTTTAGGGGAATTAAAGTTTTCTTTTCACTACTCATGTTCTAACCCACAAAGGGCAAAAATGTTCAGATCCTGCCCTGCTGTTCTCTATTTAAACAGAAAGGAAAACTGAATGGAGAGAGAAAGAAGCAGTTGAGGAAAAGCTGAAATTAAATTTATTCTCCATCTTTCTGCAATGAAGGAGCCATATATTTTGTTTCTTACAGAAGAAACTTGAAACACTGGACTTCCACACGCAGAGATGATCAGGATCTATAGACCTGGCTGGCAGTTAATATGAGGTATGGAGAATAAATACATAAATAAGAAAAAAAAAAAGAAAAAGGGGGAAAAAAAGGAAGAAAAAAAAAAGGAAGGAAAAAAAAAAGAAGAAGAATAAAGCTTAGCTGTTATTATCACCATTTAGGATTTTGTCTGTCAACAGCTTTCTGGAGATGTTAACATCATCTATGCTGTGCAGAACTGTCGGGGAGCTGCAGATGTGATCAGTCACAGGCACTGCCAGACACGTTAAATTCCAGGCAAACCTGTCAAAGTACCAGGAGTGGAACTACGAAAATCGTCACACCATAGATGTCAAGTAGCAGGGGTGTAATTACATCTAGCTCTGATCCTGTGTTCTCCCCCCACTCAAAAGTTTCACTATAGATAATTGTGGGTGTGTATGAGGTACAGAATGAAGTGTTTCCTCTACCAAGCTCCTTCCACTCCTTTCTCTCCCTCCCTCGATCCAATGCACTGCATCTTACTTCTTTCTCCACGTCCTGGTGGCTGTTGTGAGGCCATAACACACCCAACAGGTCGCCAGCAGTAATTTAGTTTGTCATTAAACAACTGACAGCCGCTGCCACGGGGAGGCAAATGGAGACAAATGAGACAAGGGCAGAGGGGCAGAAGCTGACGGACACCTCAGCGCAGATCCGCAGCTTTCAACATGAGAGATCCCCACGTCCTGTTGGCCCCAGACCAAAATACTCTCGGCACCGAGAGTGCGCAGCAGCCAGCACAGCAGACAGGGGACTGCTTAGGACAGCTCATAGGAGTCACTGAAGACAGGGCTTGGATTTAAATCCTGCTCTTAATCTGGGAATTAAAGCCCAGCTGCAGGTGACCGGCAGGCACTCTCCTCAGAAAATAATGTAGTGTCCGGATGCCTCTTCTGAAGATTGTGTGCCTGAACTTCCCCTTTCAAGGGGGCTGCGTATCTTACCAGCTGGGTTAAAACAAGCTCATGGCAGGGTGAGACATCTTTATTCTTCCTCCAGCCTTGCCCTTCCTAGGAGTTTTTCTAGGGTTCCTCACTCTTCCCACACACCTTTCTCCTCATTTCCTCATTGTTCTTCTCTCTTTTGCCATCAGCATTCAGGTGTGGTGCCCTTGGTGCCCACTCCTCATCTGCCCAGCGCTCAGCTCTTCTCCTTCAAAGCCTCCTTCTGTGTAGTCCCCGTGTCTCCAGCACCTCACCAAATGCTTATCCTCTGTGGTGTTTCAATTTAAATCCCACAGGCTGTGGAATGGAAGATAAATCTCGTACTTTATCAACAGACGATGAACTTGTGCTCTCTTGAAGTTTCTGCTTACCAGCTTAAATGTACATATGTAACAGCTTAGTTGGTGGTTGTAAAAATACTTCGTAAACAAAGAGCTGGGCACTAATAATTCATTAGGTTTCCTAAATATGTCTGAATAGATAGGGCACTTACATATTTATAAAACAGCAATTATTTTAACATCGATGTTTACTAACTATGAAATTGTTTTGTTGCTATCTCCCTATGCTTGCAAATAAGCAATTACTTTTAATAATCTGCAATGAAGCTCATTAAGTGATTTAGACAAGGTGACCAGTTAAAACACTGGCTTAAACAAGAGTGGATGACAGCATATGATTATATTTCTGATACGGACTGTATTTCAGACAAGAGCAAGTCCTGTGTTCGCATCAAAGCACACGTTTTGGACACCAGTAAACACGACGGCTCTGCCGGTGGGAGACGTGCAGTGGGGGAGCAGGCCGGTGCTTTCCCTGCCTCATCGCCACTGAAGTTTCAGGACTCCATTTGATTTTTTTCTCCCTTCAAAGAGTGAAGGGAACAGACTGCTTTGCCAACTGGAGCAGTTTCACTGAACTGTAAACAGACAGTGCTTGAAAGCCTGTCACTGGGCCTCCCATCAGAAACAAGCAAAAAGCAGTGGAGCTTCCAACTCGGAGCTGGTAAAATGAGCCTTCACCAGGCACACTGTTAGCACACATAACTGCAGACGTTCACAGCTATAAAAGCTGCCAGGCCAGGTATTTTTCAATATAGAAAAGATAAAGCCTCCCGGAGACTCCTTCCAGGCCGTGTGTACAGCAGGGGTGGGTGGCGGGTGCAGGCCAAGTGGCTGCACTGCAGCCTCATCAGATCGCTTCACAGAGCAGAGCTGGAGAAATCCTGCCCCAGGCCGATAGCCTTCGGGCTCAGAGCCATGCTCTCATGTCTCCAAGGCTGGGTGAGAGAGAGCTGAAGGACTTTCTGCAGCACCTTTTCTGCGGAGGTGAAATTGCAGTTTAGAAATCAACTGGCAATTTTGCAGAAAATGATTGATTTTTCTCTTTAAGTGGCATACAGGGAAAGAAGTTTTCTGTTGACCTGTGATCAAGGGAAATGGAAGATGAGGGAAGAGAAATCAAATCTGTTTCTTGTCTATCAGGCTCTTGCTCCATATGTAGTGCTAAACTTTCAGGCCAAATAAAGAAAAAATTGAGGCTAGACTAAGGAAGGCCATGGAAGCGCCTGAGGAAAGTTCTCCCTTTGGAAACAGGTCTTGCAGTTTGAGAACAAACCAGCAGACAAAAATGCATTTCTTGTTAACTGCAGAGGGATTTTTGAATTATGTGCACCATGAAATAACTCTCCCATCACCCTCTGCCAAATCCTCTCATGCATATTTTCTGTGACACTGGGCACACGCATTCAAACTCTTTACAAGACTGAGGCACCAAACCTGTACGTGCCACTGTAAGTTCATTGCTGCATGGAGCAACAACGCATTGTTGCAGACAGGATTGGGCAAGAATTTTATAACACTGCTTTTGCAGAGGCCACATGCAGGAAAGCCTCTGCTCCAGCAATGTTGGTCTTCCATTTCAATTTTCTAGAAAAAAAAAAAAAAAAAGTTTTATAAAATTACTGTGCCTTGCTTATGAAAGATGAATCATAGTGCTTTTCAGCAGAGCAGCAGGTTGCCAAGGGACCCTCTTTAAGGTTATTGTTTTGAACACCTGTGAAAACTATTTTTTTTTTAAGTTTTTCTACTATTTAGAAAGGAAATGAGAAAGGAAATGAAAACAGACAGATGAAAACTCGACTTAGCTGGCTGCAATCCTGTGTCACCCAGAGAAATATGAAGCAAATTACAGAGCACAAACTGAACAATAGGAAATTGGTTCGAACAATTTTTGCTAACAACCTCCCTTCCAAGCCCGTTCCTCTCAAATCCCCAAAAGCTGGCTTCATCCATGGTGTGACTCCAGTATGTACAGCTTTTTGCCAGAAGAATTTACACACCAGAATTTGAGATGCAGCAGTGAGCACTGGAGCACAGAAGGCTCAATCTCCAGTGGACGCTCATTAGATCACAGCAAATAATTTAAGCCATTGTCTGCATTCACCCTGGAAACTGCATTTGCTTTCTTAGCTGATTGCCTCTTTGAGTTCTGTTCTAGTACTCAAATTTGTTGCCATGAAAATGCATATTAATTTAATCCAAAAATCAAATTATTCACAATCAGTGATTTTCAGTGCATCATGGGCAGTGGCTACATGGGGTTTCTAATTCCCCAAATGACTGGTTGCCCACTTAGATCGGAAAGCAAGGCAATACCATGGGGGCTCAGTATTCAAACTCAGAAATGAGTCTGCTGTGGCATGTCAACCATCCGTGTAGGTGGGAGTCCACCTGTGGCATCCTACAGGAATGAGGGAAGCAGGCCAAATAGAGAACTAGGGCATTATTAGTCTTAATCTTATCACGGAAAATGGTGCTGCTGGAAATCCTTCTTGTGATGCCCACCCCAGTGACACACTCACACCATGCACACACACACCCCTCTGAAGTGAGGGGAAAGATGCAAGGAGAAGCCTATTGACAGAAGGACAGGGGGCTGAACCAGTGCTATTTGCACAGCAGTCCTCCCCAGCTTGTATCACATCTTCTTATCTTCACTGCTGCTTCCTGAGGTAGGTCAGCAGGCTGCATTAATTTAGAGACCATCAGCCTTAACATATGCCTTTAGTACCTGACACCACACCTTGCTGCCATACCTGCACAGCCCCCAGAAAGAACTGCCAGCTTTATACGGGTTTGTTTTGCTGCCATGCTTCAAGCACAGCAGAGAATTAATTGAAATTAATTCTCTTTGCTGGTGTGATTTATTTATAATGAGAAAGCTACATATAATTGACTTAAATTCCTCCAGCAGAAACTGAACACTTTCTCCAAAACCAATAAAACCCCAAGATCAAGGTCAGCATTTTTGCATGCATTTACAGCTGTTAAGAGCCATCAAGTGTGCTATACAAACACAATAAACTGTACTACGCTGTGTTACACACTGTGGTGTGCAACAGTGCAGAGCAACTTGCTGCAGGTGAGAGATGCTCATTAAGATGCAATTAATAAGCAATGTCTGCGCACCGAAGGGCATAAGAGCTAATTACTAGAAGACACAGGGTACAGAGGCAGTCCCACATGAAATTTCAAGGAGACGTGGGAATAAAATAAATCAGGAGAGTGAGCCAAGCCGAGCAGTGCTACAAATACAGCACTCACGAAATTAATGAACCCACCACTGTTCTCAGCTGAGGTTATTAGGGCAGGAAGCACCCCCCTGGTCACCAGCACAGGGCAGCGTAAATCCCATCGCACTGGCAGGGGTGTCAGGCTCACTGCTGCTGCATGTTATGGAGGCAGCTGGAGGGCACCAGTCAGCCTCCCTCGTGGTTTATATTGCTATCAGTGTAGCGATACAAAGGTGTAATTCAGAGGATCACAGTTTTTGGAAGATTTGCCCAGCAACTGTCTTTCTGTGCTGGAAGGCTTTCTATAGCCAAAAGTCCTTCTGGGGTTTTGTCACTTCCCATTCCATCATCGTGCTTTCATGGACATCTATCTGATTGCGCTACCCTTCGCCTTTCAGAGGTGAAGCTGGTTACAAAATTTTACATTAGCAAGCCCAACTCGTGAGTTAGATTGTTAAAATCAATAAAGAAAAATAATTTTATTATTTTAAGAAAAGCTCAGACCGTACCATACTCTGAAATCCACAGGGAAGGTGGAGGAAGGTGAAACTCTACACACAAACTTGTCATCCCTTCAGCTTACTACCATAATATTTCTTAAATGCTAACATAACACATTTTTTCCCCATCAAGTGAAAATAGCAAAGGAAAATGTTTATCGGTCTCACATAATGACAGAGCAATGGTATTTAGAAGTATGGATTTGAGGGAAATAAACTCTCCTTGTTTATCATCAACGGCTGCAATTATGTTGTCAAGTGAAAGATGAGTGTTTTGATTTCCACTTCCTGCTGTCTTTTCACCTTCAACTTATATTGTATGCTTGCCACTGTTTATTCATGTACCGTTACAGAACCACTGAGAGGGGTTATTAATCAAGAGTATTTATTTTTCAGAGCAGTCACGCCATGCAGTCATGGATACAGCTGATGCTTAACCCTACATCCTCCTCCAAAGCAGTGTCGCTGTTAAAAACATCCCCTCCCCAAACAGCCTAAGGATGGGGTAACGTGCTCCTGGACACGGAGCTCCATGCCTCATCCACAGCCCTTATGTTCACAAATGCCTACAGAAAACAGGCTCAATATGAAAGAAGTGCTTGGAGTCAGGCTTTTGCCCCATGTCACGGGCAGCTCCAGGCACAGCTGAATCCCCAGGGCATGGATGCACTGGTGAACATCAGTGTCTTGCTGGAAAACATATGAAAAGAAGAGCTGCACAACAGGTTTCCTGATGAGACAGTAATAAAGTAGAGGAGTCAATAAACCTACTTGCGCTCACGGTTTTAAAAGCGCTCCTGCTTTCTGCTGCACCCCCACGTGATTTTTGAGCATCGCAAAGCAAAGTGGTATGTGCTAGGGAAAGCACAGGCCCTTTACCAGCCCAAGGACACAGAAGAGACTGAGGAGAGCACACACGACTTTCAAGCATTATTTTCTCAGAGGAGATCAGTAATTTGCTCTCTGTGCTGAAACAGGCACACAATTCAAAAATCTCAACTGCTTCACCACTAATACTAGTGGTAGCAGAGCTTGCCAACAGTTGCTTCCTTAGACAGCAAAACAGACTACAACGTATGGTAGGATGCTGCCTTATGGGATTCAAGTCTCCTTGTAACATGTTCAGCTCCTCCTCTGATAACCTACAGGTAACATGGACTAAAAGCTTTTTTAATTTGTGGTAGTGATGTTGCCTGTGCACATGTTCTACGACACCTCGAACCTTTCAATACTTAGGAATAGCAACAAACGTGCAGAAACCCACTTACAACAGAGCCCTTGGTTTACCTTTTCAGAAAAATGAACGTATCCCTTAGCACAAGAGACTGCTGGTCCATCTGGGACAAGAGGGCTCTGTATTTGCCTAATTTTGCCTGCTTCTAATTCTTAAAAGCACATCTGCTCAACAAGCCACAACCACCTTCAGCCATGATGAAGGAGTAAAGCATAAATACTTCGGTCCAGCACCTTTGATAAAATTTACAAACACTTCAGTAAGCACCCTCAATAAGTCTTTCCCTAAGAACAAACTTGCAGGTGGGCTTAGAGCAATTGGTGTCATTGTACATTCAGCCTTCCTCCTGCACTAAGTCCCTTCATTAGTCAGAACAAGAGAGAGATGGAGAGTGCATGGAAAATGTAACATGAAATAGTGTAAGACTTCTAAAGCCTGATGGAAGAACAGGTCTAACAGACGTTCTTGTTCCAATCTAGGTTGCACTACACTCTGAGCTCACATTAGCAGTTCTTACTCATCTCACCCTACATTTGCTCTACAGAAAATAATTACCTTCAGGATGTCAGTCTTTATTCAGGCAACGAAAGCTGGATATTGAGGCTAACAAGTAGCGTGAGCAGATCACTGGAATTTCACTGTTTATGGCAAAAAGGGAGCAGTTCATCTCTTACCAAAGAAACGGGAACTGAAGTAGGTTGTCAGCTTTCCCCTCAAGCTGAAATCTCCTTTGGATTCACATTTACTTTTTTAAACCTGCAGCTCCCTTTAAGCTCACATTTGATATATTGTGTTTTCCAAGGCATACACTGAATGCAACCCCAAGATATATTATAACATATTGGAGAGGATCACCAAGTTCTGGAACTTCTGGCTGAGAAACCAAGTAGTAGAAAGCACATCTATCCATGACAACCTCCTCAGTAACAGCCCACGGCCATTATAAATTAAAATAATAATAATAAGAATACATTTAGTAACAAAGTAATTGAAAACAGAAGACATTTAACTCTGAATTATGAAACAGATCACAGGAGTAGCTCAAAGGCTTTGGCTCCTGCCCCAGGCAAGGAGCTTCCCTCACCATTTCCATCCTCCCCCAGCAGCAGCAGTACAAGTCCAGCCCCACAGCCTCCTTGGTCTGGCACCATGATCACAACTTACTCTTCTGTACTTGCGATGCCATTTCAATATAGGCAAGAAACCGTCTCCTCACTTGAAGTACGTGTGTGCTAGCATTATCCCATAAAGCAGAGCAGGACAGCGATCTACGCAGTTGAAAACACCCCAATTTACACGTGTTCAGCAGCAAGTACACTTGAAATGCTGCAACTTCTAAAACCTGTTGCATTATCAAAGATGGAACAACAAACACCCCTTCAGGAAACGGCAACTATCCTGTACAGGTGGCAAGTTGCACTTGTTGCTAGTCTCACAGCCAACACTTGACACCCTACTGGGTGTTTGCTACAGGATGTGGGCTTTTTGCACCACACCTGCTGCGTGATACCTGCGCTTGCAGAGACAGTGTTACTGAAGAGAAGGGGAAGCAGAAGGAGAGTGCTGTTATTCAGCATTCTGATTAACTCATTTGAATCACATAATTAATTTTTAAATTTGACTGAATCCAGCTAAGAGGCTATTTGCAGAAATTTTCATACCAGAGTCTCTAACGATCTCTCCCAGTGTACTTCAATGTGCTAGCTCTATGCAGCCTCTTTAGGATGGTATGTGGTTTCTTCAAGCTATTAAAAAAATCCAAAACATCCTCAGTGGCTGAGATATCATAAAGAGAAGAACATCACTTTTAAATTGGTATTAGTAAGGTCTTTAGAATTTTTTTTCAAGATATTTGTCATCTTGTGATAAAGCTGCAAAGATGAATAGACAGCTCTACTACAGTATTAATAATAGCTTAAGATATGTAAATTCTTGAACTACTGCAGGGCTTGTAAATAAGTGTTCAGATGGCACTCTGACAGTTATGCAGATACTTGCGCTTCTGGTATGTGAGAGGGTTTACAGTGTTCAAAGACCAGACTTATAAATAGTAAATCACATGAAGAATGAAAGAAGCGTACAGATTCCAACTATTAAAAGGTGGTGTAGAAGAAAAACAAGCATTAGCATAAAGACAAATCCTTCATATTTGGCCTGGTTTCTTTGTAAGAGCTCTCCTGTAACAGCATGAGAATCCAATACATAGACAACTGTAGAGGGAGTGATATTTCTCCAGAGAGCATGCAAGGGATCCTCTGTGAAGTTCAGAATAAGCTGTCAGCAAAGGCGACAAACAGCTGGCCACTGCAGTCTTAGTGCTTCTCTGCTAATAAACACTTCTCCTCCCAATACCCCTTCACTGTTCACACTGCTAGCACTCTCTGAAGAGACAGACAGTGGTCAAGAAGATCTTTACCCTAGGAAATTTGATGGGTATCTGCTATATTAAACTCAACACAACATTAAAGCTAAAGAAAAGAGCTCTAGTAAAAAGAAAGAAATAAAAATCAACCCATGCTGCTATAAATGAATGTATTTTCCCTTTTTAATTTCAGGTTATTACGCTTTGTGAATCTGGATTTGCATCTGATTTATTCATCCCCTCAGATGTCTAAGCAGATATGAAAGTTTTGTTTTTTTTTTGATTGATCAGTTGGCCAGAATACTTTCCACAGAAGAGAAATGTGGAATTTGGTAGCATTCAAAAAAATCAAATAGACCCATCTTCAGGACAGTTTTTTTTTTTTTAGAAATGTCTAAGTTTTCACAGCCCGTGACAGAGGACAAAAGATCACTGAAGACAAGCTAATGTGCTTTGAAACCTGTCTGTCTGACTCACTTGCTGATTTATACAGATTTGCAATTGATAGTCTTAAGTCTTATTACCCGACCAAAACAGTGATATCTGAAGCGTTCACGTCAGTTGGCCAGATTGCAATTAATAGGTTTATTCTTATATAGCATTGCAAAGTTCATGAAAATAACAAAACTGCACATTTTCAAAGATGTCAAGAACATTATGCATATGTGACAGATGGATCCGTGAACTGGAAAATTTCCTCATCGTACAAGTCTTCAGGTAGTTTTTCATCTCCATCAGCAAAAAATGTGGGGAACGGAGGGTTTTTATTGCAGTCTTTGTAATTAGGCAATTTTGTATCTTTGACCTAAAAAGCAAGAGAGGAAAAGGAAGGTTAATAAATATTAGAGAACTTTCAGAGAGCAATGCACTAAAAATCAAAGAAATCACCTTGCATGTATAAGAAGAAACAATAGCATTCACAACATACTTGCATATCCTGTATAATCTTCAGTTACTTTAAACTGCTCTTTTTTGTACCGAAGTCATTGAGGAGTTAAAAAAACAAGAAACAAACCCCAAAAAAACCAACACTGCAAACAAAAATGCTCAAGGAGAATTTATCACTTGTACCATACTGACAGAATGGAAATCTACTCTTATGAATTCATTGCTCAATGTTTTAAAATGTTATTAACATAAACGTATGCGAGCAGGGCTTGTTTTAACTGTGTTTATATCCCGCATTACTTTCCTACATGACATATTAAGTTATATTATGCAGTGTAATAACCTCTTCAACCAGCAAGACATGCTCCTGTATTTATGATACAAACTAATTCTGGCAACTGATTCTACAAAAATACGCATCTGTACTGTATGTGGTCCCTCTGGCTACTGCAAGGCTAATCAGTGACTACAGAATTAAATATGTAGACTTCCTCACCTAGGAATCAGTACCCAGGTTTGTGGAACATGAGCCTTTAAGAAAAGTTCATTTCCAAGAACTGTAGTGCCATACAGAAATAACTTTCCTTTACTGACCTCTCTACATGGTGAAAAGATTTAAAATCTAGCCCTTGAAACTCCAATCTTTGAAGAAAATTAGTAGCTAGAGTTATCAGCAAAAAGCAGTTTGTCTGCGGTGGAAGATAGAGAGGTGTTATCTCTGAAGAAGAAAAAAAGAGCGACAAATTTTCAAATAATGAAATTTCATTTAAAATAAGGTTCTTCACTTTTATATTGTTACATATGATCTTCCTCCTGGAGCTGTAATAATCCCTTTCAGCCACCGTACTCAACTGGATTTAAAAAAGTACAACTAGATTAGGGAAAATTTTAGTGTAGTGAAGATAAGTTGTCTTTCCCCTTACCCCCCCCCCCCTTTTTTGGGGGGGTCTTCTTAAGAGCTGGAAGCTTGTTTCTACTTGGCTAGAAAAAGCCTCACATAAGACAACTGTGATTTACAGCAGAAATTAGATAAAACAATTTTATGCCTGCTGACAGTTCTCTTCTGATAGCCCTGATTTTACCAGATTCATATCTGTTATTACTTGAGCCTTTGCAGAAGTCCATGAGGATTTCTGCAGACGAAATGCACAATAAATTACTTAAACTTGAGCTTTTAAAACTGCTATTTATTTTATCCAAAGAAGTTCCAACAGTTTTCTAAATGAAGGCTTATTAAACAAAAGAAAGCCTTTTGTGAAGAACGAGGGGGAGAAATGCTCAACACATCGTACTGGTTAGGATGGCTACTTAGCTTTTTGAGTAGATCATTACTCTTCCACCAGACACCTCCTGTTCACTTGTCAACTGCCATGCATAACTATTGAAGTACCCATGCCCAGGGCAGACAGCAGTTCACGTTACGTATCTACATGGAATAAACTAGGCTGAGGTGCAGGTCCAAAGACAACAGCTGGAGCTGCAACAGCTCCAGCAACAGTGAGCTCATGGGAAACAAAATCAAACAGCTTCATCCATTCCATCTGAACTGCTGAGGCTGAGAAGTCACATTTCCCTTTCAATATACTGCTGCTATTTCTTTTACTAGATAAACATGTTTTAGTAACTTCACCAGTTACCCATTATTTCCCTTCTTCCTTTTTCTCTTCCTCCATCATCCCATGACACAGCATAAGCCTTCTTTGCTACCTCTCTTCTGAAATATAGTGAAAATATCCATGGTCTCTACACTAGCCACAATATATTAGGAAGATGAAAATAAATTGCTTTATTTCTGATATCTTATTTATTTCATATGCATCTTACTGGAGTGTTTTTCATACCTATTTTTTTTTGTTACTTTGGTTTATTCTCATTTTGAAATAAATATGTAGTATTACATATTTGGGGAGGGCCTCTTTATCAGGGAGTATAGTGATAGGACAAGGGGTAATTGCTTTAAACTAAAGGAGGGTAGATTTAGATTAGATATTTGGAAGAAATTCTTTACTCTGAGGGTGGTGAGGCACTGGCACGGGTTGCCCAGAGAAGCTGTGGATGCCCCATCCCTGGAGGTGTTCAAGGCCAGGCTGGATGGGGCTTTGGGCAACCTGGTCTGATGGGAGGTGTCCCTGCCCATGGCAGGGGGTTGGAACAAGGTGATCTTTAAGGTCGCTTCCAACCCAAACCATCTTGTGGTTCTACATACAGGTTGTTTTGGACACCTGGAAAGTGAAAGGAACTTAAATGTTTGTTCTCCCCCCCCCCCTTTTTTTTCTTCCTTTCTATTCTTAAAGCAGATATTTTTTATCCTAGGACTTACGAGTGAGACATCTGTTCTTAACTGAAGGCAAACCCAACACTCTAATCTTTCTCCTGCATTAGTTTATCTAAGTAAATGTAAGATTTCTGTTCAACCTTAACGTTGTTGCAGATAGTGCATTTTGCACAATAAGGAGTGTTCTTAAAGAAGCTTCAAGATTCCTAAGGGACCTTTTCAGCAGGCCACTGTACAGTAATATTTCATTTTGCCCCTTTTAAACTCCTCAGAAGCTTGGCAGATCCCAAACACATGAGCCATGGCGGGTGTTAGAATTATTTTCTTCTGATATGCTCTTTCTTGTGATCACTATAACTGATACAGTATGTTCTCTGACTAGTGAAAACTAGCTCTTTTTCTGTCTTTTTCTACACGCAAGGCTTTCAAGTGCAAGTAAAGCTCTACTCCTGAAGCATCGTCTTGAAGCATCAATACCAGATAGAAGGGAGAAAGAGGCATGTTCATTCAAAGTTCCCAAAGTTGTTAGACAGGTATTATTACTCCTATCAAAAGGATTATTCAATTTCACTTTACATCTGAAAACTCAATTAGCAACTTAAAACATGATACATTTTGTCTGTATTCTCAATAGAATTAATGAATGGCCTACTTTTTATTTAGGAAAGATGCAACATACGGAAAGTTTTCTGTATTCATTATCTCCGCTGCACAACAACTTTGCAGCATTATAAAGAAGCTAGACAGTACACAGCAGCAGTTACATTTGTTTGCATTAACATTGTACTGTGCATGACCCAGCACAGCTCTTCCTGTTCTCACAGTAATCTTCTGAGAGCATCCCTAATAAAGGGAAAAATGCCACTGAATGTCTTTCACCTTACTCCTCAGAGTCAAAATCCCACAGCTGCAAAACTATGCTTTAGAGCAAAGAATCCAAAGCTGTATCAAGTAACATTTCACTTCCCGACTTCCTTCCCAAAGTTCACAAAATATTTTTTACATTCTATATTGAAACTGCTCTATAAGCAATTGCTTTGGTAACCTTTTACAATAAGGCTGTAGTCTCTAACAGTTGTGTAATTATGTAGAAATAATTCACATATAAGCTTCTCTCATAACTGTGTTTAGTCCCTCAGAAAAAACAGTTTACAACTCAAAAGTTTAATGACGTCATGTCTAAGATTTTAAGTGCTCTTCTGCAGGTTTTCTGGCAATACAAATCCATTATTTTCACAATTGATAGCACTGATCCCTTTCAACTCTTTTCCTGACAATTCTCAAAGGAAAAAAGAATGGAAAAAACAAAAACAAAACCAGAAGAACCTCATGACATCTGTGTAAGTTTTAATGCTCTGCGTTATTAAAATCCAGTGAACTTAGCTCTCACTCAGAGAAGGAACTGGGCTGAGCACCCAGCTAGTTGTTATGATCCATATAAGCATTCGCTGTATAACTCAATATAACATAGCCACTTGGCTTGCTTAACTACTGTTAATATTGCTATATATTACAGTACACTATCCTATAGATAGACATTATACATAGTAGTATAAATACGCTACAGTATATTCTCTGTGAAGTTTTGTAAATGAGAAAAACGTGAGAAAGTTGAAATTAGACCTGATCATGATTTTGGCACTAGATCTTTAAAACAGTCAAAGAGTTTTGCAGATACTTAATAAACTGCATGTATGCACGTCCCATATATTGACAGCAAAAATAGGTAGTATATACAAATTCAGAAATCTATCAACACAAAATAATATGGTCTTAAACAGGCATCAAAACTTAACGCTGAAGTCACAATTCACATTTGCTGTTTAACAGGGCTTCGGGCTGTGTTAGCAACCACAGCCAAGAATGCAAACTGTTTGCTAGACAGAAAAATGTGTTTCAATACACTCAGTTTTAGAAATAATCTCAAGTGTCATACATTACCCAGCTCAGTTTCTATGCTATTTTTTGAAGTTAGGCAGAAAATTTACTTCAAGAATTATAGCCAATTTATGATCAGCCTTATTTTGTCTTAAAAACCAACCAAACAAAAAAAACTTACACCACTCTATCAAGGTCCAGGACATGGAACACAAAAAAAGTCAAGGTATCATACTATTCCTACACATCCTCAATTTGAGCACAGCACACCAAACAGGTGTCAGCAGCTAAAAACACAGACAGCAATACTGGCTAGTGAGATAAGTAGGATGTGAACTACTACAGACTTCTCTTAAAAAAAAAAAAGGAAGAAAAAAGCAGTAGCAGAAGACTTAACTTCTAAGTTTCTTAGCTCAAGCACAGTACTACACTAAAGCAATGGTATGCTTCAAGTTTAAATCTAGCTTGCAAAAAGGCAACTTAGTAACCAACATTGCATATACTAAGAAAATTAGGCGTCTTAAAAATAGGACATGCATAAAACATTATCAAGTCTAAACTACAGCATCCTGTATTATACCATATTACAGTATCACCTCCATTAAAAAGCATCCCTTTAAAAAAGGAATTAGTCTTATGCTTCTCCTTGGAATGATAACTGAAGAGATAACTTTTTGATCATCTACTGGGGAGAAAAAAAAAATCAAGCAACATAAGGTTCCAAAGGGAAAAAAAACTATTAGCGTTTTTCTCCTAGACGATGAGCACCACAGTAGGTAACTCTAAGCCCTGTAATCTAAGAGGATACACCAAGAGTAATAAGGTATCACAAGAGGCAGGTGATCTCAACAGCATAACACAATTTACAAATGTTCACTGCGATGCTACACTTAGAGCAGAGAAGTTCCATACAGACTAGCATACTCCTAAATTTTCTTAATTTTATCAGACCTTGCCATTGAGGCAGAAATCCACGCTAAAGCAGCCTTTTTGATTAATTTTCCAGTTGACTAGAAACATTACTGGTGTCAGTTATTTAACTGCATGGTTCAGCATGCAACATCAAACTAAACCTGATTCCTAATTAAACCAGGAGTCCATCAATCCTAGTCTTCTGCACCTTCTACAGTGAAGATGAAACTTGAAAAATCTAAGTGCTTCATCTCCGTCTGGATACAGTGCTGATGCACTAAGTTTCCAAAAATATATAACATAAAATAAATATACGCTTTAAGGTGCACTGTGGTTTTCATGGTTACCAGGCAACAACGAACAGTTACTGAACAAAAAATGCCTTCCTCTTAGAGGCACTCACAGAGGAAAGTATTATGTGATATTCCACTTCTCAAGCTGAAAGACAGGTGGTTCCACAGCCCCTAGACATTACTCGTACCCAGATTCAGGCAGGTATTTAGTAGAACAAACAGTAATAATGGAAGCTAATATCCCGTAATTTCTCTCCTCAGCTACAGATACAAACAGCCATATATCAATGTATAGAAAGTCAAAGTCTGTACGTAAACAAGAAAACACCATGGAAGGAAGGCTCAAAACAAGCTAAAAATACCACAGATGACAGCAGCAAGATTAAATGAAGATTTTTTTTCCTCCAAGAAATTAGAGAACACACATTGTACCGTATTGCAGCATATGCTTTTTTAATTAAATCTTTCTCTTCAGAGATATATTAAAAAATCTTCCCTTATATTTTTAAATGAATATGTGTAATTGTCTTGAGTTTACGTGGCAAGGGCTTGGTAGCAGGGGGGCTGCAGGGCTGGTCTCTGTGAGCAGAGCCCAGCAGCTGCCCCATGTCAGATCAGAGCAGGCTGTCCCCCTGCAGCCCATGGGTCCCACAGGGAGCAGATCTCCACGCTGCAGCCCATGGGTGGAGGAGCCCCCGGTGGAGCAGGTGGATGTGGCCTGGAGGAGGCTGCAGCCCATGGAGAGCCCCCGCAGGAGCAGGCCCCGGGCCGGAGCTGCAGCCCGTGGAGAGGAGCCCACGCAGGAGCAGGGGGTCTGGGGGGAGCTGCTGCCCGTGGGGACCTGTGCTGGAGCAGTTTGCTCCTGGGGGGTGGACCCCGTGGTATGGAGCCATGTGAGAGCAAGTCTTGAAAAGCTGCTGCCTGTGGGCAGCCCCCGCAGGATCAGTTTGGGAAGGACGGCATCCCGTGGGAGGGACCCCACGTGGAGCTGACTGTGAGGGAGAGGCAGAGCTGAAGCACCATGGACCGAGCACAGCACCCATTCCCCATTCTCCTGTGCTGCTCAGGGTGGGGAGGTAGATGAGGGTGGATTGGGGGAAGGTGTTTTCAGTTTGGTATTAGTTTCTCACTGCTCTAATCTGCCGGTGTTAGGCAATAAATCAAACTTCCTATGCTCAGTTACCTGTTTTGCCTGTGACAATAATTGATGAGTGATCTCCCTGTCCTTATCTCAACCCTCGAGTCCCTTCCATCGCATTTTCTCCCCCTTTGAGGAGGGGGAGTGAGAGAGCGGTTGTGGTGGAGTTCAGCTGCCAGCAGGGTAAAACAACTCCAGTAATTCATGTGTCTTATGAAGGACAATAAAAAACACAGAATGGATTCACCAGCTCAAGGATTTTGAATAAGCTGTTGCTAACCACATACTCCCTCCTCACCAAATATGTGAGTGGAGGCAATTTCTAAAAACTTAAAATTTAAATACAGGGTTATTTAAAACTAAAAACCCATGAAAATTTGAGTTTGTAGCACTTTAGCTAGAAATTCTTCCAAATATTATACTATGTTAATCAAACAGACCTAAGGGATGAAATCCCTATAATTCTTCCCATGGATACTCAACCCTCATTTCTGATAATGGAATTAGCTGCAACTCTGAAATGTGTATGCCAAAAAGCATACAAAGATAGTTGGACTTTTGAATTGATTACTATGTCTTGAAATATTTTCAAAAAGGTAACTTGCAAATACAATTAACACAGATTCTACATGTCAAACAAAAGAGACTTAGCAAAGAAGTAAGAACAGTGCCTTGTGTCACTTAGTTAATAGTGAGAAAAAAAAGAGCATTGAAAAAAGGCAGTGAAGGCATTTTTTCTTCTGATACTAGGGTAAAGTTCCAGTCAACATCTATGGTGAGTGAACTGAATGGAAATCGCCACTAGAAACGGCAAGCACTTAGATGGTAATGCAGCAGACTGCCATGACAATCAAAACCTATTATCCTCTTCATATTCCAGATGTCAACAGTTGTTTACTGGATATGCTCAGATGGCTCGGCCCAGTCTCCTGTTAACAAGTTTGTTCTTGCTTAAGAGTACCATTAAGATCAAGCAAAAAGGACAGGGCATCAAATGTTATTCATTTTTTCAGCTATATTATATTGCTTGTATACACACGAGTTAAATATTATCCAACAACCAATTCATAATTAAACCTCGGACCAACATATAGCTACCTACCAGTTTCACGTCTTAGGGTTAGCAAAGATACTTAGAACATAGTCGAAGAAAAGGTCATTCAGTCTGATATACAGATGAAAAGTCAGTCAAACTGGTCTTAATTCTACATCACTTACGTCATGCCCAGGAATTCTGCAGAAAAATGACTATGAAAACTTCTCCTCTACATTTGTTAACTCATTTTAACTTTGAAATCTTGGGAAAGAAATGTGTGATGTATTCTCCGGGCTTGGAGTGGACATGACAGTCAAATCAAGTTAGAGACACCTCCCTGAAAAAAAAGGACTTATTTCCAATGAGAGAAACATAAAAAGAAACTTCATTTTTCTGTAAGACATCACCTCTTCTAAAAGCAGCTCTGCTTTACTTACTGCCCAGTAACTGTGGACTTGTACTCCACAGCTAGAAAATACATAGAAACAGACCGCTCATAGCAAAATATGCCAAGAACATAATAAACTGGTTCAAAATATCAGAACTTTCTGAACTCCGTAACTTTTCAAAATTCGGACCATTTAAATCCCTACAATGTTTCTGAGGATTTTAAACAATGTGTTATACATATATCTGTATATCTGACAATCTTTATAATCAATGATACTAAAGATGTTTGATGCCCTGTAATCTGTTAAGTCAGAAAGGAAAAAAAATTCCAAAGAATGTTTGCAGATACGTAGAATATACTTAATTAGAAGAAACATCTATTTTGAAAAAAATACTTAGCACTATTTTTCTTGCTTTGATGGGTATGTATTACTTCTCACTGTTCCAGCTTTTCATAGACAATCCTGAAACAATCTCCATAAAATTTGCAATTAACAATTAATTTTGTAAAATGTCACAGAAGATGACACTGATACATTTATACTGATTGCAAAGGGAACTCATATCATTATTGTGAACTCCAGCTGTCTTCTCGATTACTTCTTAGAAAGGTAACTGCCACTGTGTATGTGAATGCTTTGAATAATTTTTAAAGCAGTGCTTGCGGTGTATTTCTGTATTCTGTTCGTGAATACAGCCCGTAAATAACCTTCTGTTGATCTCACCAACACACTATGGACTCAGGTTAAAAGGGGATGGACCTAGCCCTGAGGCACTTTCCGTAAGGGTCCAGTGACTGCTGGCTTATCATATGCTATGTATGCTACATGCACAACCCCTGAGCAAAGCTATGAAAAAATTATTTACAATAAGCAGTAACCCACTGCTCCTAATCACTCTTCCACAGAGATGATCCTACTTGCTTTAATTCTATAGTAAAAGATTGAACCCAAAAGAAATGAAGATCGCATTGAACCGATGTTTTTCCTATTTTAAGGAGAGAGCTGTAAAAAGCTTAGCATTCACTAATACTATGTAAGTTGAAACTATCAAACATACCTTCACCAGACAATTCGTGTGACCTGGAACAGAGCCATTTACATAGATAATGTCATGTTTTGTGTTGATCCTCCACACCTAGGAGCCAAAAAAAAAATAACGAGCTCATTTTACAGACTATTCACAGCTTTACAAACAGTAGCCAAGCAAAGCACAAACTGATTAAATGGAGGGGGCATTCTGAAGAAGAACAATGTTCTTCAGAGACCTAGATGTGCCACAAAATTTGGTTACATGCTATTTTGAGTGCACAGCCTTCTATTGCAGGAGTACATTGAACAGTTTTAAAGGGCTCATGGTCAGGCAGATTAAGGCAGCCCTTTGCTCAGCATAACTCCAACTGAAATTCCTAACTCTCTTTTCCCCTCTAACAGCAAGAGCTGTTGTAGAATTCGTATGTGACAAATTAAGACAAATATGTTCATGCAAATGTTATTGCAACCATTTGTTAATTTCTTAATTCTATGAGGTGCTCAACTGAACACGCACATTTTCTTGTTACGAAACATAAGTTCTAGTTAGAGAGCAGCAGCACAGTTTTTCAGAACCTGGAGGCTAATAAGCTTTTGTGCAAACTACAGAGGTTGCCTGCAGAGAAAGAATAGTGGGTGTAATAGCCCAAGAACTCCTGCAGGAGTCCTGCACACTTCAGAATCTAAATAGAAACTATAGTCCCCTTTTCACACAGGAAAGTGAAAGGCCACAATAAAGTAAGGATGGCTTCAGACAACTTAGACTTGATCTGGGTTTGAACGACCCGTTTGACATAAAAACATGTATTGTAGGATGCCAGAGGCCCAATGCTTTTTCTACAGCAAAGCAGAAGTTTACCTAAACAGTGAAAAACACATGAGATGTGCAAGTGTCACCTGAAATCCCAGTCCCCAGGACTGTATATACACAAAGGGAGTTAGATACCTTCTTCGTAAGCTACAAGACAGGAGCACATATTTGCTGCTCTTGTGTTTCCAACTTGCTTACCTCTAACAAATGAGACAGTACACCGCAACAGGGATGGTTAGTCCATTGTCTGGCAATGCAACCACCTCATACACATTCTAGTATGGTTGGTACTTACCTTTAGCCCAAAAGATGTCCTGTAGATGTTACCCATTTTACCAGGCATTTTCTTTCCACGGTAAACTTTTGCAGCTTTCTAGATAAAAACAGGCCCCAAAATTATGTACCTGCAAGCAGTACTTTCAAACTTGAGTGTTACAGCAAGAAAATATGCTGGTATTTACAATGTTGAAAACATCTAATATTGATTAGCATTTTAAATGCTAATCCTTACCTGATGGATGCTAGGTATTACTCTATTCGTTATCTTAAACACTTGACCTCAATCATAAAAATCACTGTAAGTAATAGTACTGTAACAAAGGGATTCTAGCTTTTCTTAATATGTAATGGTTATAAATACAGATCAAAATCTTCACTCATCCTATGCTTTCATTTATAGAAAAACAAGAAAATATACAGTTCTCTAAAACGGCTGTCAAAACATTACTCTCAACTACATCACAGTCAGTAGCAACTGACAAATTCCCCTGAAATACTTGTGGATGCCCACACAGGGCTCCAGAGCAGCCCTGCCAAAGTTAAGATATACTGTAGTTTCTCCCTTCCCTCCAGTCCACAAGTTTTATACTGATGACATTATTATTATTTTTTTTAAAGCATGTCATTTTAAATTCTGTTCTGAAAAATACATGTCCTGCTATTGTGTAATTTCTGTATCCCATTTTTGTTTGGCTGAGTATAACTTGGAGAACAAGTGTGGAAAAAAAAAAGGAGGGGGCAGGAATAATCGAAATAATTTTCAGTTCTACAGCATTACCCAGGGATTTGACTCAGTTTCCTGCACCACTCATTATTAATTATGTTTATTTATTTAACTTTTACACAAGTCTTGATTTCAGGAAATCAACAACAAGTTCTAGGGACAAGATTTTGTACTACACAATGCAGGATCACAAAAAATACGTGAGGTGGTCAACACTAGACTGGAAAATATCAGACAATTCAGGTTCAGTACTGTGACTCAGTTGGTTTTCATTCTGCATAGCGAATGATTTAAAAAAAGTCCTCCTCATTCAGTCTATATCTTATGCAAGGTTTATAGGGACAAAGTTTTGAAGCATGTGTTCCAAAGAACTTTTAAAGCAATATTGTTTATAGTTTGAAACTTTAAAATATTCTGTATTCTGCTTAAAAATGCTAAGTAACCAAGAAGCTATTTTGGGGATGGAAGAGTTCATTAAACAGCTACACAAACCAGGAAAGGCGATAAAAGGAATTGGGGTTCCACAGTACAACCACCTACTTCTTCAAAGAATAGCATAGTATCTGCAGTATAAAGCGAAGGGTAAATCCTTTCCAATGTATAAATGCTGTGATAGAAGATTTTTATAACTCTCTTTGAAGTTTTTAAGACTATTTCTCTCAGCTATAGTACAATACCACAATTTGCTCAGTTAAAACATCTGATTAGTTACTTACCAACAATAAATATTCATAAATTAAGACATACAAGAACAGCTATCTGGATTGTTTACTATACAGGTTCCTGAACCTCCTTTGAAACATTTGCGATTCTCTCCTACCACAGAGTAGATGGTAACAGCTTGCTGTTGTGAAATAATTCACTTTTAGTAATTAGTTCTAAAGACACAGAAGAATATTTACATCATAAAGTGAGAAGAAATAAGAATCCTCACATTGGTAGATATTGCTCCAGGGCGTCTGTGAGTTTTAGTTTGGCCATGGCTTGCAGGCTGACCTTTAAATCCCCACCTTTTCATGACACCTTGAAATCCTTTACCAATTCTGAAAAGAAGACAGAAATAAACCTAGGTTAGTCAGCTTTAAAATAAAGGTTCTAGCAATAAACAATTTCAGTCAGGCTCATGATCTTTTTACTTTTAGCAAAGTTCATGAAAATATTTTTAAAATATCTGTATTGTATACCACAAACATATTTTCGTACAATATTTCAATATTGCTTTAGAGAATAAGAAGCACTGGAAGGGAGTCAAATATGCTGTGATGATCCTCTGTACATAGTACTACGATGAAACTAACTAATATCAAGACTGAACACCAAACAAAGAAAAGTAACTGTATAACAACACATACCAAAACTTAATGAAAGGCGGTACGCACTAGGAGAGAGAAGGGAAGACTGCTTAGACTGTCATCAAAATAAGCCAAGGAACATTTATTTTCTACACTACAGTAGGTTCGTCTCTTGAACACAATTGTGTGTGTAATAAAAGCAGTTAACACATTTGATCTGGACCCATCTGACAAATAAGCTCTAAGACAAAATAAATGCATCTTCACTGCCTTAATATTTCAAGCAAATATCATTACTGGCTCTGGAGTTCAATTTATTGCAAGGAAAGGCTCAATAGGAAAATCTGTCTCACCATTGCATGAGAAAAGCAGATTACAGTGTGTGTTTAAACCCACATTGTCATTTTCCAAAAGGAAAAGTCTGTCCACAGGGTTTGTGACTGCACTGATTAATTAATGTAACGAGATGATCGAATTTACAGAAATCCTTTCTCTGCTAATGCACTTTGCAGTGCCACAGTCCTATTAGTTCCAGCGTTAGACACAGGAAAATAAAACTGTGAACGAGCACGCATACTCCGTGCTGGACATATGGACAAAATCTTACCTACTCCCCTGATCACAAAAGTAATGTCATTAAAAACTAGAGAGAAAAACGTACAAATGCTGCAAACATCCACATATAGAAAAATCAGATTCTTTCCTCTTCCACTTGAATAATTCTCCTGTGATTGCTAGCCTCATTGCCTACAGCAATTAAAAATACAGTTAAAAGCAGCCACAACTGGAAAGACTCTCTAAAGCCACAGACTCCTAAGGAAACATGACTTGTGCAGCATCTGTCTCTTGGATTTCCCCTTCCCTAGTCTGAACCTAGCAGTCCCTTCCAGTTAAGTTCAGCACAGCAGAAAGATACCTAGTGTCTAAAATCAAGATGTTTGGTTAGATAGTGCTGAATTTGGTTTGCTCATTTCCTACCACTAATTAAGGAACACTAGAACACGATTAAAGCAGTGATTCCTTCCTTTGGCTGACCAGTCATGCAAGTGCCTTCCACCAACTAGACTTTTTCAGACCAACAGATGCTGGTGCAGTGGGGGGAAGTAACAGGGAGCTGAGGGTATCTGTGAGAGGGAGGAGCAGGGCTCCCTGATCAGGGACACGTGAATCAGCTTATTTTAAAAGCCTATAGTCACAGCAAGCAGCAACAGTTGGAAGAGGGAAGAAAAAAAAACAAGCAAGCCAGCAAGCCATAGCTTGAACATGAAGGTTGGAAAAAGTTTGCTTCCATTCATGCTTTGAGTGGCTTTTTTTTTTTTTTTAAATCCTTCAGCAACCTGTAGATGTTAGTAACTTTGAAAATACAGAACAGAAACTAGAGCCATAGGAGAACTTGTGTCTGCTCTGCAAAACCCCTGTTACTTCTTCAAAGCTATCTACTGTTGGCCATGTTTTCCAAGTAGACTACTCCTGGCATCTCTAGCTGGAAGATGGAATCAGCAAACTCTCCAAAATCAAACTGCAAGCGGGTTACATAACAACAGCTGTGCAGTTACCAGAGAGCAGACTGGGGGCATGATTAATTCTTCAGCTGCAGAAATGTTCTTGCAATTCACAGAAAACCAGACAATCAGCTAAAGCTACCGTTTCAAGAGAAAACACTACTGTCAACTTCAATCAAGAAGCAAAATCCCTGACATCATGAATCACCTCAATATTTCATTCAGGTGGTTTGTTCTTAGACATCAACAACTTTTAATCCCATAAATTGTACTTTTCAATAAAATATAAATAAGCAATGTTGCTTGAAATGGTTAATATTTGTAAGAGGTGCATTTTGAGAAAATATTTACTTCATAAAATGCTCTATCTTCAAAAAGGAGTGATTATATCAAACGATAAGAGTTGCTAGTGTTTAATGATTTAAGCAACAGACAATGCTGAAGTACTTTTTGGTCTTTTCCAGTTACACACACATTTTAATGTGAACAAAGATTCAGAGTTTAAATTACTGAAGGCTTAGGAAATATATAGTAAGTATGGACTGACTGAAAAAAGAGCATGCTGATGAACAGATGTCTTTAGACATTTATGGTTAATATGGAATACAAAAACTGTCTCCAATATCTGAAATATAATGGCAAAGGTCAAGAAAGATCTCAATTGTGAAACTAGAATATTACATACCACTTAAAGCTTTACTAACTCCTAACACTCTTTCATCGTATTTATTCAGTACTTTTTTGGAATAGTTTCATTTTTCCTGTGTGAAGAACTGAATGAAGGTCTCTGAATTACCTATAAATACAATACAAATATTTTATGATTCTTTGAACATTAGTTCTCCATTCAACATGATTCTCAATCAACATCCTGATTTAAAAGAAAGATTTATAAGTTATATACATTCAATTAAATAATTTATAATAAGAAGAAAGTACAGCCCTGTTTCATTCTGGAGTTTTTGATTACTTTTTTTTAAAGAAAGAATAAACCATGTATGGTGTTCTTTACGCACACGTCAAGATGAAAAACAATTATACAGACAGTATATATTTTTTCCTAGCTTCATCCTTTATCTGAAATAAAGCTGGAACCAGAGTAAAAACCACATGCAAATCAAATGTAAAATTTAAAATAAAGGAACTACTAGCATCTGTTTAAATCAAATTTAAAAGGAGGACTGTTCATTTAGGCATTTACTAGCTCAGCCAATAGACCTCTGCTGCTCTAGAAGCAGCAACTTCCAGCCTAGGTCCTTCTTGATGTGTGACTCTGATCTGTTCTCAGACAGGTAATGGATTTCTCCATTTTTCCAATTGTATTAAATGCTCTTTGCATTTGGAAGCAAACTTAAGATGCATGCTGTTCAACTAATAGTATGGAAAAATCAGAGATTTATACCAAGTTTACATTTATCTTAAACTTTCTGAACTCTGCCAACAACGAATGTTTGAAAGAATATATCCCACATAAGAATACTGCATCTTCTATTACTTAAAAAGTCTTGTGACTTTTCTTAACATTAATCTAGCCAAAAATTAAAAGATTAGAACATATAGTTACTACGTATTTATGCAATATTTTTAACATACTATATATGTACTATTTCATGTAATTTCACATTGGCCAAATTATGCATAAAAGATACCAACAAAACATGCATCTCTCCTGGAGTTACTTCTCTTTTGATCTACATCACCACGTTATTTAAGAATACATCAAAAGTGGTTTCTCCCATTAAGGTCAGAAATGCTGACATCCCCCTACATTGCTCATTAATCTCTATGGAATCTTTAAAAATAAAGATGATACAATTCTAATTTAGAACAAACTCAAACATGCATAAGAAAAGGTACAACTCTGAAAACTTTTAATAGGCATAGCTCTGAGAGATGGCTACCAAGAGCCTACATTAAAGTATAACATTTGTCATCCTACTTACACTGTTGAGATTTCTTGATAAGACATCTACTACCTGTTGTCTTGGCTTGAATCAAGGACTCTATTTTTGTTCTGACAATGGCAACATTAAACAGGGTATCTGAACAAGCATGCATCAGTCTGTCTTTAGCAGACTTGATATGTATAGATATGTATAACACCACTTTTCTGTAATACATGGAATTTAGTCACTTACTTTACTTAGCTCCATTGAAGCATGATTAGCTGGGTCCCATAAAGGAACCACAGGCAACAATCAGGCATTTGCAAAACTAACATGAACATTAAATGAAATGAAAATAATCATTCTGTGGAATTAGAGTTTAATTAGACACAGTAGTTCTAGTCTCACCTGCTGGAAAGCAGCTATTCAAGTCAACCACACAATTTTGTACAGAACCTCAATTTCCAGGTCTGACAGAAGCAAAATGCCAGTAGCTAATGAGCCAACCGTCATTTAGAGAACTACTGAAATAAAGCACTGTAATTACACCACACTTCAGTTTGCTATTAACTTTTCAAATTCAGCTCATTTAAAGGACAATCAGTTAGATACTGTAGAGGAAAAATATCCCAACTATTTAGTCAAATAATTTCAGACAACTGTAGAGTGTACTTTCAGGCTCAGATTAGTCTGTTAGCCTACTAAAGCTCAAGGAAGCCACTAAGTACAACAGAATCACCACTTGCACATTTCGAAGACAACCACCACTGGCTTTTTTTTTTTTTTTTTGGGAGTGGCAACATTTCTGATGTTTCAATGGTTTCCTGAAATGCTCATGAAAAAGGCCATGAAGCAGCAGAAAGCCAACTTTCTTTTGAGTTGTAGTCAAGTACAACTCAAACTCCATCCAGCATTCAGGCTACCATGCAAAGCACAGTCCCACCTCCTCCCATCCTCACGTTTTTGTTGCCTTTGTACCAGTAATGAAGCTCACTCTACTGAGGAGAAAAGAACTGGGGCACGCAACACCTGAAATACAAGACAACGAAGAAGAGGGATACATTAACACAGACCTTTTCCTTCATGCAACTCACAAGGCCAACACCAGCACCAGGAGGCAGAAGGAACTCTGTGGAAGCCAGCACCACCTCCCCCTTTGGGCAGCAGCCTCTACTATGCCAACTCAAAGACACCACAAAAGCATAGCCCATGAGAGAAGCACTTCTGGTTTGTGCTGTGCATTTCAAAGTGTACTAGGGCTAAAACCACCTATTGGGCCACAGCAATTCTAAAGTTTACTCCTGTCCCACACAGGGCACTAAACTTTCAGACATATTTGAAACACACCTCTGAAATGAAGGGCAAGTCTTATAATTAAAAATAGCTATGAAATTTAAGGATTGGACTTTTAAAATTGCTGAAAATGAGTATTAAGGAAAAAAATCAGCACTAAACAAGATTGGCAGCTTGCAGACACACTGTCTACTGTGAGTGTTTTAAAAGCTACGCACACTGTGCTGAACAAATTAAGCAACTTCAAATAAAAACAAACTGTACACATCTTTAACTGACCCTTCTTCTTTCTGTGTGTTTTTTTTTTCCAGAGGAATAAATGAATCAAAATATTTCAAAAGACAGGCAAATGCATTTCCAATGAAAGTTTAAAAGCAGAGAATCCTAAGAAAAACAAACAAAAAACCCCACTCAACATTTTAATAACCATATCTAATCAAGGTACTAACCAAGTCTTTTCTGGAATTAGTATTTTGTTTAAACTACAATAACTAAGAAAAGCTCGCTCATTTCTAAGGACCATATTTCTGATTTCCATCTCAGCAGAAGGAAGCATACAAAAGGTATCTTGCTCATCTGGATCAGGAGTTGGTAAAAAAATTTACATTTCACTTTATATTCCACTATCTCCTCACTGAAGTGACTTTTTTTTTTTTAAGTTTTAAAAAAGAATAATTAAAATAAACATCACTATGAAGAACAGTATTGATTTTATTATTTATATGATTTCTAGCATTGCACACTTTGTTTTCTCTGACAAAAAACAAGTTTCCTGATCTTAAAAATTTGAAGAACATGTTCATGTAAAAATATTTCTAAAAACTTTACTAGCAGCAATAGAACTTTTTAGGAATTATTGGCTTTTAAGTCCATAATAGTTTAAATCAGGAAAATTGAAGTTGCTCCCTGCTATGACTCAGCGTAATACTCTTATGTTGCTTTTCAAAATGTCCCTATGGCTTCAATGCAACTCTAAAAAGTAATACACAAAGGCTAATATCAGCCTGCAGACCAAACCTCCACAGGTTCCGTCTTTCTTCAGCAGGTGGAAGCTGGCTCCTTTTCAGTGTGGTTCAGAACATAAGTTTAACATGAAGTATATTCTCATCTCTTTCCCAAAGTGCAACCCAAACGCTATAGCCCAATGCTGTAATCACTCCTAGGTAACTTGTTTACCCTTCAACAAAGCATTTCTTGGATGTTTTTGTGACATTGTAAAAGTTGTATTTTTCACATGTACAGTAACAAAGAATGATGTATATGGTACTTCGAAAAATAATTAGAAACAAAACCCCACCCAAGTACGGGACTAAGCAACACTGCACGAAATTTCATTGAATAAATTAAAAGATCCACAGAAAAACTGGAGTGTACTCAAATAATTTAATTATTGCCCAAGAATTAAGGTAATATAATGATAAATGCAGTGTTCCAAAAAATTGGTAGTTAAGGAAAAAAAAGCAGAAACCAGAATGGGAATAAAGCGCAGAAAAAGGTTTAAAAAATAAAATTAGATCTAGAAAAACTAGGATGATTAGGGGATCATATTAACAGGAAAGAAAATCTGATAAAGAAAATCCTGACATGTCCCTTTTGTTTAAGAAATTTTTCTTCTTTTATACTAGGTACCTGTACATCAGGATTACATGCAATATACTACTAAAATAAAATCAGTGGTACAAACAAATAGGTAATTTCCAAACTGGGATCATCCATACAGATTAAAAATATTGACTTAAAAGATGGGATGGATTCACCAAACATAGCCAGGAACCCCGTCTGTTCTCAGCTTGCTAGTACTTCCAATACACATTGCAAAATTCAAATCAATACCCTATGGCTGCTTACCAGTATCTCTTCAATTGCCAAGAAACTTTCCTGGTGCTTGGAAATACTTCTACAAAAACAGGGATCTTCTGCATTAACAAAGTGTGACACTCACTCTGCATGAAATGCCTGTACTCGTGATGATACAGTACTTAGCTTTACAGACAAGCTACTGTCTCTCATAGGCTGTTCATTAAACACAGTTTAGAAGTTGAATGAATAATATATCAGGTTGAAGTCTTACATAAGGAAATTCAACATAGAAAAACACTAATTCCAGTCCTTGACCTCCTGTTCCAAATAAGATGCATTTGTAAGTGTTTTCAGGTGGAGCTATATTAGAGCTGACATTTCTCCCTTTTTGCAAAGCTCTGTGAATAATATTAGACATTTGTAAGTATGACACGTTAGACAATTACAATGGATGGTATTTCAACAAAGCCATTTTGGTATTATCTCCATTACACAAAAAATTAAATATCAAATGGAGAACATTATCTTGGTAGCACAAGGCAACCAAAATACACTTCACTAAAACATGGAGATAGGAATTCTCAATTCTCTTGGGCAGTGGAAATCATGCACGTAACAAACGAGGCATGACGAGTCTCCGTGGCAAGATGCCAGCTACTCTTTTGACACCCTCTACCACTTGAGCCCTAATCTGGCATTCGCAGTAGTCCGAGAGGAAATCATTCCTCCCACGTTAAAGTGAAAGATATCAACAGTTGCTGGCAAATGAGATGAGCTGGAATACGAGAGAAAACAATACATGAATTTGACAGTTCTGTTGTCCTGCTAAATGTATTCTCTATTTTTTTTGCTCTGCTGTCATCGTGATTCATCTCTTCCCCAAATCAAAATTAAACAGCTTTTCTGAGACTGAGGCCCTTCCGCATTTATTCCTTGCTTCCACATACCACAGGCAGACTGTAGACTTCCTGACCTGTGCTAAGCTTGAGCACCTCTTTCTCAAGCTGTATATCAAGTGCTCCAATGATAATCATGTGCGTGCGACAGACAACCACAGCCCTAAAAGAGTTTGTTTACCAACAGTGTTGAAATTGAAGAGCCTCAAAGAAAGATAATCTCATATTTTTGACCCAATGGGTGAACAGATTTCTAGATTCTGCCACTCCCCCCTCGCAGTTGTATTTCAGCTTTTGATAGCCATAAAGCTCTTCTCAAGCCAAAGCAGAGGGGAAAAAAAAATAAATCAACCAGCCTGTTTGAAAGATGAGCCATATGCATTAAAACGCTGGGAACCTACGTTTTTGCAGTAACATCCACGAACTGCCCTGGACGGAAGTGAGCGGCATACAAAGGAGTACCTTCAAAAGAAGAGGACAGATCACGTTTAACCAAGTGCCAAAATCCTCAAATCACTCTCCAGTCATTACCATCCAGAGCAGATTGCAGTCACAAGAAAGGGAGCAAACTTTTGTTTTTTATACACATTATTTGTTCTTTTTTTTAATAGACCTCAATGACTAAACCAGATGCTTTGAAATTGCTAATTAGTCACATTTCTCAGTTACTAGCCCAATTTGAATTACGTAGGAAAGAAGAGTTTGGGCTGTACTTAGAAATGTTCCAGACACTGAAAGAAACAAAACCCAAAATACTTAATTAGTTAAGGCACTCACAGTAAACAAACTCGGCAAGAAAACAGAACATGTTCCCCTGTATCTACTAGCACCCCACAAAGTGGACTTTTTTAAAATGAAAAAAAAGTTTTACAATGCTTCCTCTTTGTTAAGACAGAGTGTTTCCAAACTGAAGACAGAAGATAGAAATACAACCACAGGGAATTATCTACACACTACCTTTTAGTAGAATTAATGCTACCATGTGTCAGTGACATCACTCATCTGAGTCACATCTCAAGCATAAATTCCTCATATTATTTAATGTTGTTTGTATGATCCATACAAACGTGGGGTAACATGCCTGTTAGCAGCAAACAACTGATATAATATGAGGTACATGACGCATGCTATGGACAAAATATATGCTCTTTTATTGTTTTCAATAAATACCAATTTGTTGAAAATTTGCAATTCTGCTATATCTCAAGCTTTTGCTTCAATTAATTAGCCCATACTTCTACACATCAGACTTTATTTTCATCAGTTACCACACTGTCTTAAAAACCTCTTGCAAGAGCCTTCTCTAATATCAAATGAAGATGCAAGACATTAGAATCTCCTACCATATATAACTCATGTCAAAATATTGACAGTTAACTGTCAAAAAGTACAAAATAAAAGCAGCCTATATACAAAAGCTACTAACACCTAAAAACAAAGAACTTTTTAATTAAGTCTCTTAACTTCTGATACTGATTTTCAGCGAGGACATTTGTCATGTGTCTTACTGTGCTTTACTTTGCAAACTGCCAAAAAAGCATCATATATGACAACAGTCAGCCACAATTCTGAATGCAGGAAGAAGAAGCAAACCTCAAACTGCTGTCTTAGGCTCCTGAGAAACACAGCGCAAACACCTTGGTGCTCCTCTCGTAAGGATAACCAGAGAACTTTTGGAATGCATTCAGCTTTATTCCCAAGAAGCATGTTTAAGTTACAAATACTTATTTCTTCACTCAACGTCCATATTTGCTAGTTTGGGTTAGTTTTATTCTCTAAGTAATGGAAACATACTATTTAGGAAAAAGGAGAAATTCTACTTTATATCGCCTAGAAAATGAAGTTCATTTTCTAGTTTTTTTCCCAAGAAAAAAAAGAGCTTATTTTTGTTCAATGACAAAGAAATAACAATTCAGCAATTTCCATACAAAACAGGAAAGAAATCAACTTAACTGGGTTTAGATCTAGAAGAAGTGGCAGGCATTAATTATGCATGTAACATTCAGTAAATCAAAAAACTACCTGGTTTAATTATGGCATCATCTGTTACATTAAATGCTGTAACTTTCTGCTTCTGTGGTACTCCAGCTTCTTTAAAAATTTCCATTGCAGCCTCTGATTTCTGTAACAAAGTGTAGCCATAAAAAAAAGGCACAAAAAGTTATCTTAAAATACTCTGTCATCGGTATAGCACAGGAAGTGATTTTACAGACTGCCAACATCACCCAGATAGACATAACATACTACATTTTTATCTCGAGAGTAGCATTTTAACTCTATATAAAATTAATTTAAGAATCCCAGGTCTGCATTTTGTTTTCTGTCAAGTAATTACCCTGGTTACATCATACAGACAAGAGATATGAAGATTTCCAAGATCACAAGAAAGCAAGCAATCTTTTAGAATGTACACAAAATATATATGTGTTTTTCACTAGTTTAACTCTTGAAAAGAGTTTCATAATCATTTAAAAGCATTTTCCCCTTTTCAAAGCTGCTAATGACTTAGTTCCACAGCGCCACAAATAACATTTATTCCATTTAACAAAACCAGACAAATAAAGCCCAGTCTTGCAGAAACTTCTACAGAAGAGAATCTAGCTTCAATGGACTAAAACGGAAAAAGGATAAAGAACAAGTTTACAATTCATGTATTTTTAAGATACTGCAAGCACACTCGGTGCCAAAGCATTGTTGAAAAAGAAGAGCCCTTGTTTAGGAAACTCACAACCCTCACATAAAGTTAAAAACACTTAAACTGTTCTCAGCTGTTTTAAATGAGACAATTCACAGCACAGCTGACCACTAAGAAAATCCAGCCAATGGAAACAGTAGTGCAGGAAAACTGAGGCTGCAGGAAAGTGATGCAGCTGATTTTTCTTCAGACAAATTCTAGAAAGCAATTTCAGCATCTGACAATACTGTCACACTTGGGTAGTCACATCTCCGAGGTCCACTTTTCAACAGTTCTGTGCAATTCTCTCAAACAACAACAAAAAAAACCCCTTTGCATTTTCAGACGAAATAACCTGAAAACCTTTAAAACATTTAATTTATTTAGAAAATACACATGTTGTTCTTCGTTTTTTAAAATATATATATATAAAAAGCATTATGAGAAGGGGAAGCTTTGTGAAGAATGAGGAAGCAAGATGATGAAGCACCTCTGACTTAGATACTCAACTATTATCTTTACAGATCTGCCCTTACTTGAGGAGGAAACGTGGATACACAGTCTGAAGGTTATTTTTTTATTATTATTAAGTGATTTGTTAACTTGATTTCACAGTACAAAACACTTCAAATAACATTTTTTTAAAATAAAAGTTATTCAATTAAATACAAAATCTCCCAAAAGATCACAAAAATTTGAGGCATCAGTGAGACAACTGCATTAAACTGTAGTACCATAAGTGAGGATGAATAATAAAGCAGATTCCCTCTCTATAAATGCCTCCACGTCCATCCTTTATTTCCACTGCTATGTAAAACTCCCTCCTTGGACAACATCGAGTGGAGCTCTGGGCTCTGCAGGCGTGCCTGGAAAGAGCTACCACAGTTGAAGAAAAGTAGACGAAAATCAAAGGGTGAAAATCGCTTATTCCTCAAAAACACCCTACGATAGCCTTTCACCATTCTACTTCAGCAACAAGGTTTCCTCAAGCAGTAAAGTCACAGGGATGCGTTTCTACTAACAAAACACTGCAGTCTTTACTAAAACCTTCCTACAAGGAAATACTTAAAAAAAATATTGAACCAATTCTCAAATGTTCTTGTTTTAAAAAATACCAACAGTATCTTCCATTATAGGAAAATGATCAATATGCTCTTCTTTCTTAAGGAAAGAAAATATTTTTGCAAAAGCTGTTACAACACTGATAGAATAGTACTTTGGAGAACAATGTTGCATTAAAAATCATTAAAAACCTCTGTCAACTTGTAATGGGCTGACATCAAGCTAAAAAGAAAAAAAATATTGCGGATATAAGATACAATACTTCTTTTTTAAAAAAAGCAGTTTGACACTCAAATACATGAGTTACTCTTTATTAGTAAATTACTGAGGGAATCACTAGACTGAATTCATTAAAAAATCAGTTGCTGTGAGGAGTCCGAGGAAGACAGGTGTTCCTACGAGGAATTAACAGAAGATAAACTGCTTACGCTAATACAATACAGCATCTTTCAGCTCTCTTTTAATTCTCATATTTGGACACTTCAGAGAGAAATGAAACACATAAAAAGACTGATAACATAGGAAAGCATGGATTCAAACCTGAGCTATGCCAGAAGAATACATCACTTGCTGGTACCTTGGCAAGTAACATTTTTCAGAAACTGCATGCCAAATTCTTTCTTGGAAACTACGTAGCTTATACAGAGATGATGATAACACAGAGCTCTGTTCTAGGCCAGGTCCTCACCACAGATTTGCCCAATGGTATTTAGTCAATTTCTTTATTAAAATAAGCCTAACTTTAACCAAATTAACAGGTGGTAACTTGGAAAAAATTATATGCAAGAAAATCACTGACATAGCACAAATTACTAAAAAAATCCCTCTCATCGTTAGGTCTGCTATATATAGTTTCTATTCCTCCTTGTTCACTGCACATTTTGACTCTGACAATCAAAGAATCACTACTGATATCACTTTCACAAAAAGATTAATTGTATGAGGTCTAACGTGCAAAATAAAACTTGAAAATTATTAGACTGTTATGGTTGTTGCACATCTTAAACTAAGGTTACAGGAAAGATAAAGCCCTAATGTAATTTCTCCAGGAAAGGCATCACACCTGGAAAGTAGAAACGGGCCAAAATGACACAAAAACCAGAAGCAATGATGGTAAAATATGGCATAAATCCACTGAATTAAAGGAAGACACCTTAAAGTATGAGCCTGTTCAAAAAAGATATCACTAGAATACCCCGTAAAAGCCAACATTTACCAAATGAAAAACCTCTAACTCCCTCACCTCCCCTAAAGCACAAACAAGTACACAGACTTATTTAGAGGCTCTGGGAAAACCTTCTGTTTGAAAGAAAGGAAATACATGTCCTTGAAAGACCAAAATCACAAACTGAGATAATCTGGTTAATAACCACAAGCCCTATTTTTTCGTGCTTAAATCAAACAAATCAGTCTCAGGATATTGCAAGAAATGAAAAGTGATACTTTATAGAAATAATGGATCACAAAAACAGCAATCCTTTGAAGGAAAGCTTTGCTCCTGCTTTGATCTATAATTCAATTTTCTTTGTCAGGAGTGACAGCTCTGCTAGACAGCCACAGCCATTGAAGGTGGCTGGGAATTCCACATCAGGCGTTCGGGGTGTCTAAACAACTGAGTGGTTTTGACATCACTGTTGATGAGCTACAATCATGAAGCTATCTTCCTGAAAACTGGTCTTGAACTCTTTCATCAGTAAAACTATATGCAAATTATTAATCTCAACAGACTTGTGGAAGAATTACAACCACATCTAATAAAACAGTATGGAGGAGTGAGCTATAGAACACTGTCATCTAAAGAGGTGATGAAGGTGAATGAGTTTACTGCAAGTAATAAAAACACCCAAAGCAGTTCACTTACAGAAAAAGGAGATACATTTTTTCCTCCAACAATCAGCTTAGCTGTTTTTCCTTCTGATTCTTCCTTTGAAATGTACCTTAAAACGTGACAGTCTTGCACCTTAAGAAAAAGGGAAACAGTGATTACTTAAGTGTAAGCAGATGTGCACGGTTTGAGTACCTAATAAGGTGCTGTCAAGACAAGCCAAACAAAGCCAGTCTCTGTTTCATTTGCATTCACATAACACAAGATTTGGCATAGATAGGGCAGTGTGTTACCCTTTTACCACAGACACTCTTTTCCCAATCAATTAAAGGCTTATCTTAGGAAAAAATATTCCTAAAACGCAAACTGTATTTTTGAGAATATGCTAGAAATTGAATAAACTCCTAGAGCCATCTTTTACATGCAAGATGTGCAAAATCCCTGCAGCGTGTAGCTGCAAAGCATACAATAAGAGAATACATTTTGGACTCCAACTCCCTCACCCTGTAAACCTGGTGTCCTCACAGCCCCTGTTCGTCACATGGCAGCAACAGGTGAGAAAAACAGCTTCATCACAGTGAACATCTGCCAGAGACTACAAAGAAATAGCTTCAGGCGTACAAAGGCTCAGCAACCAGAGTGAAACTAATCCCAAAGTGCCTGCATGTGACAAAAAAAAGAAAAGCTAGGGAGCAAAACCCAACTTTATGTTGTCCTCCCATCTTCCCTGAGCGAGGTGTACCACATACAGTTTTGCAGCACTTGAATACTCGAGGCAGAAGACAGACCACTTCTAGAAAGTTTAGCAAATAGACAGAATAGGCACAGTGTGCTACGCAGGGCTGAAAGATTGTTTTTAAAGTAATTTCCTGCTACGTAAAATGATAAATTTCACTTCTGCCTGAAACTTCTGGTTAACGATCTGAATACAGCAAAGGGGATGAAATTCTACATGATTTATTTCACCTTAAGTAGCGTGACAGCATGCTTCTTTCCTGATTTGGTCCATATTGGCATCATTCCCAGTTTTACTGCAACAACACCAACTCTGATGGAATCTGTAGATCAGACGAAAAGACAGATGCAACTCCACACTTAATATTTGAAAGAACCCAACTCATAACCTACAGAACTGCCTGCGAAGTCTCATCAGCTCAGACCTTTCCTAAGGAGCTGAGGATGGAGAGAAAACATCGCTGACTCGCTGCGGGCGGGCTGGGAATAACCTGTTCACTGTTTTTAATCCTATTAGCAGTAAAGTTCTGTTCATTCCAGTTCTGTTTGATAGAGCATGCAAACCAGTTCATCATTAAGATTAAAGCAATCAGTGCTTCAGACTCATCCTTTTGTGAAATCATGACACCCATGCAGAATCCTAGAACCAAAACAACTATTAAAAAGTTTCCTTTTGTAGGTTTCTCCTACCCCAACCTTTGCATATTTTTGACACTGTAACCATACAGAAAAAGCACCCTGTCAAGTCTGGCCTCTGACGGCCCAGAGCTTGAAAAATAGAACACTTAAAATAAAGAATAAATATTTTAAAGCCTGAAAAATCCAACATGCTTCCTAGTAAGTAAGCATAATATATCAGTTCTCTAAAAAAGCATTTAAAACAAGTTCTTAACCTTGTGGAAACTCAGCTTTGAGTCCAAATCAGCACCTGGTCAGTTTCAGTGCCACTCAATGCCAACAAAATAAAAAAAAAACCAGAACCTATCAAAAAAGACCTCCTAGAAACGTAAAATGTATGAACTTGAAAGTGTTCTTGTAAATATTGCTGGGCTGAAGAAAAACCTGTCGTAGAATTTATCCCACTTCTATTCAGTGACTCCAAAGTCTTATGGACTAGAACATATGAATTTTTTGACTCTTTAAAAGGGGCACATCACCTGACATTAAACAACTACGTGATACAGTCTGCAAATCCAAGAGAACATCCTCAGGGATGACAACAGAAATTGCAACAAAGAACATTTTGTTCCTTGTAGAGGGCAAGGTGATTGAGGTAACAGCAAAGAGGGAAATATAAGACAGAATCCCAGTGTTACTGAATGCAACAATGCAACAACAATAATTTCATCGTAATTTTGTTATTCCAGATGAGAGACTTTCTTACCTGGTTTCCACTCATTCAGTGGCCACGGCTCATCCTTCAGAGGGCAGAGCTTGCTGGCTGTCTGTGCTTTGTATTCCTCTGCAGTTGTCTTCTTGAGGAACTGAACGTTCTCTTCAGAAAGATGCTCGTGCCACCATGTTGCATCGTTACCATGCCTGGCTACAAGGCCCAGCTGCCCCCTTTCCAGTGAGGGGAAAAAGTTCAAGTGTCTGATCAGTTCAAATAATGACTCATAACATGTATGTTTGTAATGTACATACTACAAGATTATATCATTACATAATACAGTGTACTGCCAAAAAAGACTGAAATTATGGTAGTAAGCTATTCAACCACCATCAACCATCTGCACTCTACCAGAAGGCCAGCTACAAGCAGAGTTTCGTAAGAATTTGTGTGAGAACTTATCCTGTTTAATATCTTTATCAATGATCTTAGGAGTGGGTGATTGTGAATAAAACTGAACAGGAGAGTGCAGCTGACAATGCTCAAGGGCAAAGCTGCCAGTCTGTCTGGACTGGTCAGGAAATCAAGGAAAGCGATTATCACCCTCTCTTTAGCTCTCTGAGCAAACCACATCTCCAATACCAAATCCAGTTTTGGGTTCCAAGAACAGCAGGGATGTTTCTAACTGAGCAGGTGGGACAGTGCTGCATAAAGATGGTCAGGGGCTGGAGCATGGCTCCTCCAGTGCTAGGGTGCTTGCCCTAAGAGAAGAGGCTGCAGTAACTGGGCCTGTTTAGTCTGGAGAAGAAGAGGCTTAAGGCAGACCTAACCTTTCCAATACCTACAAGGAGATCACTGACAAGACAGAGCCAGGCCATGTTTACTGAGGTGCAGGCAGGAGAATGGAAGATTAAGTATAAACCAAATATTGAGGTTTTGATTTGATGCAAGGAAAAAGCGTTCAGCCTGAGCACAGTCAAACATTGGGACAGGGTGCCAGAGGGGCTGTGCCACCTCTGTGCTGAGCAGCCTGGTCTGGCCTCAGCACTGACCACGCTGCTGTGAGCAGGAGGCAGGACATAGGGACTCTGGACAACTTGCCCATGCAATGCTCACTGCTGAACACCTGCAGCAGTTCAGCTGTACTGCCGTAACTGGACAAAGCCTCCTAATTCTCTGCAAGTACAACTGAAACGGTGCATTTAACGATACCCTGAAAGCTTAAACAGCAGTGTTGCGGAGAAAAGGCACCCCAAAATCCTAAGCCACCTCACAGTTGCAAAAATAATAATAATTTAATCTACGTGCCCTCATATTCCCCGGAACGACATTAAAGCTGAGGGCGGGCCCTTCAGCTTCTTTAAACGCTGTTATCTCTTCGCGGCCATGCCAGGACAAGAGCACGCAGGCGACGAGCTGCGGCCAGCGGAGGCGACCCCAAACGCAGCCGGGCGAGCCCCACGGCACTCGGGCCGCAGCCACCGTCCCCTGCCCGAACCGCACGGAGATGGGCCCCGCCAGCCCCCGGCTCCGGGGTCGGTGCCTCCAGCGGCCGAAACGTGGACTCGGCCCCGGCCCCGGCCCTCCCCGCCGCCCCGCGCCTGTCCCCGCTACCTGTGGCCGGCCGCCCCCGCCGCCCTCAGCCGTGCCCCGAGGCGGGCCAGCAGCGCCCAGCCCGCCATGCCGCCGCCCGGCCCAGCGCCCAAACCCTTCCGGGCCGCCGCGGAAGGCAGATGGCGGGCGGGAGGTGCTCGGGGGGGCGGGGCGGCTGCGGCGGGCGGGTGGGCGGGCGGCTTCTGTCAGCGCTGGGCTGCCCGTGTGAGGCCGGGAGCCGACAAGAAGCGACATGAACCGGCGTGGCCAGCTGCTGTCCCGCCTGGCTTCTTTTTTTTTTAACCCTGCGTCCCCGTTTTGCTTCGCCGCTGTGGTGTCTGTGTGTGCCTGGTTGGGTCTGTGTGTGTCTCTGTGTGTGGGCAGGAGGGGCTGTATGCAGCAGAGATAGGGTAACTGGGCAGAATTTTGGCGTTCACCCCCAAAACTGACGCAGAAAGCCACCCACAGCATTCAAACGCAGGCCCTGCCCTTGTGTTTACTTCTTGCCCTCTGAGCAGTGAGCTGGTGGTGTGAGCAGAAGCGAATCCCCCAAGCATGCCATCCCGCTGGTGTCCCCCTCCCTGAAGCTGGCTTCTCATCTCCGCCGACACAGGGACTGCTGTGTCTTTCCCTTCTCTCCCCAGCATGGAAAACAGCAACCCCACAGGGGTACTGCTAAATTTTTGGCTCCTAGTTGGGCCCACCAGTACCTCATGCTGCTGCTCCAACAAAGACTTCTATGCCAGCAGGAGCAAGGGGTCTCAAAATGTGAGAAGTGATACCTCCCAATTTCTAAACACTGTGACAACCCTACAGTGGTGCCCACCCTACCAAAGTCCCCAGGGAGTAGCAAAATACTTTTTATCCCCATTTTAAAGATGGGGAACCAAGGCACACAGCAAGATTAAGTGACTGCCGAGTCATGATGGATGTTTCCAGACAGAGAAGAGGGCTCCCTCGATGCTCGCTAGCCCTGCTGCCACGGTTTGGTGCTTTTCTTATCTAGCATGTTGCACAGCTGAAGTGACTGAGGATTTCATGTGCCAGCAATTCGCAAGTAATACATTTCTGGAGAGAAAAAGTTTAATGCTGTACTTCTTTTCACCTTCTTTTGGACATGATGCATCAAAACTTTTTTTTCCTTTTTTTTTCCTTTTTTTTTTTTTCTTTTTCATTTTTTCATGATGATAAACAAGCATTCAACTCTTGTCAATTTGTGTGTGGGAAGGGCAATCAGATGGCAAACTGCCTGCACAGTAATCAGTGGGACAAGAGTTCAAGTGCCTCCTGAGCACAGTGTAAAAGTTTTTCTGCACAGAAGCAGGATTTACTAACATGTTTTTGAAGAAGGATGAGAAAGAAACAGCGCCCATTAGAAAATAACCTTCCCTGCTAGTCTGCTGCCTTGAGTAGTCCTCAGAACTGCAGGACTGAGGAACCAGTCCTGAGGACAGGAACTTTTGAACCAGCAACCTTCACAAGAGAGAAGGCACCTAGGTTTCACCTGGTCTGTGTTGGGGAGCTCCCTAACTGTGCAATGAAATGGGGAAAACAGGAAAACGGGAAAGTGGGGCTGAGTGCAGCCAGCTAAAGGTTTGCAGTGGATGTTATGACCAAATGTGCTGCCGGCCTGACCAGTACCACTCGTAGAGCTCTCTGACTCCAGGAATATCCTCCACTGACATGCGACTCCCCCTTCTCAGCCCAGGGCTGCAGGTACAAGTAAGACCTATCAGCCAAGGAGGTTGGATGGTGTGATAAACTGTATTTTCAGTTTTTCAGTTTTTCAGAAAATACAGTGATAAACTGTATTTTCCCTGTGGCAAATGGCACTTCCTGTAAATAAAGGGGAATAAACAACCTAATAAATGTAATCTTACCCTAGGAGTCCTCCAGCTCATCCCTTCTATTCCAAAAAAACAATGTAAATGTACTGATGTTACATGACTGAAATGTCCATGCCACTTAGCAGTAAAGGGAGTGTGTCTATAGTGCCTCTTTCACTCTGGAAAGGATAGAGATATGTTTACACCTGCATACCAGGTGTGACTGCAAGACCCACAATCCCAGGTGAGAAAGTTCACTGAATAAGCAGTTGGGTGCTTTCTGGGGGTAAGCCGTGTTCTGTTTGTGCAGCTGGAGAGCCGTGCTGAAGGAGGCAGCTCTGTTCTAACTCATCAGCAACCATTTTAACGCAGTACAATAATGAGGCTCAATAAACCAGATGCCCTTCCATCACAATACCCCATGAGTAGGTAAACCCAAGGGATGTAGTTGGGTGCTGCAGACCTGCAGGGCTCTGTCAAGCACATCTGCTCAGAGCCAGGGCCTTCCACCCGTGCATTTGTTGCAGTCTCACCTCTGAAACCTGGAGCAAGCCTTGGCCTAGCCCACTTTTGGCTGGCCTTCAGACAGGTGAAACTGTAAACCTTTTGGCTGTCATCAGTTGTGTAACTTTGATATTTGCAGACTAAAATAAAACACGTTTTAAAGGTATACAATTATTAATATTTAATTTTCTTTTCATACCTGTAGACTCTTTCATCAAATGCTATAGAATACGATATTGCTGATCACAGTAAGAATTTTACATGGATAGGTTTTACCTTACCATAATAAAAAATTAGCAGTGTATTAGCACTTTTTTTAAAATTTTTATTAATAGACTTAGTTTACCCTACGTAACTGAAAATATAACTCAGCTCAGTATCTAGCTCAAGAGTTATGGATGTTAATATATTTTGAGCTAATAGGGATGATGAATATCTTTGAGTATTCTGAGACTTTTGGATATTGGATTGGATTTGAGTAACAATAAAAAGGAAGGCAGGATTGCAGTAGGCAGAGAAGATATTTTATATCATCAATTACCTCAAAAGGACAATGTATAATTTATTATAAAGGAGTTTTCAGAATTTGAAATGATCCATCAAAAGTCAGTAGAAGTTTAAATTTGCATAAAATATCTACAAGAGAAATGACCACAGTTCAGCCTAAAGGGAGAATGGCCTTTCTAAGCCCTAAGTAGATAAAAACAGGAAAAAAGGCATTTCAGTGATATATTCATATATTTAAAGACATTACTATGCACAAAGCCCATACTATCTTATTGCACTGAGTAACCTGGAGCAATGAAAATAACATTCAGAGCCTCATTAGAAACCCTTTACCATATGACTAGTTTTATCTTCTGTGCATTTTCCTACATCATCTCACCACACTATTGTGTGTTTGTTTGGCATTCTGGAATCTATATAGATTTAGGAAGATTTCCAGTTGAGTTTTCAATATCATAGAAGTGTCCTTTCAATTACTTTGTGGGCTGGTGCAGGATTGCTGATTTATATCACCACTGATGATGATTTGGTTTTAAGCAGACAGCATTTATAATACGAATTGTGTGAAGTAAACAGAAAGATCTGCGGCAACTGTGATTCTCTTGAGACACTTATACAGACCATCTACATACGTGAAAATGATTGGTGAATTATCTAGCTCAGCACACAATAACCATTGAAACCACCCGTTAATCGCTGCATTTTGTGTGGTGCTGCATAATAAAAGCTCCTTGCAACACCTCTGCTGAGGACAAGCTGCAACTGCCCAATTCCATGTAACCATGAACACTTCACAAATAATTTAGCCAAGGCTTGTATGTACCAGAAGAACAATTTCTCAGTTTCCTAATTTTCTTGCTGAAATTTTTCTTTTATTTTCCTTCAGTCTAGCAAACAATAAAAGCTAGCCCCTCCTCAGCTGCCCTTTAGATCCCTAAATGCATGCGAGGGTAAAGTAATATTCTTTATGTTGGAAGAGCATCATCATGCCTCTGAGGAACTCAAATCACGTTTCAAATACAAAACTCCCCCAGTACCATTAAGAGATATTCATGAATACATGGCAATGATCTTCATCTTATAGATGAGGAATCTGAGGTGCAGAAAAGTTAAACAACTTGCCCAAGATTACAAAATAAGATACAAAGAGCAAAGAACATGGAGCCCTTGATTTTTCAGTCATGTGCTTTAACAGTAGAAAAATGCTCCTTCTGAGAATAGGAAAGAAAAAAGGGGGGAAATGGGAACAAGAAACTAGAGATGTTTTAGATAAGAATAAAGATACGTTGGCTGAGTGGTATATGAGATATAAGGGGAAATCAAAGCATCCTCCAGCTGAAAGCTGAAATACATCCACAGAGGGGAAATGTGCATCCTCCTGCTCAAATGAACAGTCAGCCATTAAATGAAAATGTGGATTTGAGATCTATCAGTTGGGACGTCCTCACACAATTTATACCTATGACCAAGTAATACTGGCTGCTGTTCCATATCCAATCACCTGAAGAAATCTTTACTAGCAAGTGTGAAAGACTGCACTGCAGGATATAGATGGAGAGGAACTGAATGTGCAGCAAAGACAGCCCCATGCATCTTGGCTGTCCCATGGCCTTCACTTTATGGTACAAAATCATCCATCAAAGCTGATCCCGTGGAAGTTGCTTCTAAATGAGAGCACGGGAATTAGAGTTCTATATTATCTGCAAAGTCATTGAAAAATACATATATCTAAAACAAAAAAAGCCTGCCCACAGGTGAGATTTTCCAAAATATTGAATGCTGGCCCAAAATGCCTTCTTCTGGAACTTGCAACAAGAATGTATTCGCTTCAATGGGAACACAACTCATCCAAAGCCATGCCTTTTGGACAATCCCACACAAATTATTTTTGGTCAAATGTTTTCTTAAACTTCTAACAAGTTACATCTTTCACTATTGTCTTTTAGCAAATGAGGAAGCCTAAATTCAAACACTAAGAATAACACTGATCTAATTTGTTTATTTATATATATGCGTATTTCAATGGAAAAACCAACCCACTGCTAATATGTTCTTGTTTGTCCTCTTTAAAAAAGTGGCTTGACTATTCTTTTGGTACAAAATAAAGTTTTCTATCACACACAAGTGATGCATGTGTGAGAAGTTTCAAATTATTAGTTGTCATGAATTCAGGCCATGCAAAATTTCTGCTGGAAAATGTGTCACGCAGACTTGGATATTGGGTGTGAGATTAAAAAAACAACACACAAATGAAACAAAAAAAAGAATTCCCAAGCATAATAGATTCTAAACGTGGGTAGCCCCATTAGAAAGCCAGCCAGATGGTTTGGATTAAGTAGTTATATTTTAAGACATGCAGTCCTGGTGGGTCATGCCCTCCAAGCCAGATCTGAACGCTTTGTAACAGCTGGATGTGTCAGGCTTTTGAAAAATTGCTGCTCAGGCCACATAGTGAGTGGGCATGTTTGGACACCCATGTTGCAAACCACTAATGTCAGAAATGCCCATGCTTGGAGCCAGCTCTCTCTTGAAATAATTTATTACTCCTTTCTTGGAATACGGAAGTTGAAAGCAGGCAGCTTTGTGGCAGAGAGAGAAATAAAGACAACAACTGCAAAACTGTGTTGTTTTTATTTTAAACATGCAAAATACAGTTCATGCATCTGCCATTTCGAAAAATCTCTCAGTTCATAGCAGATTAAACCAAAGACATTTTGGCTATCGACTCTCAATAAATATTTCAAAATGCTTTACAGTGTAAAGATAAGAAATTTAGCAAAATTTCAACAAACCTGTATAAAAAACAGATACAGATAACTTTTTATTTCAAGGCGACATGCTGTAATGTAAAGAGTTCACTTTTTTTCTGGATGTTTTTTTCCTCATAAAAAGTTTTCAACAATACAACCGCTTAACAGATTTAAGCCTTTGGGCTACACATGCAAAAAAAAAATGGTTATTTTAGTTAAAAATCACCAAAACGTGCTATTTTTTGTTTCATTTTTAAGTACAGTAGTTGTAGACAGTAGCATTTCTCTTTTTTTAATTTTGTAAAAGAGTGCAGGCAGGTTCATGGAGCTAGTGTCCTGGAAGACTCGTACTCTGACACACATTTTGGTTTTATCCCCTTGCCATTGTAATAGTCCACAACTTGGTTTGGAACTTCAGCCAAAACGCTTTTTGCTAGAGCAGCTGGGGATGCCTGCAGGAAATGGTAGAAAACACAAGTGTTAACCTGTGTCTGTGCCAGAAATGCCAGGGCTTTCAGAGGCATTGGTGCCACGAGATAAAGGCAAGAAGTATGGTACAGAAATGGAAGGCAAAAAAGACTCAAAGTGAGTGGCACTATTGCTGGAAACTCATTTTGTAGGCTGGTCGGGGCATGTACCTGTAGCTGCCCAAAGTACATTAAAGCCAAAAGTGCTCTGCATGTATTTCAGATACAATTTGGACTCTTCTAAGTTCACAGCTAGGGCAACTGTTGTCCCAAACTTCTCTGCACTCTGAGAGAGCACCATATCATGATGTGATAGTCTGCAAAGACTTCCTTCATCAGTACTCAGTGAGGGACCCTGCACAACTTCATGCTGAACATAGGTAAAAGGGAGGCCTTCGTCACCACTCTGCTTTCCAAGTTCTGGCATGGTGTTTTAATGCCTGGGGAAGTTTTTAATGTAAATAAAAATATTTTGTTTGCATTGAAATTAAATCACTGTCAAGAAAAGGTTTCATGCCTACACTTTATGGAGGTTTTAAATCTCTTCATACAATGTATAAATGGTGGGTGTCAACCAGAGGCAGCTCCTTTAAGAACCGATGGCCCTGAGATGCAAAGATGGCCAGTGGCTTTTGCTCCAGGTGGGGAGGAGCATTACCCCTTGGCCACATGAGCAACTGTGCCCTCTGTTGACAATGACAGTTGCTGCCTCACACACACCCTCATAATGCTTCAGTGGGGCCTGTGGATGTTTTATGGGCAACCATTAACCTGCACATGCCGCAGGGATTTTCTTCAGACCCTGTACCCATCAGTGATAGAACTGGAGCCCTGTTCTTCCATGCAGCCCCAAAACACCTTGCCCTGTGTCTTGGATTTGCTTGTTTCTAGAAATTTGGGTTAGAGATGATTCCAGGTCCCCTGAGCCAGCCTACCTGACTGTGCTTCCCCTGAGCCCACCACAAAAACACAGGAAAAATGCACATGCTTAAACTGTCATGTTTATCTCCAGGTACAACACACATGGATCACACAGTGCAGCTCAACTGATGCACGGGAACTCCATGGCCTGTGGCTGGATCACCAAGTCCTTCTTCCCACACTAATGAACACTTTCCTTCTTTCTGTATGTAATATTTTCAGCCAGGATTCAAAACTAGCATGTCACAAAGTTGTATTGACTGACTTGGTGCGGCCTCACCTCGAGTACTGTGTGCAGTTCTGGGCACCACAGTACAAAAAGGACATTAAACTGTTGGTGAGTGTCCAGAGGAGGGCAATGAAGATGGTGAAGGGCCTAGAGGGGAAGCCATATGAGGAGCGGCTGAGGTCACTTGGCCTGTTCAGCCTGGAGAAGAGGAGGCTGAGGGGGGACCTCATTGCGGTCTACAACTTCCTCGCGAGGGGGAGTGGAGAGGCAGGTGACCTATTCTCCGTAATCACCAGCGATAGGACCTGTGGGAACGGTGTTAAGCTGAGGCAGGGGAAGTTTAGGCTGGACATCAGGAAGAGGTTCTTCACCGAGAGGGTGGTCGCACACTGGAACAGGCTCCCCAGTGAAGTAGTCACTGCACCAAGCCAGTTTGAATTTAAGAAACGATTGGACTGTGCACTTAGTCACATGGTCTAAACTTTTGGGCAGACCTGTGCGGTGCCAGGAGTTGGACTTGATGATCCTTATGGGTCCCTTCCAACTCGGGATATTCTATGATTCTATGATTCTATGACTTATTGCCCTGCTTTCTTTCATGGGGTTGGATCCTTATTGTTTCAGAGTCTTACAATTAGTCTTACATAGGATGTAAATGGTAAACATTTCATAGGCATGCTAAGCCACAGGTGCAGAAAGCCCATGGAGTATTATGTTACAGTACTACAAATACAAAGACAATGCTAGCAAAATTAGAAATACAATTATTTTTGTCTTTTGTATTTTGGTACTTTGAGTCACATATGTGATTAGCAACGAAAAAAAAATGAACCAGTATTCCCAGAGCGAGGAAATATTTGAGTAGGCAAAAGTCCGGAACATTTCTGCATAAACAAACTGGCAAGGCAGAACCCGTACTTTGTGCGACAGCACAGCAACTGTTCCCAGGTGTTACACAGCAACAGAACCCATTTATTTTAATTCTTCAAAGTGAAATGAATGTTTTTTCACAGTTGCCCTGTTCTTGCCTAAACCTCTCCTCATTGAAATCAGCAGAAAATACTCCTTGGAGTCGGGCAAATAACCCATTTCTACGTTACCACTGAGAATTCCTGGCTTTTTTAATCTCCCTCCCAAGTGTGGCAAAGCTTATATACCTTAACTTGCCTTTGTGCCATTTTACTAGAAATACAACCTTGCGAAAAGGGTGAAAACAGGGAGTGGGGAAAGAAGAATCCTGGGCCATCACTGCACACACAAACCCTAGCAATCAGGAAACCTTGCTCTATATTTAAAAATGCTGGGCGGGGGCACTTGCCACCAGTGTCATGTGTGTAGTCCATCAGTGATCATGTGTGTAGTCCACATGTCTGAACATTGGGCCATCACTCATCTCTGCATCATCCTTGCAGCGCTGCCTCTCTCTTCTGATGCCACATCCAACCTTCCTGGACCAGCACTTCAGAACTGACTCTGTAAGGGCTCAAATGTGCAGCTGAATTACTGCCATGTAAGGAGTCAGCTGAGCTACAGGAGCACCTGGGTACGCACTTCTCACCCATTGTGCAGGTGAAGTAAAAAGCCTTACACTGAGGTTTAAACTATCTTGTTTATTGTGCCTGCAGGCTAAGAGGCTACCTGTGGCTCCACACGCGGTTGCCTGGGGTTACTGGCTTGCCTCAGCACTTCCCTTTGAAAATGGACAACTGTTGCATTACAATGTTTCACCATGCCCATGATGTCTCTTGGTCCTGGGGATCTTTTTAGTAGGGAGCATCACCAAAATGGGGTTAAGGGTGATTTCCTGTCTAACAGTTTGGGCAACCTTTACTGTGTGTACTTTTTTTTTTTGTGGTAAAGCACTCTCATTTCTAGACCAGATGGTGCAAAGCAGCATTTGTGTAGGTAAGAATTGGACCAATACCTTCTGAGCTAAAAACCAGTCTCAGTTTGGCAGTGCTACCCAAGAGTTACCTTCACTGGTGAATGTTTTGCTGTAATGTTTTTGCCACTGTTTAAATGCTATGCTTGAAGAGCATCCTAGCAATAAACACCTCAAGATGAATAGCTCTCAACTGATGGCTAATACACAACAATCGGATGACCTAGCAGCAGGAAAATAATCCCCTATCATGATAATTGGTATATATTACAAATGACTGTTGATTCAGTTCTATAGCTTCACCATGCTTAATCTTTAATTACAGTGAATAGTGCAAAACATTGCCTCTTGCAGTGGTGAAGAACTATGCTTTCCACACTCATTTGTGAGGTGTTATTAAGTCACAGTTGTTAGGCTTTATAATTAAACACAATGCAGAGTGCAATACAATCTACTTGCTGCATCACAATTGTGCACAGTAAAAATAAATTTTAAGGGCAAAAAGAATCACCTCTTAAAATAAAACTGTGAATTAATTGAGACAGGTGGTTTTCTTCATCTACATTTCAGTTTTTGTGAGCATCACTGTTCTACAGTTTCAAGTGAAGGATGCTCACGGTGGTGATAATTATAGAGAGAAGAAACTCATTTGGGTTCAGAGAAAATATTTTCCCTTTCTTTTTATGTTCCCCTATAGTGAAATGCACATATCACCTAATATGATATGGGACAATTATTTTAAACAGTAATGGTTACCTTCATTTTTCAAGCCTCTGCAACTACAGATTTGCTAAGAATCAATACAATTACTAAAGCTTTACTGAAGTACTCCTGATACACTACATCATGTATGAGAAGATTAAACCCGAATAATAAAACTCTCTCTGTCTTGGGTCTTGAGCCAGTAAAACACTGAAGTGGGTCTGAAGTTTAAAGTATGTTATTATTTGTAACTGTCTGAGTTAAATACCTGTAGGAGTGCTGTGGAGGATCAGAACCTTCCCTGAAGTCAATCTTACAAAATAACAGGTATTCGGCCTACAGGTTATTTTTTAGAACATCCTTTCCCCTCGTTTTGATCTTCTCAGAGGGGCAGCTTTTGGATATATTATTTCTGATCTCTTTCAACAGATATGAGCTTTTCAGTTGCAGGCTGACATGAGAATTGAAGTAATGAAAAAAATATTGTTTGGGTTGACTCCAAATGAATTCTGGTTTACTATTCCAGCAAAACAAATAAAATTGCTCACACATAACATCCCTCCTTCCATCAATAGTAGAGGCAATATGGATTTAGGTGTAAATAAATACTTGATTTAGCAGAAAAATCTATAAACCCTATACAGCTTGACTTGTAGTCTTTCTAATGAGATCTTTCAACTTTTTTTTTCTACTCAATAGCTGAACATCCCAAGTAGCAAAAATAAACACAAGGTACAAAATTGACAAAATTTACAAAAGGGATGTGACTTTTAACCAAATATATCTTTTACTTAAAGCTGTCAAATGCAATATTCTGTTTTATGGTAATTCTTGTATGTGATCAAAACCAATCTGACAAAACCCCCCCAAACTTGGGGTTAAATCTGCATTTTTCCGTGAGAAAAAATAAATTTGAATCAAAACATCATACTCATTTCTACCATGAAAAATTATTTCACTAGTTGGTAGAAAAGACATAGCCTTTTGTTTGTGCTGAGGATAAGTACGCAAGATAGCTGTGAATGTCACTTTGTTCAGAGAGGTATTATTTGGGATACTTCCACAACAAAGAAATTCAACCAGAAGTGGCTGTTGTTATGGGCACTCATCCATTTCACTGACTTTTATTGAAATGCTGGAAGATCACAATAAACAGACTAAATATCAAGTTGCATAAGATATATTGTCTTTTGCGATATACCATACACATTATCCATCTTTAAATCTGTATTATCTCCATTACTGAGACAAAGGGGGAGTAAAATATCTCTATTTAATAAGAGCAATAATTTTTTAAGATTGCTACCCTCTCTCAATACTGGGGTAGTTAATCTAAACCAGCTTAAAATAAGATATACTTTTCATTTGACCAATGCTTGCTATTAAAACCACACGTAGAATCACTTGCAAGTTAACAACATAGGCACAATATATTCAGCGCCCCAAGAGAACTGGAACTGTCAGTGTTAACCTATTCAATCAAGGATGATTTCAACTTTGTAATAAAGTCACAAAGCAAAACTAAAAATAACAAATGCAGCTGGCTTTGCCAGTTCCTTGCAGAAACATATTTTTCAACTAATTGAAGGCAGGTCTAGCACTGGTTTATAAATAACTTGCCTTTTGACACTTCTGCAGTAGACTACAGTGCAGCACTACACACTTGTGATTATCCGATGAAGGAGGATCATGAGCTATGAGCAGGCCATGCTCATACTTTGTTCCAGCAGATACTTACTAGGTGACTGAGCAGCACTGTCAACACAGAAATGTATGTATCTACAATTGGGAAGCAACTCCACAGCCATTTGGTGTGGTACCACTGATCTAATAGCACAAGGTGAGTTTTACATCATACGAGGATCCATTCTTTACATAAAGGTGAGGGAAAGGAGGAACAAGTCTCTTTCTCTTATACCTCAGTAGAGTTTGTGAAAATAAGAAGGGTGTCTAGATCTATGACAAATATGGCAAAATTTATTTTGAAGAGAGAAGAAAGAACAACACTTGAGAAGAGGAAAATAAGGTGAAGTTTTGGAAGTGGCAAAAAGAAAAAAATAATGTCATGTGGTAACAAAAAGTCCAGAAAAAAATAAAGAAATGTAAGCACTGCAAACCCATATGCAGACCAAAACCAACCCAGAATTGAAAACTTCTGTGTGACAAATCCAGAGCTAACGATCAGTGGGGAATGAGAACAGTTTGGGAAGGACACTCTCACAATGAAAATGAGTCAGTTACTCTGTGGGGTAAAAGAATTTTCAAATCCAATACTTAGGATATTCTTCCTACACAACCAGGGTGAGTAAAACACAGTAATGAAAAACAGTTGAATATAAAGGAAGGAATGAGGGAAAGAAGGGCAGAGAAAGATGGAAAAACAGAGGGAAAAGGATGGGATCAGTATTGTAAAGGAACACAATGGCCATTCCACATCTCCATATAGAGGAAAAGGACCCTGAAAAACCATGCTGTGTGCGGGAAAGCTTCTATGGGTGAATACTGTCTGTACCTGGCTGCTGAAGAAGTTCCTGGGACAGATGCTGCAATGTAGGGCAGGTGACTGAGGAGAAAAGTACATGGCCAAAGGATTATTTCAGATTTGACAAGTTAGTGCTGGTCTGTCACTTTTCCTCCTCCAGAGTGTCTCCTATACCATGTTGGGCTCACACAGGAACAGCTGGCTGAAGGCACAGGGAAACTTTTAGTATCACCACTTTCTTGACTGTGTTCTTGTGCAGAATTTGGGGCAAGGTGTGGAGGAAACCAGGATGCTCTGGGTGGATAGTTCTGTCTTTGAGGACTTAGGGATCTGAATTTCAATATGGAAACAGCCTCCTGGGGAACACTGTGAGTACAAATTCACAACCATTTCAGGTCTCTGTGGAAATGAAGGGACAGTGTACATGTATGGAAATGGAATACAATAGCCTTAACAGAACAGATGAAAAGAGAATGGAAAAGAGACATCAGGAAAAACAAGTCAGGGAAATCAAACTAAAATCAGAGAGAAAATGGAGGTCTGCACTACACTTTTCCCCCATCTCTTCCTTCCCCACCTTCACCATCTCACTGATAGAGCACATTTCATTCTGTATTTCTTTTTCCCCATTTCTGGCACAATAATGCTATTGACTTACTGAACACTCCATTTTCATCCAAAGTTAGGCCCAGCCCCAGGGATCATTCGCTATATGTATACATGTTCACCCTTCTGCAGAATGGATGGAAAAGTCAGCTTACATGTTTGAAGTTCCTAAATGGCACAAACTGGACAATGTCTCGAAGCACAGGCTCGCCCTTGGGAGACCTCAGGATCCCATCATCGCCATCCAGCATCTGCATGTCACTAAAATCGGCGTTCCCCACCCCGACGATGATGACTGACATGGGAAGGTGAGAGGCGTGGACAATAGCCTCTCTGGTGTCAGCCATGTCTGTGATGACGCCATCCGTCAGAATCAGCAAGATGAAATATTGCTGAAGTTGTTGGATGAGAAGTAAAAATCATATCATTAGTTAATCTTCCAAACCTGCCTGCCTTTTTCTTGTATAAAAGTGTTTCTGATAACTGTCAAACACAGACTTTTTTAAATAGAAAAGAGCGATTACAATGACTCAAGTGTTAAGTGCACTTGCCATGTAAACCTCCTCAGCTACTGATTTCTCTTCTGCTGCAGTTTGGCTGTAGTTCACATCAGTTCCAGGAGCTGGAGGGAGCCAAGGGATGCACAGTGTAGAAAAGGGGGATTCTAGCTGCTAGGGCAGGAAGAGTCAGGACTTTGGCTCGGAAGTCTGGAATAGACCTGAGATCCTTACTAGCCCTATTTTCCATCTGCTGCACAATCACTTCTGCTGACAGTTTCTGATTGCATTTTTTCCCCTTGGGAACCAGTGGGACGCAGGGAGGAATGGGGTATTGAAGCGTTACAAGCTTGTAGCAGAGCTGTCAGGGAGGTTATGACAGCACTTTGCAGAGGAGCTTTGCTAACAGGCAAGTGGGATGGGTGCAGCCATCTGCAAACTGGAGGGTGACCCACTGGTGCCTGTGGGAGAAGCACCCACCGCAGCAGGTCTACTGTATTCTGTAGAGCAATGGGATCCCTGAGGAGAGGAAGGTCACGTTCAGGAAGGAATATATCCATTTTCAAACACTTTATATGGAGCCCTTAAGAGAGGTTTTCTCATTCTCCAAAGAAGAGCAAGCAATTTTCTGCGCCTGTCATTTCTTTCCCAATACTCCAAGGCTCACCGGACTAGAATCAAATGGGCTATTACATCTTCACTCACTAATGGGGAAAAGTAACTCTCACTTGGGTCCTTTATGAACAGCTAGGCAGCTGGAGTCATTTAACAAATGTACATTAATAAGAAAAATGTACAGGTCATAGAATTTGGTCACTCTGCATGAGCAATACCAACACACAAAGCATCATTACAGTTTATTTATATGCAGCTATATAAACTCACACAGAGTTCTGTTCATTGTCTTCTGCCGTAAGTAAAACAAAACGTTAGGCAAGATAGCTTTACCTTGAAGAATTGTGATATAAACTAATTTGATCTTCAAACAAACAGAAAGTGGGGAAGCTTAGGTTTAGGAAAATGAAGCAATTTATTCGATGTGACATAATAGTTCAGAGACAGCACTGGGAACAGAGTGAGCCACCTCAAGATTAAGTAGGTATGAAAATACCCCAATGTAGGAATGAGACCCTAAATAGTAACAATATACCGTAAATTGTAATGAAGTGACAATCACAAGCCCAGATTCATGAACAGAATAGTCTGGGAACTTCAGAACTTCTGCCTTAACAGGACTTAAAGAAAAGAAAAGAAAAGAAAAGAAGAGAAAAGAAAAGAAAAGAAAAGAAAAGAAAAGAAAAGAAAAGAAAAGAAAGAAAAAAATAAAAAAAAGCTTACTACATGAAGAAAGCTTAGGGAAAGCTCCAGACTTGATGATGAGATGCACGTCCATGTGCAGCTCTGTTCTGTTCCTATACATAATCATTCTTCTTGCTACAGTATACGAGTTGTCTCTTACATCCTTGACTACCACAGCACTGCTCTACAATCATAAATGTCTCAAACCTACTCACTCACGTACTTTCTCCCTTTCTCTCACTCTTCCTTTCTCACATTTGTCTGGAAGGCAGGAGAAAAGTAAGCCTAATGCATTACAAAGGTGTACATTAAAAACATCATCTATGTTTAAATCTTATAGCCCAAGAAATCTGGCATGGTGTTTATATCAGATGCAGACTAGCAGACTTGTCTCCTGATTTTCTGAAGGCACATAATACTACGTCAGTAATAGTAAATTGAAAACTGTATTACTGCTGTTTTCAGAGGAATGGTTAGAAAAAGCCCCAGCTGAACAACAACAACAAAGTTTTAATGCAGCCTCTGCAAGATACTTGAAAATGTCTGTGTAGGGAAACATTCAAACTCCTCTACTGGTATAATCAACACTGCTAGGGCTTGACCCCTAAATTTTTGTAACTCTAGTCCTGCCATTTGTGTTTCCTCTGTGAAGACCTGGGTGTGTTACAGTCAAAGAATGCTAAAAGCAGGGAACAGAACAGTGACGGAAGAGTTCACAGTTGTGACTATCGAAGAGGTAAAGGTTAGATACACTACTCCTACCAACACAGACTCAAGTTGACTTCTGTGAAGGCAGTTAGTAAAAACTGTTAAGGCTTGATTCACATACACTGAAAGGCCCTGTTGTAGTGGCCTACAAGAGACAAAGCAAGAAAAAAGCCAAACATAGCATTATGCCCTTACTGAGGCTTCCTTGGTGTTGGTCTCCTCCGATGCTGATTTTGCCACCTTCTGGATGATGGGAGCAATGTTTGTTGGACCGTACAGCTGCAGCTTTGGAAGGCAGCTCTGATAAGCCTCCACAACACCTTGTATTCCTGGCAGGAAAAGCCACACAAAAGGCAAATAAATGTGGAGCATATCACCAATATCACGCTTATTTAAAGCATAAATAAAAGGAAGGTTCTTAATGAGTAAATTGTAAATATCACACAATTAGCAAGAACTAACAACCTCAGATAATTTCCAAGAAGCTGCTTCTAGCTGCCTTGAAGCTAGTTTGTAACATATAATTCATTATAACATACTTCCCAGCAGTTTTTAATGTCTATTTTTCAGGTATCAGCTTGCAATGCAATAGGTTTCATTCTTCTCAGTTCAAGGTGTAAGTGATCACTTGCTGATTCATGCTAAAAGGGTAGACACAAATTAGAAACCCTTCAACACTTCTCTCTCCTCTTCAGATAAATATTTATTTCTGTTTATCATGGTAGTTACCAACAAATCTACCCTTTGCACTTACAACTTAGAGCTGTCAAGAAATTCAAACATCTTTTCAAATACCTAGCTCCCTTGTGCTAGGAAAACAATTTTTCAGGGTAAATTTGCATAATTGCTCACAGGTTGAACTCAACCATGACCAAAAACTGTGAAATCTTGGAAGAAACAGAAGGATGCTTTCCATTCTACAGAAAAAATGAGCTTTAGTCAAGAAGTTTTGATGGAGAACTAGCTATTTACGGCTTTTTCATTTCAAGATATATAGCCAGACCAGTGAGAACAGACTTCTGCTGACACACTTGACAGATCACAGAATGGGAATTGGTATTTTCAGTCATTGAGGAGAAGGATTTCTTGAAGCGATGTACATTAGCTTCCGCATTCAGAACTTCCAGCCTACCAGACCTAAAGGATTAAGAGGTCTAAAGTTGGAAAGAAAGTAATAGACTGAAGAGCTTTGTAAAGAATGCTGAAGAATGCAATGGCTTCTATAAGATCTTGAGCCAGTTTGCACTGAGACTGGCTCACTCATGAGATTTTACTCAACCATGTTTACAGGATATTTGAGTGCAGATCCATTACTAACAAATCACAGGGAGCTGTAATTACTTTACAGTGATATACCCGAACCTCCTATGATGAAATGGTAGAGAACATAGTCTTCTTTATGGATAGTTACAAACATATTCTTCCATTGCAATGCTTGCAGCCAAAAGAACACTCTCTAGTTACAGCTGTGATTGGCTAAAATGTAATGTCACAAAATTTCCCTTGGTAATTGCAGTGACTAAATTGCATGTTGCAAAACTGGCCCTTTGTTAACTGCCAATTTTAAACCTGCTAAGGACTTCATTACATGTTCTTACTGGACTTGCATGAAGGCCTCATAAATCTTCCCTAAGCTGCTGACAAGATACACTGTGTTTTTTTACTTATGCATTAAAATAGTATGAGATAAAGCTTATTCCCTGCAGTCCATACAGATTTACCATGCTTTGTGTCAGGAAGTGCTTGCATCTTAGGAAGCAACATGTTCTAGAAACATCTTTTTTGTGTGCAATCTCAGTATAATATCTTTTCAAAATATCTACTTTCCTTATATATCCAAATCCAACAGAGTATGTGAGTGGCTTACCTAGTGGCTGACTTTTCTTGGACACTTTTATTTTAGATAGAAGCAACGTGCATCATTCCTCACAATTTGTCTCTTTACATTTTTAATTGGAATCCACTTTTCATAGCTCTAATGAAATACAGTGTATGCACATATACATATGTGTGTAGAAGAATGCATGTAAAATGCATGCACATTTATCGCTTTCTTCTTCAGACAATAAAGACTATAAATACTAGATATAAGACTATATGTAAATAAGTAAATACTAAATACGACTATAAACACACTATACTATAAATACTATAAATAAACTAAATATAAGACTATAAACGCTAGAATTTTCTAGAATGGAAATAGTGATAGGAGAGGAAAGGTAAGAATATCCATATTTTATGTATCCCAGTGATCTTCATATCAAATATTCTCAGTTTACAACCAAGTCCTATGCATGTCTTCTGAACATACAGGTGTATCTACAATAGAGTCCAAAGAGTTATTGCAGCTTGTATGGGCGTACTGAGCTAGCCTTGTCTACAGACACTGGGTGGGTTTACTGGGGACTACAAAACCCACTCATTACCCTGATTTAATATTTATCCTATGCTGAACTCTATGCTGCTGCAGTTGCACTGGACCCAATGTTAGGGGTACTGAGTTCAAGGTTATCTTGGCAGTGCTCACCTAAACTGCAGTTACAGGAGAGACTGTAATGCACAGGGTGGGTTACTAACCGAGCCAAGCAGGGCTCTTACCAGCTCATACGTGACCACTGAGAAGGAAGTTTCTGCTGACCACAGGATGTCCCCGTTTGCTACTGTATGAGCATCAGCCTTTTTAGTAGTCTTGGTGGGTATTCACAGGAGTGGGAGATTGAAACTCCAGAAAAAGTTTCCCTCATGTAGAATTAAAAATATACATTTTCTTAGTCTAGTAGGATATGAGGGATTAACTGGAGTACAAAACACTCAGTCCTTATTTTGATCACCCCTTTGTTCATTAAAGAGTTGACATTTTAATGTAATCCCTTTTCAATGTAGAGTGATACTTAACACTATTGTGTGTTGGTGAAAGCTCACTACTTCCACAAAGAAAGGGATTTCATTCCTCAAAAACAAATCAGACACATACTCTTTACATTGGATCCAGCCTCTGTTTCTTGGCTTGAAGCAAGATACACTTCAGCAATTTCTCTGTGTGTTTTTTTGGCAAGTATACTGAATATTACAAGCTAAATAGCATGGTCACTAGGCATTTTATCTCCCTTCCACTCTTTCCCCAAAGAGCATCCTCTCTTCACATGATGTGCTGGGGTTACTGCAACCTGTGCCACTTAATACAGTTGAGAGCATCTACAAAAATTGGAGAAACATCACAGAACAACTGGCCGTAGGAACTAATCAAGCATCCGTTACAGGCAGATGATAAGCAAGCTGCAGCAGATGATTAAACAACATGTTTTCTGGTCTGTCTCCTTTTCTTGCTTTCATCCAGATGGACATTATTTTAAATGGTATAATTTAGGACACAGAAGTGCCTTTATATCTTGTAGATGTGTGTATGAATGCTCTAAAATTTCCTGCCTGGTCTTCTTCCACGCTGCAACCCACTGCTGCAGATTCTTAGCCCTAAAAGCCCTAAAACTTTTAGGTGATGGATTAACTTCCCAGATAACTGACTCTTATGTGAAGAACAAATAAAGATTAAATGCATAATAAATACTAAGTGACATAAGCTTAGGCAAAGTTCACAGAGCAGCTCCTTCCTCTTATTTTTTTTTAATCTCTCTCAATTCCACTGATATGTCTTCTTTTGCATACACAGGATGCATGAATAGGAAGTCCTTTACTTGCAGAGGGTTTGTCTGTCCAACCTCTGGCCTGCTGTTGGCACTATATAAGTGTGACAGCCTTTTCAAATACCATTCAATCAATACAAATAATTATATAACAAGGTCAGCCTGATAAAAGAATTAGCCTTGGATTCAAGAAAGGTAGAAAAGGGGGATTAAAAATGTTGTCATTGCATGGACAGCTAGGGCCTTTTTGAGGTATGCAGAAGATCAGAAATGTTCTGCATTTAGACCAGGAAACAAAGATACACTACATGCATAAACGTATTGTCACATAATGCTGACCACCATTAACTCAGATGTTTTAAACAGATCAGGCCCGTGTCTGTGTTCAGAAGCAGCCAAGCTAATATATTTTAAAATATGAGTTCTTTCCTTGGACAAGACAAAACCATGAGGTCTGTTCAACACCTCATTTCCACATCATCAGTGTGAATAAAATCTCAGCTTAAGCTGGCTCACAGGCTTACAGACACATCTAGATGCATACATGTAATTTCTGCTTCTTTTAACTCCTTAAAAAACCCTAAAAGCAATGTAAAAACTGTGCAAATGTACCAAGCAGCTGTAGGATTTATGCTCAATTACATTTCAAGCATCTGACCTACAGAGGCTGGAGCAGTCCAACAATCCAAGTGTATCTACAAAGCAGGAATGCTCACTGAACCAAACACAGAGGTCTGGCATTTAAAATGTGTGAAATCTGAAATCTTTTAATGTCTCTTTTCATTGAATTGCTTGTCCTTTCTTCTCTTCCTCACTTTATTCCCCAGCATGTTAATTCTCATCTTGAACATATTCTCCTGACTATACCAGGAAGAAAACCACTAATAAGCCTGAGAAGGGCTGAAAGGAGCAGCTAGAAACTTTGAATGAGAAGTTCATTTTGAAACACTCATTTCAGTGTTTGGAAGATAGCAGAAGAATAAGGAAGAACAAAAACCTATGTATTTTAGACAGCAATGATCATCTGGCCAAGACTCTCAGATATGCGTTCATCTAAGATTACTTGCTTATTTAGAGAATTTTTTCCTATTATCCTCACCTTTTACAAAATGTATGAATCCTGGCAGGAGATTCTAGAAACAGCATCGTCACTGCAGACCTCACAAATACAAGACATAAAGCAAAATCTGATACAAGAATCTGGCTCCTAACTACTGAGGATTAGTGACTGTTGCTAGAACACACCACTTTTATACTGTGTTAAAACAGCTCTCACACTAGTACTCAGCTGCTTCTCTGACTCTTGTGCTGGATCTCACTGGGATGACTGGCAGCAGGCTACTGTTGCTATAGGTCTTGCCGAACAACTGGCTGTAAACAGGGGGAGTACTTGATTACAGAGGTGCACAGCGTGCCTTTGTCTTTGCATGTCCTGCCCTTCTTAGCTGTGCAAACTATGTTTCTGTAGCCAAAGATCTGGAATGAACCCAGAAAACATGGCTTTAGTTTTCAGCAATGCCTAGTGATTTGGGGACATGCAATGCTGATTGTCCAACATGGTGTACTTTCAATGGGACTTATTTTTCAGGACATTAATGTGTGGCACTTGCTACGGTTTCTAAAGCTAAGCCCATGGGCTTGGAATCTGTCAGGTTTTGAAGCTGCTTTCTTTAAAAACAAAACAAAACAAAACAAACATTTTGAACAATACTCAAGGGATACAATAAAAAATACAAACACATTTTGCAGACAGCAGAAAATACAACAGTTAGTCTGTTCTGGTGTGTTACCTGCACATTCTGGGTTGTCTTCATTGAAATTGATTGCAAAATCATGAGAAACCTGCCGATAAATGGAAAGAAGAGAAGAAGACCGTAGTTGGAAAAATTATTCCAAGATTACTTGCGGTTAAACACCCTTTATATTCTTTCTGTGTTAAACCAAAGAGATCTTTCAAGCTTTCAGCATTAAGTGTGATGTACAGTCCCAGTTGGAACTCCCCGCAAAAACAAAGTACCACAAATGGAATCAAACTTGTCGATAACAACAACGAAGGAAAAAAAAAAGGGGGGGGGGAACATAAAGAAAAAACACCTAAGTGTTTGAGAAATCACATAAATGTGGTGTCAGGACTGGGCTATCAATGTCAGCCACATGGGACCGATTGCTGAGGAGAGATTTAAATGCAAGCACTCTCTAGATCCACATCTCAGATTGCAGAAGAGCTAAAGCGGGTTGTGTTACAGCATTGATAGCACAAGCTCACCCCTATTCTGAATTCTCCATTCACACATGTGAGCAATTTTTCATCTGAAGGCCATGGGATTACTGAGAAAATAATTTATTCTCCAGAGAGATCAGTGAAATCACTTAGACCCACAGTGAAATAATAATAATGTAAGAAATGTAAGGAGCCTAAGCTGGTTAAGAAATTAGAGTAGGTTGGGGAGAAATTAATAAGAAAAAAAAAGAAAAGGATTTTTTTCCTTACATTTAATAAACATACCATTTTCTCATACTCCAAATTTGTCTGTAATAAAATACCCCAGAGATATTTTCTAAGAGAAATGACTGTGAATGAAAAAATGTTGCTGATTTTCTAATAAAACAATATATTGTATCTCTGGTGGTTTGGGAAAATAATACAAGACTTCTGTATGCATAAATAATACAAGACAATGTAAGTCTCAGTTTCCAGGCTTCCTATATCTGTCTTCACTTAGAGATCTGCAACCACAGCACAAATCTATTGGGACTGAAACTTTACTCAGATGCACTTTCCTGGTTTTAAGGTTTGTTCTTGTCTGCTTTGCTTCCCAGATTCCTTTTTGCACTGTTCTTTGACCACTGAGAAGGCTTGATTCCTCTCAAGCTTCCTGTTATCTTCAATTGTCTTGAATGAAGCCTAACTTTTGTCTTGCAATGCACAATGTACATATATTTTTTGGTTTGCAAAAATGGATATAGCTGAGACTTGAGCAGGCAATTTGCCTATTTTTAAGTTGAGCTCAGGTATATCATTCCAGAGTAATGAGGGCATTAATATGGCTAACTCCAGTTACATACCTTTGAGACTTTATAAATCTCTGTAGGACATTCAGAACTGCCAGCAGTCCCAGTCATATGGAAAGAAACCTGTTTACTCCCTGTTCAATGGAACATGGATTATTTGCAGGAAGAGATTTATTTATTGGATGTCACTGTTTTATTCGCTAGTTTAGATGACTTCCATTTCTAGGACATAGACAGCACAGAAATTGATCTGTGAATAGACGCTACACACAGAACGCATCAATAGCAACCACTCTTTCCTATACTGTTTGAAAGGATTCCTTAGAGCCAGCTAACTTAAATCAGTCTAATTTTCCCCAGCGTGTAATGTCAAACGTGCCAAATGTGGTCTCTAGCTGGAACTAACCAGAAGCTTTATCATCACTGAAATGTTCATCCTAAAAGTGGCTCTTAAAGCGTACAGAACAGGAAATGCACCAACAGAACTAAACTTCAGGAATAACTTCAGGAATCCTGATAGAGTTCTCTGTGAAAGTCAATATTCAACCATACAAGTGGATTTGTTTACTGAGTAAGAAAGATATCAAATGTATGATTACAGAGAAGTTTCTCTTGAAGTGGTATAGATTGGCTAATTAAAGCCACAGAGAGTTTGTCATAGAGAAATAGTATTTTCCTATTATATGCTGTTCTTGCTCACAACAGTGAGGTCTACCATCACTTAATAAAAGTTTAAATAAAGCGGGACTTCTACCACGATGGGAAAGGATGGAAGCAAGAACTCACCAAAGAGACGTCAGCCAGCTTGGCTCCAGCCTGGAATTTAGTATGTCTACACCAAGCATCAGTTGCTTCTTTCAAAGGATTTTAAATTGATTATTCAGGCTACCCTTCTTGGCCATGGGAGATAATGCAGAAAGTCACTAGGCATGTTCCTTGTTGAGCAGGCACAGAAGAGCAGGGCTGTCAGATATGCTTCAGAGGTGCTCCAGAGCACTTCTGTCTGGCTGCTCTTGTATGTCTCTTGGCACATTTTGCCCAGCTGGTATCTGCTAGTCTCATGACCAGCTGCAGGCCAAAGGTAATTGCAGCTGTCAGGAACAGTTGTGTGGGTTTTCACTCACTGATTATTTTTATTGTTGTTGTTGTTCAATAGCCTTTCTTTTTCCTTTAGGCTTTCTGTATTTTGTATTAACTGCATCTTAAGAGCAAGAAGGATCATGATGCATGTATATGTATTGCAGGCTGATTCTTCCAATGTTGTGCCTCTTCAGTGATTTTATTTCTTTATTCCTAATGCATTTGAAATTATAGCAAAAGAAGCACCACAGTTCTTTTCCAGAGCCATGAATACAATATTTTATTCACACTATAAAAGCATAGGCTGAATGCTTTTGTTACTATTCTTTTTCAGGATCAGATCACACTATACGAACAATTTATATGGTTCAAAGCTATAGCACCCAGGCTATTATTTAAGAAAAATGTAGGCAACAGTTTGGTCCAATAAGAAAGCCCAAGTCTAGAATGTGTGTAAAATGATCCAAGAAATAATCCTGTCTGATCAACGGCTGCTATTCTCCTAAATCAAGTGGACCTCATACACTGATACCCTTGTTCACAAAGACCAGTGTTACAATTTACCCTGAAGGTAGGAGAGGAAACAGTGAAAAAAGGAGAATTTGGTTGGTTCCTATGCTCTCTGAAAAATATGTCAGAATGTAAACAAGATATAAGAATAATGTGAAGGAGAGATGTTCTTTGAGCAGCTCAGTGATGGTTCACAAACAGGAAATAATCACTCAGTGCAAACCAAGGGCAGGTATTTTTAAAGCAGGGTTTCTCCAAATGCTCAGAACTCATTCCCCACTCTGGTATTTAAAATCAGCTGGGCTTCATCCTGCTTGTGCACCATCTCCCCTGTGGTGGCTGGAATTCAAGAGGGACCAAACCAGAAGAGACTTCAAGCACATGAGATGTACTGAAGGCATTATTGAACTCTGGCTCCTACCTCATAGGACTGCATGGAAAGCCCAAACATGTCAGAAGCTGCGCTTGATTGACTCTTAGGAGCTTTGGATCTAACAATCAATGTTATTGTTTTAAACATGGTGCAAAGTAATGAACTACTTTTTTTTTTTTTTTTTAGTTTAGTTAAACGTGCAAGGCCTTTTGAGGATGAGGCTCAAATAACGCTGATGCCAGATGACCAAAAGTTGGTATACTAAATGACATCATTCTGATATTGAATGACACAGCCTTTATGCACTTCTAAAACTGATAAGCTAATGGGGAAAATGAGGCAAAAGTTTAAACACCTAAGATGCTGAAGACTAAGAAATCCTCAGGGGAAATGTAACAAGACACTTGGCTGTTCAGAAGAAATCTCCTATGGTCATTCGTATGACTTGATCAGTCATACAAATTTAAGAGTCAGGAAATCCTGGAATACATCACACCATACAAACACTGAAGGGCTGCTTTACATTACTATTTGGTACAAAGAACTTTGCAAAGAACTGCAGACTATGGTTTGTGGTGAAAGTCAACCTCATGATAAGGAATGTCCCTGCAGAACTGTGATTGTGTCACAGGCCCTGGATTAAGTTTCGAATATGTAGCTGACCCTCTGCTGAGACCTCCTGCTCGCTCTTAAAATCCATCCATAAAAGGAATGGAGAGAGAAATTCTGGAGTGCAGAGGTGATTACGTGTGATCAGCCTGGCATAGCCTGGCTTGCTGCATAAAATACCAATCAAAGCCTCCCGCTAAGGACATTTACCCACACTTGGCTATGTGCTAATCTTTTTCCTCTACAGGACTCCAGATAAATTATTTAGCAGATACCATCATGAATGTGGGATTATTAAAAGACAGATGACCAGGAACATTCTGTACCAGGCACAGATTTTTTCTCAGGTAACTTCTTTGAGTGTTTTAACAAGAAAAATAAGTAGCATCATGATGCCTGTAAGTACACCAAGATGTCCACTACAACAAGAGCATTTCTGAGGATATATCAACTAAATACACGGTCTAAAATATTTCTGCTAAGGCAGATTATAGCAAAATTTGGTTTTACCACTGTACAATGCTTCCATTCCCTGTACATATACACTGACAGTCACCTGCATACAGAAAGGTAGATGTCAACGAATGTGACAGTATCCATGAGACCCCTGCAGGAGTCATAACCATACTTCCACATGTGTAGGCACAGTCTAGTGGAAAATTTACCTTGATTTAACATAGCAAGTAACTACTTCCCTCATGTTGGGATGTAATTATATTCACCTTCATATAGAAACCTCAAAATGCAAACAAAAACCTTATCTTGGAATCTGACAAATAATAAAACAAATAATAAAACCCCATAAAAGTGATAGAGCAAATTGCCAGAAAGTTTTTGGTCTATACAAAGGCATTGTATTTAAGTCACATCAAAATATTCTATTTTGGCCTCCATATTTTTAAATCCTTTTTACTCTACCTGAAATTTCATTCCATTTTTGAAGCAAAATGCTGCTTTGAATCAGAAACCAGACGGTTTTAATTCACTTGCAAATGTTGATATTGGATGCCTCAATTCTGAAAAATTAGTAAGCTTTTTTGTTTTTCCCTCCTCTAGATTGTTGAGCTCATTTAAATTTACCTCCCTGTCCCAAACAGTTCCAGCTTTCCAGAAACCTCTACGGTGATGATACTGGGACTGCCTAACAAACAATCCAACAAATTCAGTCATGTGTAGGAATGCTTTCTTACTCATTCAAATAAAGATTGTCAAAAATCTAAGAACAATAGATGCATACAAGCGTAAATGCTAAGAGGCACAATGTTGAACACTTGTCTGTGAATAAATTGAAAACTATTAAGCTACCGCCAGTCTGAAAATTAAATATGGGATGCCTGCATATTTTGCAAAAGTTTGAGACACTAACAAATTTAAAGAACCATTGCTCAAAAGCTATTATTTTCAGAATGCTCATTAATCAAATAGTTTGGGAGCTGGACAGCTTGTGTCTCTGGCTAAGACCACATTGCAGAAAATTCTGCCTGACAATGCTTGCCCATTGATTTGCCTTTGTACTTGATTTTTGAGCATGCTGCCCAGCTTCCATGTCTAAATCCAGGTTGCAGGGACAAGATGACATTATACTTTTTTTTTTTCTCTGTTGGTCTCTTACACACCCTTTTACTGATTTTTTATTTATATTTTTTTAAAGTTTGCACATATTTTTGCCCTAAAGCTTCTGGAATGCGTGAAGATCACAAAGGCCTTCAGCTGGTCAACAGCACTGATCATAAAGTGGAGATTTGTTACCATTCATTTATGCTGAATAGTGAGTTACAGGCCTCATTTTCCTACAGCTTGTAACTAAGTATGACATGAATTAGACCCGAATCCACTACATCTACTCACTTTGCTCGCTATTTTTATCAGGCTGCCTTCTTCTGGCTTTCTCTTATTGTGTTCCTGCCACATATGGGTTGGCCAGCTTTCATTTAGACTTCTACGGAAGCTGTGTTGTTTTACTGTTGTTTTACCGTTGTATGGAGGCTCTCATGGTTAGTTAGAAACCTTTGGCAGTGGGAGCCGTTTCTTCCACAGCCCTAGCAATTTGTCATCTACTGGAAGAAATAAAAGATAGCAGCTGCTGGTGTGCAGAGACCAACATGCTATGAGCAGGTTAGATCATCTAATAAGGACTGGAGGCTCGAAAGCAGGCACTCTGAATTAAAATGAAAAGCTGATTTATCCACATGATGGGGTCAGAACTTAGACATTCTCATAATGATACAGCCTGGATTTGAAGATGTGAATTATAACAGTTCTGACACTGCTGTCCTTTAATAAAAGATATGTATGTCTTGTAATAATTTTGACTGAAAGTATCAAAAGAGCATTTGAATAGCAAATGATCAACACTGCTGCTGTAGTGTCTGTAGTGTTACTGTATTTTTCCAGCAGAAGATAAGTTAGGACAGACAAGTTGCAAGTACTCTTTTTTTACTTGCTACTTTTAATTATACCAGTTTATTCACTGTTTCCTATGCATCTTGGCTACACTCCACATAAAACACTAATCATTGTTGGCTTTAAATTAAATTCATGATACTGGTGTAGACTAAATTATTGAAGGATTTTCAAGATTATTGGTCTTGACTTATTCATACATTCTATTGAGGCTAACTCCTCACTCTCTTAGAGGGCATATCTTTTGATTTAGAAGTGCAGCAAAAGCCAAGGAGGGACTCTAAAGGGCTCACAGAGTTTAGGTAAGGTGACAGATACTTGTATGAACTGTGAAGAGTATCACAGGGAGGGACTGAACAATAGCACAGATGAGTGTTAAATCCTAATCCAATTCCAGATGGAAGTGTTCATGACAGACAGCAAGCTAATTACTTGTCCCCATCTGTTGCACAGAAAGGCTAGTCCCCCAGCAATGTGGTTCTTATCTTCTTCAAAGTTTCACTACATTAGTAAGCTGATGTCAGAACATTTTGTCTTTGTCATTTTTTTTGTGGCAATTTTCCACGGTGGAGATTAAAGATGTTATTCTGTCCCTCGCTTGTGTTTCCATACTTTGGGACTTATTTTGTTTACTCACATTTATGTAATTCATAAGCAAATAGCTCCACCTTACGTTTATCATTACTTTTCCCGAACTTCTCAAAATGTGAAGGTCCTGATTCATACATTTCCTTGCTCTGAAAGGTTAGTAACATACAGACCCATCAGGGCAGTTCACGCTATTGTGCAAGACCCTTCATGCACATTTGGGCTACAAAGTTGAATGCAAGTCTCTCACTTTCTTAAGAGTACTTGTCAGTAAAAGTATCCAAATGCCAGTTCTGCCCATGCAGTAGGAAAGTTGGTGTCGCTGGTCATAGCAATATTTGGTTACAAAGGACCCCTGAAATCACTTTCTGGCCAGACGTGTCTTTCACCTTGCACCTGAAATGCTCTCACAATCAAATAAAGAGACTGTTGTTTGAGTCTAACAAAGTTGGTACATTGCTGATATGCTCATATGACCCAGGGCATGAATGCCACCAGCTGGTTATTTTGGCTGAGAAAGAAGCTGTCCTGTACCGTGAATACTGCCATCACAAGCAAACCAGTTAAAAGACTTCACCTGGCACAGTAACATCTTCCTTCAAGCAGTCCTTCAGATAAGTATGTCTCTTAACAGCTGAAAGAACTGCAAGTTTTGCCCCGTGCAATAATGGTCACCTCACAGGCAGTGGCAGATCCAGCCCCTGCCACACCACCAACCTTGTACCTTTGTTTAGGACAATCACAATAGTACTTGACATTCTCAGTAATGGCCAGTACTGGGCCTGAAAGGGCAATCTGGTTGTGATGTATAGACCAGCTCACCCAGTGAACACTGCTACACAACCACAGGTAGAGACCTACACATTTGTGGCAAATGGAAGAACATTTGAGAAGTAGCTACTGTGTTTTACTAATGTGTCTGGTAGTAGAGGCTGCTAAATATGTATATTCTGCAAAACACTCCCCCTCATACAGCAGAGATGGTTAGCAGCAGCAGCAGTTGGAACAGATATTCAACAGATACAGATGTTCCATATGCATTTACCACATTAAAATCTCTGTCAAAGTTCTGGAAGCTGTCTCTGATTTTGGGAAGCATTAACACTGGTGTTACTTTTCTCTGCAAAATGCACTGTCAGGCACAGTCCACTTTTTAATAACAGAGCTTTTTCGCTTAGAAGTCAATGCTGTTTAGACCTATGTTGACTTACCTTAGACACTAGTTTGCAGGACACCTATCAGATTTGCTGTACGTCACTACTGGTATTTCAAGCAGATAACAGACCTACAAGCCATGAGAACACACTGGTACATTTTTATTCTCACCTGGCCAGTGTTCACCTCCCAGCTGCAGCCACGGCTGAAAGAAGCAACTCAGAGCATGGGACCTGGATGAAGTCTGCATGATTGGAAGTTCAATGATGCTCTTTTCCAGATAGTATCCGAGTTGCAGAATTCCCAGCTAGTTTTTGGTTACTTATTTGTGCAGAGCTACTATTCTGCCTACTCTTACTCTGCATGTGCAACACAGGATTTGAACTTCTGTCTATTTCTTCTCATGCCTTTTTCTGTTGGATGCTCCTTCTTTTACTCCACTGTCCTCATTCCAACACTACCAACACACCAACATTTATGCTGCCCACAATTAGTTGCACCATCACACCAGATCACTCTTATTTTGTTTTGTTCCGCTTTGTTTAAAAATACCACTTCTGTCTAGCATGGCTCTTGTATTTCTCTTCCTGGTATTGAAGATGTCTACCACAACACAGAAATTTGCTACTGAGCAAAGCTTTTCTAGGGTCTGTATTTTCAGGAAGATGTTGAATCTCTTCATCAGAAAGATAACATTCATAGACACGAGGCCACTCATTGAACCACATCTTACAAAAATGGGTTCTGCCACAGCAGCGCTCACAAAGTTTCAAAATATTTTTGGCAAGCGCTGTTCTAAAATTCAGTTATCCTCCTGCTAGACTAACATCCATTAAAAACCTTTGCCAATACCATGCAATATTTTGGCTGTAACACACCTATTTTAAGTTTAATCTCGATTTCTGTTTTTAGTGAGGTATCACAGGATGAGAAAACCAAATGAAACACAACAAGCAAATGGAACTGCTTCCCCCAACCCTTGCTCTGCATCAAACCATTTCTGCCCTATTTTGTACCTCATAAACCAAGGAAATGAGAAAATTTCATTTATGCACCTACTTTGTATTCTGGGGGTATCCTTGCTCCAAATCCAAAGGCTGGGAACATTTTGTCACTGGAAAAGAACAAAGAAGAGTTCCCACAGAGAAATGCATTTTGCTACAATAAACATTTATTCTTCTGTAAGCATTGATCAAAAATGCAAAGCAGCACAATGGCACAGAAAAGTCTTTTAGGTGAAGAGTGTTACATGGCAGAATGGAAGGGTTATGTATTAGAGAAGGTAGAGTGTGTGCTGGCCAGATGGATAAGCGACATGGGAGATTTTTCAGGTGAACTCCTAGTATAGAAGTTAAAAGCACTTGGAGAATACCAATGAATCAAGATATCTTGCACTTCCACAAATGCAATAATAGACCCATATTACCTCCTCTTTTTCACTATCTGGCTGTAGTGTGAGAGGGAGTTATTCAACAGCCTGTGACAACAGATTTATTTAATATAAATATGGATGTGCTCCCCCAGCTCAAAAAATGGGTTTAGTGAAGAGATGACTCTGTAATTAAATGTGTTTGCAAATGTGGGTTCTTACAGTTGTCCAGGTGCAAAAGACATTTCCTATAATATTCAAAAATTCACCCCCAGAAACCTGCAGGTTCTGTAAGGCTTTCCACCTGTATCATTAGTACGCCCACTAAAACATGAAATTATTTTCATTATGTATAGATTAACTGATAACCTAGAAAATGTGGTGGCATGGTAAATTTGCTTCCAAACACTATGGTGAGGTTGTTCCACTCCAATTAGATCTGTAGAGACAAAAATTCCTGATTCGGAGGACCTGGAAGCTTCAGGGCTGTTAATACCCTTTCAGAAATGCAGTAAAGTCTCACACAGCCCACATCCTGTCAAGTTACCTCTTCCCAGATGGCATGTAGAAAATAAGCTGTAAGGAATGTCTCGTCCCTGAGTCAGCAAAGCGCTTGATCACACACTTGAGGTTAACAATTCACCCAAACATATGCTTAACTCCAAACACATCCTGAAGTCCCTTTGAAGTCACTGAACTGTGCTCCAGTGCTCTGATGAATCAAATCCCTCATAGGTTTATCTGATTCTGCTTAAAGAGTTTCAGGGCTTTTGGAAAAGTTGAGTTCCTGTCACCATTACTGACACTTTCAGAAATCAAAAAAGGGGCAGCAACTTCAAGTGACTTTGTGTAGTTCAAGACATTGCCACACCAAGTGTCAAGTGAATAACTCACTTCCCAGACATACTCAAGACACAGAACAGCACCCATTAAATTCGCCAGGCCATGTTGTCCGGCATAGTCTGTTTAAAGCACCATGACATTTCTGATAAAAGCCAGGAAAAACAAGAAATAAGCCCCCTCCCACCCTGAAGCTGGAGTTGCCACCAACTAGAGAATAGATAGAGGAATATTCAGTAGATCACTGGGAAACAGTAATTATTGTCGTCTGATGGCTCAGCTTGCACAATTGTTGTTCTGCTACAAAATTTAGTTGCCACATAAATCTTGGGAGCACAATACTGTGTACCATATGTTAAGCTGCATGACAATGGATCTTGGAAAGGAGGACTAACATAATTTGCATGGTAATGAAACATTTTTTTTCCAGAGATGTCAGAAACAAAGTAGCTGCTGACATTTAATGCTAACCACCTGCTGATAGCTTTCTCTTTGATTAAACAATCCCGGAAGTGGGGAAGCCCTTATAAATAGATACGGATGAGATTTCAGGCACACATTTAGAGGGCAAGAAATAGGAGGCCATTAGAAAAGAGTCTGAATGAAGAAAAAATCTTGTTTTACATTAACAGTTAAGCCATGGTTGCATTAGAGAATCAAACCCTATGGAGCTGCAATTTAATGGATTTTGGGTGAGAGCAAATAAAGACTAAAACAGTTTTACTTAGGTGGAATGTAAGTAAGTGTCCAAGTTCAGTAAAGCAATCCAGAAAGCTGACGTGGGCTGCAATTACCCAGCCTGGGAGATGCCTAAACCCGTACAGTGAACATATTTGTCCTGTAAAGTTCCTTGAGTGTAAGTGTAGGGAATCTTGTAACTGCAGCTCCATCTTCTGTTCTGCTACGAGTCAGAGACTTGCCCTGAGTGATAGCTCCAGCAGACTGGATTCTCCTGGTGGCAGGACTCCTCCATTCCCAAGCACCAGTGGCTCAGCCCCAACAGGAAGCTATTCTGCACCAGAGGGCTCTTCCACCACATCCTCAGGACGCCTGACTCCGTGTCTGAATCTCCCATATCTCCTTTTTGAGTAAGAGCCATGTACTGCTACAACTGCCTTGAGACAGAGTAAAGCTTGATCATGTGCACCCTCAAGACGGGATTCCACATGACTGCATGAACTCCTAGAGAGGAGGGGTGTCCTGACAGCTACTCCCGTGCTTAATGCCTTCTCTCATGCCACTCAGGTAGCACTGTGCTCAGTGAGCTTGGCTTCCCCTTGGGAAGATCCTCATTTTCCAGACTTTATACACATAGGCCTGATATTCTGATCCAAGCTGCTGGGACCAAGGAATTAACTTCCATGTGTTCCCAAAAGTTGACCTTTAAGGGAAGAAGGGAGCCTTTTGATCATCACAAGTGACAATCGTTGCACAATAGATTATTATAGTATCCTCTGACAACATCTCTAAATTTGTGGCTGACAGCTTTCAGAATAAATTCCAATTTTAATGTAAACAATAGTTTTCTTCCTATCACATAAAACAAGGTGTTTAGCTAATATAAAGGACTCACTCTGAAAAGAGTACATTGTTTAATGGCTCACTGACATTCTACAAAGTAACCCTCTCTAGTCTTCCCACCCACCCCTCACTTTGTCATAGGAGATAAAGGACAGCATCAGCTGAGCCTCTCCAAGTAGCTACAGTGTCCTGCTTCCAGGACAATCCCTTAGAGCATTAAGGCATGACAGAGCTGCTCTAGCAGACCCCAGGCTACCACAGCTGCTTGCTGCAGGAAGCAGAGCAGCTTCCCAGCCTCTAAGCCATGCCAAGGGTTAGGCCATCCAGAGACTGAAACTACAGTCAGAAGAGGGGAAGGCTTCCTCCTGCCTCAGGGGTGAACTGCATGCATCAGAGACTCCAGCCCTGCTTCGTAACCTGGTATTTTAGTAGGAAAAGGATCTGCTGTAATGATTTTGTTTTTCCTCCTTTTTAATTTAAACTCACTCAATTTTCTTTTCCTTTGTGTTGCTTGCCCAGACAATTATGCCTATTTTATGCCAGAAAATGGGCCCAGGACCCTGGCTTACACATTGGGGTGCGATGATACCCATGGTCTGTTAGCATTGTCCCTGGCAAAGTGCTGGCCCATGCCAACCAGCAGCCCCCAGACCCTTCCCATGAACTAAGCAGGGGGCAGCTGTACTTGAGACTGCTCCCAGATGGCAGCCCGGGCATCACCCATTTGTGCTGGGAGGAAGAAAGTTGAGATACAAGGACATGGGCATTGTCAAACCCTTGGCCTCAGGCCACTTAAGGACCTTTGACTTGTTTTGTTTAAATGTAGCCAGAGAGTCCTCCACACGTGAAAGTAAACTGCCAGCACTGTCCTGCTGGAGACAGACTGCCAACAGGACAGGAGAGAAAGTGGAAAAACAAGGGGGTTCAACAAAACCTCAAATTTACAAAATCAATCGCAAAAAGGTGGATCCTGGCAGAATCTTTACAGAATTACTCTCTTGCATTGTCTTCACATTTTATACAGTTCTGTGTTTTACACAGGTTCCCCTGAAAATTAAAACTTGGCATAATTTAAAAAACACACCGAAGTACTAGACATGAAGATGAGAAAAGCAAAAGCATTGGATTTTGACTTTTATATTTGGTTATGTAAGGGCTGTGACTAGTCATGCAAGCATAGATATATACGACTGCTTGTACATTTCCCTGTCAAACAGGCATATATTACCGAAAGATCCCAAAGACTGAACAGATCTGAATTACACCCTGAACGTAAAATCAAGGACAGAGTTCAGGTTCAGTGTTTGCATTGGTAAATGTAAATTAATGAGCTGAATTAATGTCAGGGCTCAAAGACTGCAGTCTTCTAAGCAGAAATATAACCAGTTAAAGACCCTGAGTAACACCTCAACTGTAACATAATGCACAGGAGAGAATGACTTCTGGAAGTATCCCGTATTATCCTTTCAAGCTATCTAGTGGAAACAGAGGAAGCACAATGACAAATCAATACCTTAATAGGGGCACAGAAGAGAGATTTCAGTAAGCTGTACTGCACAGAAGGGAGAAGAGACTAACAAAGGCACTAGTAAGGTTTTGTAAGTTAGTAAGTGATACAGATAATGGTATCTTGTCCTGTTTCACTAGGAAGCCTATGGTAACTGGAAGGTAAGAAATATATTTAAAGAAGACAAAATAATGAACATTTTAAAAATCATGTCTCATTAACTACTGGTGCCCTCTGACATACAGTATCACTGAGACCTGGAGTTCAGCTTTATTCTGAAGATTTTCTTTTCCTAGTAACAAGGAGCAGTATTTAGATAAAATTGTTCCACTGGGTGAAATTATTTTATAATCAGGCATTACAGAGTCTTTTGCAAATACCTGTGAAGCTGCTGGTTTAGATGATGCTGGAGATAGAGCTGGCTACTCATCAGTGTGACAACACCTGTACTCAGAAAGGAAAACAGGAACTGCCAGGACTATGTTACCTGAACATTAGTTCCTTTTTAAAATCTAAATTGGGAGTCTAATTTCTTATTGCAGGGAGTAAATGTAGGGGGAAAAAATGGCCTAAATCTTTCTATATGCCACTTATTCATTCTGAAAAATGAACTTCTAGCTAGCCACACAGGTGGCTTCTTAAAGAGCCTCATCATGAAAACCTGCTCACTTTAATCTGGAGCAATATAGTTGCAGTAGTTGTACTAAAGATACAGTTAAAGAGGAAGAAAAAAAGAAACACTGGGAATATAAAAGCAACGCTAAAAACCCATTTTTGGTTTCAAGCAACCAAGAACCTTAAATTTTCAGCTCCTTGAAATTCTTGCAAGGAATATACCTGTTTAGAATCCCTGGATATTAAGCTGTCACTTGTAATTTCAGTTTGGGGTCAGATCAGAATTACCAGGAAGATATTTTTAAAGTGCAACACTAGATGCAGCAAAATCAATTACTTTGCCTTTCATTTTCAATTCCAGTCTTAAAAGAATAAACCGTGAATCTGCTCTGCTCTACACACTTTTCTAGTGATAAAATTAGATATTTTTCCTCTGTTAAAAAGAAATTTGAAATTGCCATAATAAAAGGGGAGTGCCTGTTACACATTTAATTGAAAAAAGTGTGAATGGGGTGGGGAGGGAGAGGAGAGAATGGGGAGAGCAGAGGATGGGATAAGGGAAAGGGAGGGAACAGGAAAGGGGGAGAAGGAAAAGTAAAAGAAAAATGAGAAAACAGAAAATGACACAAACAAAATAAAGCCATATCTAAACTCAATTAAAATTGCAATCTTTCATGTTCAAGGAGTGAAGTGGAAGAAAATGAGCTGAATTAAGTGTTTCTTTTCTAAAGCATATGAATGAATCATGTTCCTGAGTGTATTATTTAGTACTTAGAAGGGCTTGATGCCAGTAGATTCTGAATCATGACAGCTTACAGGGATTAGCAGCAGTTCCAAAGAAAATACAGAAATCATTTGAAATATTTAAACTTCTTCAGTTCCTGCTTTGCGAGCAGAGCTAGGTAAATAAAGGACATGATATGTATTATCAGATAGGGCCAAAAAATCCTGTTTGAGTGGAAGGGACTTGAGCCCATCTGCTTCACCCCCTGCAGTCCTGCACACCCACTTGCACTCCTCCAGGGTGGGTAGGGATAGAGCCAGGCTGTAGTCCAGCTCTGTCTGCCCCCTGCCTGAGTCAGAACGACCAAACAAGAGTTTGGCAGCAGCAGTGTTTTCTCCCCATAAAGAATATTCTGCTCTGAGGGACTGGTACGCTGTCACAACATACCCGCTGTGGGGTTGTGCCTGGTTTGATACAACCACATCTCTGATTCTGGCTGGGTTACTGTGCGTTTAATCAAACCTGCACCATACGTAACAAGGCTTAGCATCCAGTTCATAATGCATGGTGCTTTTTAAAGGAGTAGCAGGAATGAACCGATCATCTTACATCTTGGTAACAAAATAGAGCTAGGAGCATGCAAATCAATAGCAAGTCACCGCAACAGCTACACTGTTTGGTCTGTCATAGACAGAGATGCTACACATTCATGTTGCAAAATCCTTACATTTAAATTCATTCACTATCTTTAATTACAGCTCTTAGTCACCTTAGGGGAGCTGGAATCTGCTGAATACAGAGAAATAGATACTGTCATGTAATTGGGTTTCAAGAATATGAGAGAAGTGCCTGTCTCACCTGCAAGGGAAATAATTAGTGAAGCAGGGGATACAAATTCCCTGAAGCTAACCGCTGAAAGGCATCAACACGAAATAACTAACAAAGCCAAGTCCAGGTACAATAGATTTAAGCTTCCCCTTGTTAACATTTGAAGAACAGCAAAAGAAGCTCTGCAGGGTAAAAATAGAAAGGAAACTCAGAAATTCCTAGACTGGGGAAAAGTAAATACTTACAGAAAAAAAATCATCAGAGCTTGAGAGAGGAGTAGGTTAAGCAAAACAAAATGACAATAAGATATATTACTTACTAGAAGGATAACTTAATAAAATGGCATACTCAGGAACCAAAATGTCATGCTTCCCTGTTAGATGACAAATAAATTGCAATGACCTGATTTATAAGACCCAATTCAGTAAAAGTTATCTTGAAAAAGTGGGATGTCATAAGTGGGAATAAAGTAGGGAAGGGGATGCTGCAAAAGGCTACACTGAGTTACATTTAACTTACGAAATCTAGGCAGTTTCCAGGCAATCCTATGAATTGTAAGAGGTTGTCAGTATGTCCTTGTAGCTTCTAAAACCTTAACTATAGTAAGTTGGCTACGTGGCACCATATATGGAAAACTGTACCATGACTGACGAGGTCATTCTTATACAGACTGTAATTTTGGAAGGTAAAAACTTGACATGACTTGAAGACTACACTAGGCAGCAGGCTGATCCCATCACATAACATGCAGATCATGGGGAACCTCAAACAAAACAGTTCTGGCGCTCTTCCTTCTTGAAACACAAGTGTAGCTTTCTACTTTGAGGGTGTACTGCATTAAGCAACCTCTAGAACAAAAGCTTTGCTAAGTAATTTTGTTATTTTTTACAAATTACAGTGAAAATGGTTGGTCAGAGACTTTTCTCTGCAAACAAATTCTATCACAAAAATATCTATGTATAAGGGATGTGCTGGGAAGAAGGGAATACAGGTCTGTGTTGGCATAAGTATGCAGGGAGGTGCTGGGAGAGAAATTTCTAATCAAATGCTCTCAGGATACAAATGAGCTTTCTAGGATGAGTGTGATAAAACTGTTATAGAGATTATATTGTGATTTAATGTGACCAAACGAGTAGTTGATGTAATTTTACTAAAATCAAAATGACATCCAGTCAAAATGAAGAACATTATCAAAACAAGCTACAGTAAAAGTTTAAGTGAAATATACTGATAACTAAACACTCAGCTAGGCATCATTGAATATGCAGGAGGAAACGGGCAAATGCTCTCTGTTATCTGCCGATTTGGAATCTCTGATCAAGGCTGATTTCACATTAATTTGAAAGGGATGGTGAGAATTAAGGGTTGCCCATTTTTAACTGAGAGCAATAGGATCCACGAATATCTTGCTATGGTCTACTCAGGCAAAAGATGTTCAGTTTCTCCAAAAAGAAGTAAACATGCAAGAGATTTAGAAGATGGTATTCATTTATGGGCTGATGGGTTTTCAAATCGGAATAATTGACAGCTTTGCTACATGCTATTATAGAGCAGATGACTAGAATAATTACATCCTTAACAATGCAGGGAGGAAATTCATGCTTCTGAAATTGTGGAAATGGTTGTGTTGATTGCAAATGTACCAGATACCAAACTGTTGGAACATTTGACATCTGGAAAAATGGCACAACAAATTGCTGTCTCCTTTATTTATGCTTACATATTTATACTTATTAATACTTATTTATATGAATAACTAGTCACTACACCACTAGGTGAACTGGTATTTCAGATTGTTTGTAGGGTTTTGTATTTCAAGTCATTCTCTTCAGAAAGAGATGCTGACAGAGAAATCACAAAGGTACCAGTCTGCGTAGTACTGGCAAAGTGTCAACTACTGCGTGGAACAAAGCTCTACCTCAGAGGAGAAAAAAATAGTAAAGACTGCCCAGAAAAGCCCTGCAGAAGGTTCTGATTTTGATGTATCCACCAGCTGACAGAATGCAGCAGGGTGGAGGAATAGCACAGAGAGAAAGAAGTTGTTTTGATAAGAAACTTGGAAGGGACTACTCATGACTGATACACTGACACAGGCAGTGTAAAGAAGACACAAAGATGAAAACTTGGTAAGGGAAAAGACAGAGCTGTAAAAACTGACAGTATCTGACCAGATACAGGGCAGCTGCAGATACATACATATGTATACATATAAGTATATGAATATGAACTGTTACGAAATCTCCTTCCCAACACAGTTGTAGTAGACTAAATCTCCCGTACTAATTCTTGGGATAAAAAGTGGTGACTGTAGAAACTCCTCTTTGGCAGCAGTCAGCAGATACAAGTCAGCAGACACTGCAGAGGCAAATACAAAATTTGTGTATGCAGGTACTACATAATCGTACCAACCTAGGTCTTCAACTGTTAAATCCAAGGGTTTTCAATCCAGCTTGGTGATTAAAAGTATTAGCATGCCGTTTTTTCCTGTGCGGTTCTAGTTCTGGGTTATCCAAATACTTCAGCATGTTTACCCACACCTGAGATAATGCTTAATGATCAACATAAGCTACAAGTTCTTCTTTATAGGTTATTGTTCTTCTGGTTTTCTTTTGTTTTCTGTCTATGTAAATTTGGTCCTATTAAAGCACTAAATGAAAAGATTCATGTCTTTTCCCCCATGGTTTTTAAATTTGTTTAGATATGCTAATCAGCTTTTTTGCTTAAGAGCCTCCAGAAAGGTTGTTTCTGTAATTAAAGTGATAAAGAGATATGCTAAATAATTAACCATATTTTTTATTTATTGATCTTCATGGGTAGATTAAATTTTAACATCTATGGCTCTACATAGTGATTTCATTAAAATTCAATGTTGCATGTAGTGCCAGTTATTCTAGGCATCAATCTTTTGTCCCGGTTTTAATGAATTACTATTATATTACCATCTCAGCCAAAGGAAGTTCCTACTTTTCTCCTTGTCTCTGCCCAAATTACGTCAAGGTATTTAATTCAAAGCCCGCTAGACAAGTAACTCTCTCAGACTCTTCATCGACAAACCCAGACACAGCTTCGGAATGAATGACCTGGTAAGTAATTCTCAGGGACAAGGCTCCAGAAGTAAAAAAAACACACTGCAAGGTTTAAACTCTGGAAACTTTTTTTCCACCTAATGCCTCAATCCAGAACACAGCATTTAGTTACCTACTGACCTTTGTATTTGGGACCAGTTGTACCGAATTATACAAATCTTTTGCAGCATGTAGTGCATCATACATACCTTGTCCTCTTCCTCTTCTATAACTGTCCTCTGCTGGCTACCTCAGGAAATGTGTTTCTGGGATAGATGGACTTTCTACCTGACTTAGTTTGACTGCCCTTATTTTTTTTCACTCTTAGATCTTCACTGAAAGGGATATGCTGGACTGGGAACTCTTTCTCCTTTCAAAATTTTCCTTCTTAATTTTCAAGTGCACTTTACTGCATGAAAGAAGGAAGCTTTGTACATGATTTTCAATCAAAGTGAATGCACTCCCTCAGGCCTAAAATACTGAAGAAGAAAAAATAACTAGCAAATTTTGCATTCTGTTAGCTACTGCTGCAATTCATTGATTGCAGAAGAATTCATTGATTGTTGAAACTCTGACTGACTTCAGGGTTTTCCTATCTTTTGTGGAATGTGACACTCTAAATATTTTAGAGATATTCTACACATAAATTATTTCTATATTTTGTAGGAGTAATGTATTCTCTGCCTATTAATGGCCTTTGGGGATATTGCTAGACAAGAGTGTTTTACAAAAGCAGTTTATTTGTTAACATACAATCTTAGCATAAATGTCAGTTTTAGGAAGCTACTTGAGAATTTAAAGACTTCATTTGCCTAAATGAAAAAGGACATTAGTGTCAGGAAATAGATACAATTTACTTTCCACGTGTTTCAAGGGCTCTTGGAAAAAAGAAAAAAAGAACAACAAAAAAGCAATAAAATGTAGTATTTTTAAGAGTTAACAGACATACGTATTTAAAATAATTAAGAACTAACTTTTGAAATATATTTTGAATACGAATTAAATGAGGACCAATTTTATGGTATCATTTTACAAAACTATGTGGTAGAACACATAGAAACACAAGCTGAATGCGTAGATCAGAACAGGGATTGACCATCAAGAATGGGAAGTTCCACAAATATCCGATGTAACAAATGCTTTAAGTATTTGAAAAGATACTTTAAGTATTTGAAAAGATCTTTTGTCTTTTTTAAAGTAGAAGCATTGATTTGACCATATAATAGCCAACTCTCACTTTTGTGAGTGCTTTTTATTAATCCAGTAAAGACTTCTGAATTTATGTACTAATATGTGTGTAAAAATTAATCATAAAGATAATCCATGTATATGGGAGATACTGAACGGTTTAACATTTGGGTGTAGGAGAAACAATTAGCAGGAAAGTTCGAATTCAGTAAAACTCTTAACTCCATCTTCGTGCCATCTATATTTTGCATAATACTTCAATGTTTTCTTAAGTCAGGCTAAATTCAATGAGATTAGATAATAAGCTCTAGTGTCTTGCTGAATCAGGACAGAGATTTTAATGCAAAAATAAATATTTCATGTTACATAACAAGATTCTTAATAAGCAGAGGGGAAAGGTAAGCTACTAACTGCAGAAATCAGATTTCAAACTGAGGATCAGATTTTGCAGGTCCTGCCATGAGCTTCACTCACAGTCCCATCATTAAAACCTGTACTAATGTAACATCATTAAGGAAGTATTTCAGCTTTTAGCACTCTGTGTATGTAACAGCATTTATTGTAAGAAAGAAGCTATTTTCAGCCCCTTCCCAACCCATTTTCAGGTTGGAAAGAAAGAAAGATGAGCTACACTCATGGCTAGTTGGTTGTATTCCAGCACTGGTAAAACAAATCTTCAAGATCAAAGGGCCAGCCATGTTAATAAACAGTGTGCACTACTGTTACTGTGACTTATGGCTTTGATCTGCAGAGAGGGAAGCTATAAAATAGCACAAAAGAGAAATGATTTTTTTACTGCATGGTTAAGTGTCAACCATACATATTACATATATGTCCATCTAATATATATTGTACACATACCTATATATTTATACTGATATGGGAAAAAAACTCTAGGTGTATACATATAAGTACCTTGGTATAGAGCTCTATGTGCTTACATGAGAGATCACAGCAAAACTACACCTATCTGGGGAAAAGTACTTGTTTTATCTAGGGACAGAAGTTTTCACAGAAGTTTCCAGATTGTGATACCAGGAACAGACTTAGGCACATGCCAGTATATGTGCTGAGGGCACATCCCGGTACTATTCGGGTGCTGGTTCTTGCCTACACAAAGCAGCTGTGCTTTGCTTTTAGGCTCACAAGCATGGTCTCCTAACTGTTACTCAGACTATACATCCTCTTACAGAGCACAGGAGCTTCATCCCTGTCCACGTGCCTCAGTTTCTTTTGATGGAAGCCAGGATGTGTGAAGGTGATAGGAGAAGACGCAGGCCAGGTCCTGACTTGCAGTCAGGACATGGCCAGCCCTTCCACTGGGACAGAGGGGGAAGGAAGCATTCCCTGATTCCCCAGTTTAGCCATAGGCTTCTCTGGCTTACAAAGAATTGTTGTTCTATGCTGAACATGGGCAGTTTCATGATGCAAAGGGAGAGTATTTCGGGAGCAGTTGCCATGGAGAACAGGAGACATCTAAAATTATTATCACATATCTTACAGAGATTCATGGTTTACACGACATAAGATCCTGGTTCACAAGTCTGATATTTTAACTGTTGAATGATTCTGTCTTTCTTCATGTCTGAGTATTCAACCTGCAGAATCTTTCAAATACACCTACCATTTATCCTCTAAAAGTTGCATTCTCTTGCATTCTCTCCACTGGTCTCCAAAATGAAGGGTTGGCCAAAACCACCGTGCAGAGTTGGTGAAGGTAAGAAGAGAAGTCCTAAGCCAGCTGTAGTGCATGAGGAGACAGCTATAACTTCACCCGTATTATATACATTTGGCAACTCATTGCCCAAAACATGTAGAGGGAACTCACGCACATTTGGCAGTGATCAAATAAACTGATTTTTAGAATCCTGGAAAGGCTGATACTGTTCATAGAAGTCACTTCATTTGACTTCTGATCCAGAGAACACAGTACTAAAATTACTGAGGTAAAGAAAAAATATGGAATGAGGCAGAAACAGTTCCTTTTGATATCAAATACTTCAGTGCCCAATGATTTTTTATCATTGTCATCTGTTTCTCTATGCTACAAAAAAGGCTGAGTAGACTTGCTTAATTTCAAGACAAAATTGTAACAGTGATATAATTCTTTATATAAAGGAAAGCTTGTGAAAATGTTTAAATGGATATGTATATTTCTCACTTATTGCTTTATTACGTCCTCTTTTAACATTCATGAGTAATTTATCTTAAAATAAATTATTCTCCTTGGAGCTGTCTGCTTATTTTACACAATAGTTTCAGTAATAAGTTTTTAATGCCTTTTCCCCTTTCCAGTATTTCAAACTACATTTTAGAGCCTAACTCCTTGAAACTAATGAATGTTTCTTCTTTTATGATCCATTGCTGTTGTTGCTTAGCCACTGATTATATCACGTACAAACTTTATCTTCTCTCTTATGACAAATGTTGTTCTAGTCTGAAACAATTCCATCACATAAAAAGTATTAAGTCTTTTGTGCCAGTGAACAGCTCTTACATTTCCTGTACCGTTATCAGATTGGCCTGTTCCTTCAGGACTGCAGCGTTTCCACAATCAGGTAAATAATCAAAGTCTATTTCTCATTCTCTGAATATTGCTGATGAAAGAATGAATGTTATTCTTTCATGCTTAACTATGCAGAACAGGGCTATTCATTTAACTGTTTCAGGAATCCCTGAACCATGAAGATAAATGGGCTTTTGGATGAGCAGGGATTATTCCGCTGTATCAAGGGATGCGAGGCAGCACTTAATTTGGAGGATTAACTACTTAGGGTTACATTATGTTAGGCTGATATGTACAGAAACCTACATTATGAGAAGACTTGGCTTGAATGTATTTTCCGTGATTTGGACTGAAACAATTGCTGGATACAAACTATAAAATTTCAGGTAAGAGCACTGCTACCTTTGTAGGCTTGTTTTTTAATTTTACTGAAGACATGCCCTTGTGCAAATGATTAGCATTCTGGCTGTAAACAGCCTTTAGGTTCAGTGAGCCCCTGCTTTTCACTTCTGGCTGATCTTTACCTGGGAACATAAATCCTCCAGCATTTGAAGCACAACTGAACTCATTGGAGCAGTAACGGATCTATGCCACATTTCAGATTTTCAACTGAATTTGAAACTTATTTTTTTTTAAATGTAAATATTGAAGATTTCACAGAATCACAGAATGGTTGAGGTGGGAAGAGACCTCTGGAGATCATCTAGTCGAACCTCCCTGCTCAAGCAGAGTCCCCTAGAGCACATTACTCAGGATCATGTCCAGATGGCTTTTGAATATCTCCAGGGAAGGAGACTCCACAAGCTCTCTGAGCAAGCTGTTTCAGTGCTCAGACACCCTCACGGCAAAGAATTTTTTCCACGTGTTCAGACAGAACTTCCTGTCTTGCAGTTTATGCCCATTGCCTCTTGTCCTTTTGCTGGGCACCACTGAGAAGAGTCTGAGAGTATTACACACAAAACAAACTCCTACATAGAACCTGTAAATTACCCTGTGAGAAGGTTTGCTTCTCTTAATTTTGTTTTCTTTCGAGAAATTATTATAAGGTTTAATTTCCAGCCTATTGGATCCAACACATGCAAGTATAAAGAAGAGGTCCTCATTTGGCATTTTTCCTCAGAAAGCACTGACCATGTTGAATCAACTTGTCCATGGGCATGTATTTATTGTGTCACAACTTGAGAGCATGTATCAGTCAAACACATGCCAGAAAAGTGACACTTCCCCAGGACAAGAAAATCTGGCTTTTGTTCACTCCTAGTCCATAGCCTGTAGGACCTTAGTTGTGCTGACTGGCAGCAACAGGAATTTTTTGTAGCACAATAGAAGTGAATGAAGGTGATGATTTCATTTTAAAATGGCTAGTATTTTTCATATTGATTAGAGTATGTTATATTGAGAGAATAATCCTGGTTTTGGATTAATATCTCCATACAGGAGGGTCTGGGTCACTTAATTATTTCATTTTCTTAACAAATGCACCTTAAGTGGTGAAATAAATAAATAAAAAGCAATCTGTGTGCATGAACCAGCTCTTATTTCTTATTCCTTTCATTATTTTTAAGTATATTAATCCACTGAATTATTATTAGCATTTATTAAATTAATGGATAATCACTGTGGAATTATCAGCTCACTTACAATAAAATATTAATTTTCTCAGACTCATTAACTACATTTGACCATCAAATTCTTACAGAAATTTTATCAGGGCAATATTTTCCTCATTCTTTTTAAAGAAGGCATTTCATTACCATGCAAATGGCAGTGCCTCTGAGCAGGCTAATTAGCATATGCGACATGTAACATATAAACCACGGTATTAAGTCCCTCCACAATTTATACAGAAAGTATAATCAAATTTGACTGGAAATACCATTGTTTTTTTTTTTGAGATCTGGCATTTACACATGGCAAAGTGGTGGGTGGATGTCTATTACATGTGCAAAGACGAGAAAGAATAATTGTGTAAGATACTATGCATCACCAGCAAAGAAAGAACATTTAAAGGAAATGTACTTGGTAATTAGATTAATAATGGGCAATTAATCTGATAGAGATGGACAGCCTATTTAAAAGCAACAGAAGTACATAATGTAATCAAAGCATATTTGGCCCAATTACTTGCATTTGTTTATTTATTTACTGTTGTGTTGTGTGCACATATTATCAGTATCTTTTAATATTCATTTTGGAAGATATTGCAATATTCGAGAGGCTAACAGAATACTGAAAAAGACCACACATTTGAATCTAAGAACAGACATGGCCACTAAGCAGTTTAAGCAACTACAAATTCAGTTTCAAATATGAAATCTTCGGAGCACTTTCCTGTAGGATGGCACAGACCATATTCCCAAGTGTATGAGAAAGGATGCTGTCAGCATCTGCAAAACAGGCTTCAAGCTTAATGCAAATGAAAAATCCACTCAAACATGTAATTTTGGCATGTGGATAGAAACTCAAAACGTAGCACATATATCAGCCAAACAGCCAAAAAACTGACCTTTCATTGCCATGAAACTAATCTAAACCCACTGTCACTCTCAACAGCGTGGTATGGTACACTAAACTTTCTGTCATGCAGTCATTTCTCTTACGTGACTAAACATGGAGCTACTGCAGCTGGCAGCAGGCAGTCATTGACTTCACACTGTGAAAACACTTTCTAAAGACAACTCTGTTATCAAATGTGGTTATTTACCTGTCATAGTCTTGGCAAATCTCCCCAACAGCTACCAAAGCTTTCAAGTACTCATTGGGTTGATAGGGGTGGATATAGTGCAGTGAGCAGCTGTTCCTAGGATCACCATTGGATGCGGTGAAATCTATAGCTACCTGGAATAGAAGAAAAGTCAATGTGTTGTGGTGCTGTTCTGGGCAGGAGTATAGCCACACCAAACATTTATCTTTACCAAAACCAGTTTTCTGCAGAGACTGCAACCTTAAAGCAAAGGTCATTTCACAGTGTACTTAATCAAATTTGAATGAGGATAGTACCAATAACTATTTCTAAAAGTATACAGCAGCTAATAAAATAAGAGTTAATAAAACTAAAATGGTATAACTAGAAAAAAAAAAAAGCTGGATAATTATTCTATGTGGAGAATTATGCTCTAATAAAAATGAATCAAATTATCTCTAGGTTCTCAAACTTAATTAAATTATTCCAGCTCAGGTAATGTTCAGGACATAAACGCTGTGCAGCTAAAACGTCCCTAGAGAGTTAAAAATTCTACTCAAACTATAAATCAAAACTCCATTCAGGCACATTTCTTAGCTATTTTGCACCTTCTTTTGTCTGTAATAATATTCTCCATGTCTACAGTAAATACTCTGGTGGATTTTTTTATCTTCAAAGCATCTTCTAAGCATTAAATAATTAACCCTCCCATAGATGATAGCAAGCTTAAAGGTGAGCTGCAGGATAAAAATACAGCTTGAATCCTGCACAGATTTTTGTGTTGAAAAGGCTTATGGGAGGTTGTGGGAAGCATTCAATGACAAAACAAATATATTAAAGAATCCTTTTAAAATTAATTTCTCCCTTTTAAAATTCTGTTTATCCTTTTCGCTGAAGAGATAATCTTGCATGCATTTTTCTGTGATATGACTGGCATGGATTGGAAAGCTCTTTCCTGAATTTGTGATGTTGCTTTCAAGGAATTCCGAAGAGAAGCATCAAGAAAACCATATGGTCTCTTAGAGGGAACAAAGCCGTTTACAAACTTCCTTACAATTTTGTTCAGTGACCTCTTCCTCCAAAAACCCCACTATATTTGGATCTTCAATAGCTACAGATGTACTGAATTCAGTTTGTAGTTCTACTGTGCAGTTGACATGTAAGGGGCTTGCTGAGAGCTGCAAAAAGAACTTTGAAAGTCCCAGCTTGCCTCTGCGAATGTGCACCTTCCCCAGCTGGAGTCTGCTTGGCATGGGGAAGACTATTTTACACAGCTATAAAATGAAAATTAAACATCGCATTTTCATTCTCCCTTAAAAAAGACACAGTCCTGAAAGTTTTTTGTTGCTGTTGCTAGAAGCTAAAAGAGAAATATCATGCTGCATCAACTCAATATGGCTTTTCCCTACCTTTTCTGATTTTCCACGGCTAACTCTTGGCTGAAGAAAAATATTTCTCACTGGGCTCTAGTTAGCTTGCAAATCCCTTTGTCATCTTGATCAACTACAAGCCTCCCGTGCTCCACAGCGTGTCAGTCACGAGATGTAAGCTTGATCTGGCTTGCAAACAAAGTAATCTTTCACCTCCACTTCCCTGATCATTGCTCAAGCACTGGAGCAGTAAGCCTGGTAGTTTTCCACATAGATCTTTTTCCCAAAATGACAACTTGATTTAACTTGAATAAATCAAAAGGAAACCCCTGATGTTTTAACCAGCATGCATATACATAATTATCTGTGCCACAGCCGTCAGAAATGAGCAAGAAACTCTAGTGGTTTGTGAAACCTAAGGTAAATACATGGATAATTGAATAGATTAGCATAGTTTTGGGGTGTTTATTTAAATGCTCATGTTATGAATGTTCATACTCTGATGCACTATACTTGATTTTGATCCAAACTTCTATTTGGTTCTCTAAGGAGAGACTTTTACGAAAGATGACCATTGTTACTTGTCACGGTTCCAAAATAACAACACAGATCCCTTCTGTTTTAGCATTACCTGACAGTACCGAGGTCTTGCGCAAATAAGTAGGAGAAGAATTTGTAATACGAAGTTAGCATAACACAGGAGCTAGGCTAATATCACAAATAAGCTATTCTTGTGATCAGCAAAGCAGGAATCCTTTTTACAGTGCAGATATTTGATTTTTGTCAGTGTATCTTTAAACATACTTGTTCAAATGTACCAGTCATCTTCCCACATCTAAATAAAAACATAATATAGCAATAACTCTTAGCACTTTTTTTTTTTCTCGGCTTCGTAAAGGGTGATTTTCAATGCACTGAAAATATCCTGCAGAGCTAGGATCTCCTGCTAGATCTCTCAGCAAAGAATCAGCCTGTCCAACACCATGACCTGTCTAAGAGAGAATCTGTCCAATATATCTTTCTATTACAGTTTCTTTTATGCATACTACACATTCTTTCTGCTGTATTTCCTACCGTGATGAATATGTCTTCTGACTACAGACCCATTTGCACTGCCAGCTTCTGAACACTTCTTGTACAGCAGGGAACACTGTCTGATAAGAGACACGGTGTGCTGCAATAAGTGCTGCATAAAAGTAATGGCCTGGAATCAGCACTATTGATCTCTGAAGATGAAGGCTTCTTAATAACCAAATTTAAAGTGAAGGAAAAGTTTACTTGTTTTTTTTCAGAGACATTCTTTCTAACTACAAACTATGTTCCTACAATGGATGTACAAATTATCCAAAGAACACACAGCACGATGTTACTAAAGCCCTCATCACTGCCTTAAATGAGCAGGTACATCATACTACAGCTTTCTGTTACCAAATCTATGCTTAGCTTCCCAGTTTCCCTCCCACAACAAGTGCCCTTTCAGATCACAGCTGCATCATGCTGCCTGTACATGGCATGAACTCAATGGAAATGTCATTAACTTTAAGGCAACAACAACAATAAATGAATCGGGACAGTTTCAAACAATTCCAGATCCAATGTCCCATTCCTATCAAAAGAAATGGAAATCTGGTGATCTGTTATAGTGGTCTGAAGTAACCAAATTAGGCCTATGTGAAAAGGAGATATATAGGATATATAGCATATATATAAATGGAGATCATACGATATATACAGAAAGCAAGGAAGCACAGAATATCTTTTCTGTAGGCTGCAGTATTTTGCTTCAGTGCCCACAAGAGAATCCCTGATACATTTCTAGAGACAGCAATATGGCAGACAAGCAGTGTGTGCTATTATCATGGGTGCTGGTGCAACTGAGGCAGGAAGAAGGAAAACATGCAGACAGTCAGCTTGTGTTTAAGTAGAACCACTAGGTTATGAATGAACAGAGCTATAGGCACAGAGACATCCACTTTTCCTGGTTCCACGTATGTAGAAAACTGATAGTGATGAATTTGTACAATACTGTAGCTGGTGGACTTACCACTGAGATCAGCAGTAATTTAGGCATCTCTGTGGCTCACAGTATGGATCTTTCATCTCCTTTATGTGCTCACTGCCTGTCCTTGCAGATGACTTTACTTAAGTTATGTATTATCAATGGTTTGTTTCATTTCAGCTACCCTGCCCTGTTTCCTCAGATAACCCAAAGCTAAGTGGATACAAACACTTTCAAACATGCAAACTGAATACAAGCCAATACACTATGCACTCGAAGAAAACATCTATAAATCTATTTAAACACAGCCATTTCTTACAGCGTCTTGCCCCCTGTTTGGAGCTGTCTTTACTTTTTGCAACATGATTGTCATTGCTCTAAAACATAATAAATTGGTATGTGCACAAAACTCCTACTGCATTAGCATAGGTTTATTTTCTGGGCACAATACTTTTTGCAATAAGACCTTAATAACTTACTAAGGAATGATGTATAAGATTCTTTTCTTTGTGAAAGTGATGAATCAGTAACTAAGGGGATTCTCTTTCTTTAAAACATGTTAGAGAAGTAAGACACTTACTGTAAACTGTATTTGGCAGCCTCCCATGATATAATCTAAGAAAGAATGCATCTTGTGGATCTGCAGACAAGAAATCAAGACGTAAATTAACTGTGTACTGCTAAAATATCAGAGTGTGGAACTCCCTGAAAAAAAGTGAACTAGAAGAAGGGGCGGGACCAACTGAAAATAAGGTACAGGAAGAAAGCGTTTCATACAGTCTGAGAAAGGAACAAAAATTTAAAGAGCAAAAATACCAAAATGATTCTAAAACTATAGAAACATAAATTGACATCAAAAATAGAACTGGGCTCTATTCCTTCCCACTAGGAAGTCAATGAGAATTTTGCCATTGGCTTAGGAGGAACAAGAGCAATTTTGTATGTTCAGAGAGATGAATTTTGGAAGGGAAACACACACAAGGCCATTTGGCAAGCCTGGAGTCATGAATTTAGGACTGCCTACTCCATTGCACAACAGTAGAGACAGGACAAGAGAAATTAGAGAGGAACACTGGGGACAGTTAGCTTACTTTTGGGATCCAAGTCCTTGTCTTTACTTTTTTTAGTGGATCAGTTTCTATTGCTTTCTCCAGACAGTTCCACTTTGTTGTCTACATTTCCAAACACCATTAAAATACATCACTAGGAGCTTAGAAAAGAAACAGACAAAAAGCAAAACACAAATACCTTGCACTGGTTAAGGATAACAATGCCTGAGTTCTTGTAATTCTTCTTCTTTGCTTTGTATTTGGGGTTAATGCATTCCCATTGTACCTGTGAAAAAAAGAGGTGACTACATGAAGGAAAATTTATGTATACATTGAATAATTAGCAAAGATGGCAGTGTCTGATTTCCACAGTTGACTGAATCTTATCAATAATGGTGCACACAGAAGAAATAATTAAAAACATTAACTATGCAGAGAATTAACTTAACAGAAAAGGTCCCGAGGCAAACATCTGTCTTCAATTGTGTGCATGTGGACACAGCGCTCAGAGAGATACCCAGATTTTTGCATTGTCACTTTCCAGTCCTGTAGGTTCAGGTATTACGTGAGCAAAACTGAGGATCTTTTGAGATTATTTAAGAAGACAAAATAAAAGGGAACTTAATACAAATGAAAACACCTGATGCATTATTTTAGCTGCAAAACTGCATACACAGTATCACTGGTGTTTTCTATTAAACTTATAATTAGACAAATTCTTATCAGAGATCATATCACTCTCTCTTGAAAGAGAGCAAGAGTTTCTCCTTTCAGTCTGATAATAAAACAAAAAGTTAAGAAAACCACTAAAATGTGGAAAGAAGATGCAGCTAGTTAATGATATATTTAACAAACTAAAAGTTGTAAATTATCCCTAAGAATATATTTTTAAAACTTCTTTGAAAATGCTCTGTTTAGTTTTCTTTACAAATACTCATTTCTACAGCAAAATAGTCCTACTTTGTTACTGAAATATGTTGCCTTATTTCCATCATAACATCTCTGAGAGTCTTACTGATTTTCACTTTAAATGTTCTGCCTTCTCTGGTTTCAGCCAGACTGATAAAGCCAACTATCAGACCTTGACCACTAATTACTACAGTATTATTCATTTGTTGTTGCAGGAGTAAAACACATGTTTGCATGTGCAAGTATCCATTGGTATTTTTAAAACCAGATTTGTATGTGTATGTGTTATTAAATAAGGTTAAGAACATATTATTTTCTTTCAGGGAGGTGTTTTTAAGTGGTGGGAGAAAACAGGTGACATCTAACCAGATGCTGAGTAAAACAAAGAATATATCTCCAAAGGGAACCAGGACACTCTACTATCTAAAAATCCACATTATGATATTTCGTAATGAAACATATCTAATTGTTACAATACTGTGTCTATAGTGTAGACCTTCATATTGGATTTGTCTGAGAAAATCATTTTAGCATGTAAAATCGCTTTTATCATATGAACTTATGAACATTTTGAGCTTCAAGCCACTTCCTAACACCAATTATTTGGATGCCACTGAAGTATTTAAAGCTTGGAGTTTTGTCAAGTGTCAAAAAAGGGAAGGCAAAACATATGGCTCTGGAGCAATATGAGACCTTCTTTTGCACAGAGGAGGAGGAGTATTTTCATCACTGCATTTCTGGAGACAGGTGACAGAGCCAAGAATGGGAAAAGATTAAAAAAAATGGTCCAACTGCAGGAAGCACATCTGCTTGCTTTCCCAGTTAGCCTACAGCTCAATTATTTGTCTCGTGAAATGAATTTTCCAACTGAGAAGACATGCAGACACAGGCCCACTTGTTCAGGGGAGATCCTCCATAAACATTTTTTCTCTACTCAAGAGAGGTAGTCAGGCTTAAGTAATAAAAGCCCTTCTTTCCAACTACAGAGAGCTTGTTGTGACACAATGCAAGAGCACAATAAGCTCTTTATTTGGAAAAGCACTCTGACAGTGAGGCAAAATCTCTGCCCACGTCTTGATATGTTGCTGTCTGGCAAGATGGTTTAGCACAGTTATCTCCAAACTTATTGGAAGCATTCCTACAGAGAATCTGTGCTGTCTGTACATCATAAAGAAGTTGTAATATACTGAATAGAGAGAAAAAATAGGGGTCAGGATTTTTGTTCCTCCCTTTGCCAATGAACTACACTGGAGAGATCTCATGCTTTCCCTTGAATGTCCGAGGTGCAGTTCCTTAATTTTATCTTCCTCCAACATGAACACTTTTCAATTTCTATGTTTAGACAATAATGCCTGGCTTTTCCTTTGGAAAAAAAAGATTGTTTAAGCCTGAACATAAGGTTTATTATGTTCATGTCATTGGTTTCTGGAAGAAGTTTATACTATATGAGGACCAAAGCAGTGTAAAACTACTTCAGGGGAGAAAAATCTGCTCCTCTCAGCTTCTCTGTGATAACTGTAAAACATACGTAGGAATGTTCACCTACATTTGGAATGCAAATCACTAACATGTCATTGGGTGATGTGGATAAGAAAGCAATTGAAAGAACAGGCTAGCAAATTCCTAGAAAATAGAAAATTAGAAAACAAGAATTAATTTGCACCTATTATATCTGTTGATGTGGTAGTAGAGAGGGGAAAGGGAAAGGGAAAGGGAAAGGGAAAGGGAAAGGGAAAGGGAAAGGGAAAGGGAAAGGGAAAGGGAAAGGGAAAGGGAAAGGGAAAGGGAAAGGGAAAGGGAAAGGGAAAGGGAAAGGGAAAGGGAAAGGGAAAGGGAAAGGGAAAGGGAAAGGGAAAGGGAAAGGGGAAGGGGAAGGGGAAGGGGAAGGGGAAGGGAAGGGAAAGGGAAAGGGAAAGGGAAAGGGAAAGGGAAAGGGAAAGGGAAAGGGAAAGGGAAAGGGAAAGGGAAAGGGAAAGGGAAAGGGAAAGGGAAAGGGAAAGGGAAAGGGAAAGGGAAAGGGAAAGGGAAAGGGAAAGGGAAAGGAAGTCCTTCCCCAGTTTATGGGTAGGCTTAAAAAAATAAGACTTTTACATGAAACTCTCAATCTTTAGTAACACACCAAGATGTGGTTCTGACCTTGCCAGTTCCCACAGCTCAAGCTGAAGATGTGACAAGTGTCATTTGAAGGAAATTCCCTATACAGACCTCGTCACATCTCCAGCTCTTCCAAAGACAACAGAACTCAGAATACAGCTCTAAGCAGGTACGTAATAATGCAAAACAACTTTGAAATATTTTGTTTGTACTGTGAGGACAAGCCCAAATTTCAGTCTGCTCTTACATTCCCGGTATTGATTTGGTATCTGACATTGTTTTTATTGATTCATTTTTGTCTCTTAAATTAACTTTTCAGCTAAGTGGAAACTAATGCAAGAGTCTGCAAACTGATGATAATGGTAAACATTGTGAAATTTGGATTCATCATCCTGAAAGTCACTTAATGTTTCCTCCAAATGCCTGGCAGTTCTGGGCAATACAAGGTCTTTCCCTGTCAAACACCACAATGAATCTGAAACAGAAAACTACCTGGTTTTAAGTATCTCCTGTTTATTGAATATAAGTACTGTTGCATATGATGGTAATGAAACCCCAAACCATGCTTATGTCCCATCTATGCTCAGTTACTTAAAGAAGCAAAAGCCCTGATGTGAGGCTCATTGTCAGGTATCTGGACAAATGGGGGAAACCAGCTGAGATTCCTGAAGGATCGCACCCAATCTTGTGGACCTCAGCAGCCCTTCCAGCTCCTCCAATAACACACTGAACCTGAGGGAATAGCACTAGAGATAGTAAGCACAGTAGGGTATCTTCCTCCCCTCTCCTTTCTCTGTGTGCACATATACACGTGTTCATTTTTTTTTTAATATAGGAACACAGGAACAGATTTCTCCCTTATGTAATTCTTGTATTGCAGGAGAATCCAGGTGATTTCTGTTTCTATGACATTTTCCTCTGAATCCCTCATGCCCAAAAAAAAAAAAAAAAAAAAAGGAGAGAGACTTTCTTCTCATTAATAGAGGATATCTCCTATGAAAGGTTTTAATAGTCTTTAAATTTTTATCAAGCTTTTCTAGTTCTATTTTAAAATGTTTGAAAGATTAATATTATAAAACTGACACTACACATGTATTAAAACATATAACATATATTTGGAACTAATCATAGAATACAATAAACTAAGTATTTACTAGTATTTCACTAAAAAATACTGTCACAAAAAGTGATGGACTTGTTCTTAATTTTGTGTGTGTGTGTTAAGATTATGATGAAGGAGTAAATGATGAATTTTGGTGAGAGATGCTAAACAGAAGGCTTAGAAATGTCTATTTCAGACATACATTTAAACAACAGGATGTGTTTGCCCCTTTTTTATTGGCCATCAGTAGGAAAATAGGCTACCTGTCAGGAAACAACAGTCTGTGACAACAAGGTAATTATTAAGGAACAGAAACACACACCAAGCTATTATCCTACTTCACTGAAAAGATTTTTCATTATCAGGAAGTTTTCTTAAAAAGCATGAATTAATTTCACCTGGATCACAAACCAAAGGCCAACCAGCTTTTCCAGAATTCAGTAATTTCAGTCACTGAGAAGCAACTCTGATTCTGAAGGCATCACAACTCAAGACTTGTGAATCTCACCCAGGACCTTCCACATTTAGGAAAGGCATTCATGAATTACTCACACCACTCCTGATCAAAACAGGTGATCAATCATTCAGAGAAGAAATCTTCTCTTCTTCCTTCACACACTACTGCTTCAACCACTACCAAGCTGCCAGTGGTAGATTCACATTTATCTAAATGATGCCTGGTTTCAAGCACAAATTTCCAAGAAATCTCACAGAAGAGGCAAGTCAGCAAGCCAACCGTAAGATCATCAGATCAGAGGCTGACACTCAACATTTGGAATAATCAATACTCAGTCTAGGGTATGGAATTGAAATGGTCTAAGAAGCACCATCACCTCCTGTAGCATATATCCATCCCAAGAGGTTCTGTAGCATTTGATAGTTTGGCTACACGACTTGTAATAATAAGACGTATCTCACTTGAGGAGCAGGTTGAAGAATGGGATAGAATACTATTAGTGCTTTCTGGAGGATGAACTATGAACAATTAAAAGGCAACCTCAAGATCCTTTTCAAATCCACCAAATGGAGATGAGGTAAACTGGTGCAATGATGTGAAGTACTAGCAGCACACAGAAGACACAGTTTTTCCTGCTCACCAACACATACTACCATATTACTCTCATCCTTACCAATTAAAGTTATCTATGACAACTTGTGGAACTGACACCAACTAATACAGATGCTGCTGATGGGCAGAGGGAGCCCCATGCCACTGGTATAGCCTCCTTTAACCCTGCACAGATTTGCAGCTGGTACTTAAGGAGAGATCCCTCATCCCTGCCAATGGTAAATGTTCCCTCTTATTCTCTCCTTTTGTCTGGGAGACTGAAAAACCCTGTCTGACAATCCCTAGGATGTTTTGATTATCTTTTGACAGAACTACAGCAATGTACTGTAGCTAGCCATAAAGCTTACTGCACAAACTTAAATACAACCATAATAAAAAGTTTCATTGTGTCTCCTCAGCAACTCAAACAAGGATGTCAGACCTGAGCTCTGCTCTTCGCACTGGCTTTCACAGCAGTTGAGATCACATTTCAGATTTTGGTCCTCATCTTCAAGACACTCACTCCTGAGATGCTTTATGAAAGAATGGTTAACGCCACAGACTGAAGGATGCTGTTGGCAGTTTTATTCCTCTGACTGGAAAAAGTACTACATGGAAAACATAACATTTTCTGATTTGAAGCTACGAAAAGATCTCTTCTAGGAATGAAGGGCTACATCTAACCTACCCATCTCCTCACCCTCGTTTAACTACATTTCTCTGATGTGGCCTTCCTTATTAGAAATATCTAGCAAAACACCCACAGAATCACAGAATCACAGAATCATCTAGGTTGGAAGAGACCTCCAAGATCACCTAGTCCAACATCTGACCTAACACTAACAAGTCTTCCAGTAAACCATATCACTAAGGGCTACATCTAAACGTCTCTTAAAGACCTCCAGGGATGGTGACTCAACCACTTCCCTGGGCAGCCCATTCCAATGCCTAACAACCCTTTCAGTAAAGAAGTTCATCCTAATATCCAACCTAAACCTCCCCTGGCGCAACTTCAGCCCATTCCCCCTCGTCCTGTCACCAGGCACGTGGGAGAATAGACCAACCCCTACCTCGCTACAGCCTCCTTTAAGGTGCCTATAGAGAGCTATAAGGTCGCCCCTGAGCCTCCTCTTCTCCAGGCTGAACAAGCCCAGCTCCCTCAGCCACTCCTCGTAAGACTTGTTCTCCAGACCCCTCACCAGCTTTGTTGCCCTTCTCTGGACTCTCTCGAGCACCTCCATGTCCTTCTTTTAGTGAGGGGCCCAAAACTGAACACAGTACTCGAGGTGCGGCCTCACCAGAGCCGAGTACAGGGGGACAATCACTTCCCTAGACCTGCTGGCCACACTGCTACTTACACAAGCCAGGATGCTGTTGGCCTTCTTGGCCACCTGAGCACACTGCTGGCTCATACTCAGCCAACTATCAACCAATACTCCCAGGTCCTTCTCTGCCAGGCAGCTTTCCAGCCACTCATCTCCCAGCCTGTAGCTCTGCTTGGGGTTGTTGCGCCCCAGGTGCAGGACCCGGCACTTGGCCTTGTTGAACTTCATACAGTTGACCTCAGTCCATCGCTCCAGCCTATCCAGATCCTCCTGCAGAGCCTTCCTACCCTCGAGCAGATCGACACATGCACCTAACTTGGTGTCATCTGCAAACTTACTGAGAGTGCACTCAATCCCCTCATCCAGATCATCGATAATGATATTAAAGAGAACTGGCCCCAGTACTGAGCCTTGGGGGACTCCACTAGTGACCGGCCTCCAACTGGATTTGGCTCCATTCACCACAGCTCTTTGGGCCCGGCTATCTAGCCAGTTTTTAACCTAACGAAGCATACGCCAGTCCAAGCCACGAGCAGCCAGTTTCTTGAGGAGAATGTTGTGGGAAGCAGTATCAAAAGCCTTACTGAAGTCAAGGTAGACCACATCCACAGCCTTTCCCTCATCCACCAAGCTCGTCACTTTGTCATAGAAGGAGATCAGGCTCGTCAAGCAGGACCTGCCTTTCATAAACCCATGCTGACTGGGCCTGATTGCCTGCTTGCCCTTCAAGTGCCGCGTGATGACACTCAAGATAATCTGCTCCATGAGTTTCCCTGGCACTGAGGTCAAACTAACAGGCCTATAGTTCCCTGGGTCTACCCTCCGGCCCTTCTTGTAGATGGGCATCACGTTTGCTAGCCATCAGTTGACTGGGACCTCCCCTGATAGCTAGGACTGCCGATAAAGGATAGAAAGCGGCTTGGCCTGCTTCTCCGCCAGTTCTCTCAGTACCCTCAGGTGGATCCCATCCGGCCCCATCGACTTGCATACATCCAAGTGCTATAGCAGGTCGCCAACCATTTCCTCGTGGATAGTGAGGGCCACATCCTGCTCCCCATCCCCTTCCACCAGCTCAGAGTACTGGGTATCCAGAGAACAGCTGGTCTTGCCGCTAAAGACTGAGGCAAAGAAGGCATTGAGTACCTCAGCCTTTTCCTCATCTTTTGTAACTAAGTTTCCCCCTGCATCCAGTAAAGGATGGAGATTCTCCTTAGTCTTCCTTTTTGTGTTGATGTATTTGTAAAAACATTTTTTGTTATCTTTAACGGCAGTAGCCAGATTGAGCTCCAGATGAGCTTTGGCCTTTCTAATTTTATCCCTGCACAGCCTCGCGACATCCTTATAGTCCTCCTGAGTGGCCCGCCCTCTTCTCCAAAGATTATAAACCCTCTTTTTTCTCCTAAGCTCGAGCCACAACTCTCTGTTCAGCCAGGCCGGTCTTCTTCCGTGCCGGTTCGTCTTTGGGCACATGGGGACCCACTTAAATGCAAACCACTTTCCACCTCCTCTGCCATTTCCTCAACCCCCTTTATTCAAAGTAAACACTCCATTGAACATGTTTTTTCTTAGGTGAGAATAAAACTAAAGAAAAAAAAAAGACAAATGCTAATCATATCACACCATGTTGCACAACAGATGTTGAGACAAACTATGCACCCAAGACATACTTATGGGGTCCACAGCCAACAGCACAAATTGCCTTTAGCAGCAACATTTACATCTGAAGGATAGAGGAAAAGGAGAGAAGAAGAAGGAAGGAGGAACAGAGAGAAAGGGGAAGAGAAAAAGGGAAAGGGAAATTGCTCTTTGTTGGCCAGCCAGGAAGACAAGTGATGTGGTCCCACACACAAGCAACCTCTCCTTGCAGCATGTGATCTCCCACAATACTTTTACCTCAATAACAAAATTGTTTCCATCACGACCTGCTCAAATTGCCCATTATGCTATTAGTGGCAACTGGGGCCTGCATTCATCAGGTGCAAAAGCTGTCTGGGATGTACATGTGTATTTTGGGGTGATACTTATTAACCATTTAAATGACTATTATTACCTACTACGTCATCCAATAAAAACCTTTTTTTTTTTTCCAGACTACACTACAAAACAGGGGTTATATAAGAGGTGGGGGGAGAAGTGAGTCTCATACTAGTGGCAACTGTGTCCCATGAGAACCACCTACAACAACAGTATCAGGTTTTGCAGGTACAAGCCCATAGAGTAACTGCACAAGAGCAATAAAATGAGAGCAACAAGGGAGAAATAATGCCACAACAGCTTAGAAGCATGGAGGAGAAAAGCTGCACATTTACAGTGAAAAGCAGTCTGTGATGTTACAGGGGAAAAGGCAGCTTGCAGGATGGTAAAGGGAAGCAACATAAAGGCTTAGGCACTCAAGGCACTGTGCAACATTAAAATATTCCTGGACAGCACTCTTTTAATACAATGTGAGTTTATATAGACAAGAACAAGGTTTGACAAATGACCATGCTAACGTCCTATGCCCCTGACAGGGTAATCATCCTTTTCACTAGCTGGGGATGAAAAGAGAATACTGTTTCTCCAACAGAATAAAAAATGTGTAGTTTATCCTTCACAGCCATTCGATACTCTGGACAGCAAGGCTCTTGTCTTGTTCAACAAGCTGTTTGAGAAGAATTCTGATGTCATTTAGGAAATGTTTATACTGAAAAGTTTCACCCTTTACCACTTTCACATGGCATCTTTCCCAGCCATAGCCACTTACATTCAAAATTGGGGTGCTATCATAACACTGCCCTTGTTAATGTTCAATCTGGAATTAGTTTGCCTTTTTAGATAGGTTTTACTTCCACTCAGGTTCAGTTTGGTTTAAGTTTTGGCAGGTAACACTTCATGTAAGTGATGTAAAAGCTGCAAAAATACAGCCCAGTCTCTTGTAAATGGGTCTTAATCTTCTAACTTAATTTGACTCTGAGAAAGCAAAGCAGGGTTTCATTTACACTCAGGTTCTGTCCAGGATGTATTTGTAATGGGTTAATACATGAGTGATGTATATATATATCAGTGGTATTTTACATATAAGCAAAATATGCAAAACTCTAGAACATCAATAGAAGATACACGGAAGAACAGTAGAAACTTCTCGACCTATAGAATAGCATGACTGCACCACTTAATAAACACCTTTTGTCTCTGTTAGCTTGCTATTAACCCATTGTAAACAGAACCCTAATGTAAAGCTTGAATAAAGTTTATTATGCACTTATGTTTAGTATTGAGATCACCATGAAGCAGTGACTACAAATTATCAGCAGATTAGAAAGCCAACATTTTAAACTTCCCCTCAGAGGATTTATCAAAACACCTTCAGGATTAAGTAATAATAGGAAATGACAATTTCTCAAATTAGATATGCCAAATCATTTATCACATTCAATAATTACCATCAACTCCAATTTGAAAGGACCAAGCTGACATAAAGAAGTGAAATTATTAATAACCTAACAACTTCATTTTCCTTTAGGACTGTAATTCATAAGACATTTCAGAAACTGATTAGTTTCATTATGATGGGTTCAATTTAGAGCTGATATCAATAAATGCAGCACATGAGAAATGGAGAAAGATGGAGAATGACCCTCACCCAAAAAAGGCTGTAGGCCAGCTGGGGAATGCTTTGAGTACCCAGACTGTGTCTCTGCTTTGCCATAACAGCACAGCACCTTATAGAAACTATATTCTTAGGCTCAATGCCTAATAAATATTAGCAGAAAGAAAAGAAAATATTAGCAGAAAGAAATGCCTGTGGAATGTGAACTAGAAAAACAGCCTAATTATTTCAGGCATGGAAGTACAGGAAAGGTTGCTTTTTGCATTTTCAGGTTATCATGTCCAGGAACATACAGGAGATAAACAGAACAATTGAACTTCCAAGAAATAATGAGGCAATGTCATCTGCAGCATTACAGAATTGTCTGAGGAACAGAGCTCTACAAAGCTTACATACTGACACTGCTTGGGTTGTCTCCACTTACCTGTCTCCCTTCCATAGCTCCTCGCATTTCCTTGAAAGTCGAGCTAAATTCTCCAATGAAGTCATGCTTTCCATTGGAATCCCAGTCCCAAACTATGCACTGAGGAGAGAAAAGGGAAAAGAACATAGGAGCACATTTTTCTTCAGACAGAAAACAGGTTTTACTGACAAGCACTACAGGAAGAATTATGATATGCACTAGATGGAATGTTTCATCCAGAAGGAAATCACCAGTGATATTAAAAAAAAAATTCTTGTCCAGATCAAAATGAAATGACAAGTGGAATCTCAACACAACTTGCTACTGACAGCTTTGTGTTACCGAATTGGCTGATGAAAGCAAGGTCATGTATTTTAGAAGGAAAAGATTCATCTTTTAGCTAGGTGTAAAATTATTATGTATGTTTGCATGTTCATGCTGAAGTGGTGTCCTGAATTAGGAGTAACCTACCTCACTGAAGTGCTTTACAAATATCAATTAATTTTCAAAACACTAGTTTCTGTGGTCAAATGTTACTCCTCTCATTTTTACAGTCAGTGAAGATGAGACAATAGTTACAGAGATCATCATGAATAATCTCAATGAGCTTGAGCTGTAAGAATTTATGTTGCAGACATTTCTAAATAAAATTCAGCTAGCCAAGACAAAATGCAGAGCAGTGACTACAAGCTTTGTTAAATATTATTTTTAAAACTAGCGCAAAGACAACAAAGGGGCTTACAACATTAAAGTACAAAATTCCCAATTCAGCTTCATGGTCTCACTAGCTAAAGCTTGCATACATTGACAGAATCAGGAGCTTTTACTCACAGCATCTTGCTACCAAACAACAGTTTTCCTTATTATTTTTTTTTTAAGTAGAATTGCTTCAAAGCCTTCTCTGCAGTCACATGAGCACTGTGTTGGCATTTGGCTATCAGATGGCTTTGAGGGTAACTTTGAAGTTGTGGTAGAGGTACTCTCTGCTGAGAAAGGCAGGAATGACCATAACTGGGGGTGATGGGGCAGCAATTGTGGGGTACCAGGTTTAGTGACGGTAGGTTTCATCAGGCCTCTTCATCTGAGACAGGCTCAGTGCTTTTAATCCAACACCAGCAGTCAGACAACACAGGAGTAAGACAGGTTTGCTGCTCAGCAAGTTCTCAGACTCAATCTTTTTGAAATTTGCCTAGTCCAAAGGGGCACTTTAAGTTCACCCAGAGTTCACCCACTGAGACCACCAGATTTTGACTGGACCTCAAGCATTAAATATTTACAGTAAAGCATTTTAGTGGAAAAGCCTTCCACTTCCTCTGGCTACACTTTCTAGCCAGCCTTTTAATGTGGCTCCATTTATACTGAATAACACAGTCAGAGTTGGTATCTAAGCACTGTGGCCAATCCCTTTTCACTGCACCACCAAAAGAGTGGTTTGTAAATTCAGTTTGAGGGTGTGAGACTTGACAGAAAGCTTGCAGCAATGGCAAAATGACCAAATTCTTTAAGTAAGAGCAAAAGGACAAAAACTTTCATGAGAGAAAGACTAACAGCTTAATACAAGTGGGGTCTCACACAAAGTCTGCCACAACAGATATTCATCATCTAACAACCTCCCATCACAGCCATAAATTAATAAATAGCATCTTCTGCACAAAATATTTGTCCACATGAGGTGCATTGACTTGAAGCATAGGTAGGAAGGTATTTGATCCGTAAATCTAAGCCAGTTTACTGAATTTATTAAGCTATTAAGAGCTCATGCACCTCAGCTGCCTTTGTAGAAGGAACACAGGTGGTGATTTCATTAAATTTATACCCAGGACTCCTCCATGCACTATATCACCACCCACATTATCATTTAGGTTCCTTTTTTCATAATGACAGTAGCCTTTTTTTTGAACTTTCAATACTATTCTACTTAGCCTCAGGAAGAGATTTGGTTTGATGCAAGGGGAGTTTCTCTGATCCACACAGAAGATGTGTAGCAGTACTAAAAAGAACTGCTCACAGGGAAAGAGTACAAGCATATGCCATATTGCTCCAGACATTAATCAGTAGAAATAGCTCACTGGTCAGGCAAAGTTCTGTTTCGTAAGACTGTTATTTTGCTGTTCTATCACCTGCAATTTTGCTTACTTTCTTATGCAGGGAACCCAAAGGAGAGTAAGATCTCCAGATGATATTCAAAAAGCAATCATATTTTTCTCCAAGACACAGAGTTCCCTTTTAATTGCTTTGACATTGGCAGGGAGGGGGGATAGAGGCAGGGAGATGGGTTCCTCTGTGTTTGTTTATAGACAACATTTTGTACAGCAGTAATCAAATGAGAGTGGGTTTCTGGTTCTGCTAGTGGTAACATTGCCTGGAATATAACTAGACACAGTATTTTTATCACTAACAGCCCTGGTGAATTCTTCTGATGAGATCTTCATTAAAAATCACTATGCGCTTACCAACTACAATTTTTAGAAGAGCTGGTAACAAAAAAATAACCAAGAAAAAATAATTTAATTCACAAAACAATCTGAAAATATTTCTATTTCATACAGCTTGAAAAGGCTTCCTTTTCACTTTCTGTGAAATTTCCTATTAATGTAACTTATTTTTGTATTGAAACTACTTTCTAAATATTTCATGAAAAAATGGATTTCAGAGATAAAGCATGACTTAAAAAGATTCTTTTTTTCCTGTAATGATTGTGTAAATGGTTTAAGATCCTAGAAGGAACACTAAGTAAAAAGATATGTCAAAACCTCATAGCAAAATTGACATAAATGTGCAAAATGCTGGCTAATTTTCAAAATGTTTTCAGAAAAAAATATTTCACAAACAAACAAAATATTTATTGTGAATTTTTCAACAAGCTTTACTTTGCCGGTTCTATCTTTACACTCTGTTAGAGCATAAAAACAAGAACAGACCTAACAGACCTCCAGGAAAATGTGCTTTGAAACACTTCTGCTAGAATGCTAATTCTTAGGAGGAGGGAAAAGCTCTGACTGCTGATTTGTGTTGAGAATTTTAACTGGAGATGAGCAAAGTTAAGTTACATTTAAAATGCCCACCCAAGCAGGGATCCAACTTCTTGTTTGTCTCAAGCTAGAGGTTTGCTAACTTTAGCTTTCAGAAAGCCAGATGGTACTTTAATCTTCATACTGGCTTCATGGAAAAGACAAACAATGACAGTATTATCTCAGTACCATTTGCACAATTACAGCAAAGGGAGAAAGGGAGCTCTTGCAAGTACAGCCATTACAACTTCCTTTTTTCAGAGCTTCACATGGGGCCATAGAAATTAATTGTTATTCTCTGAAAAACATGCTGTACACATGAAAGATTCTGCATTTTAACTGCCTGTGAAAAATATTTTTAAAACATACAAATACTGGGGCCCAGAAGTTTTTATAAAAACCTACCAAAATAAGCAGGGAAGCACCTTTGCAAATTATGCAGAATCAGGTAAAGACCAGATGTGGTAGTCAGAGGATTATTTTCCTATGAAATATTTTAAAGGTTTTTGTTTGTTTGTTTTTTAAACAAGTCCCTATGTGCTTTTCAAAACAAATCCTCATAGATAATCCTTTATCTCTAGGTAGACCTTAATGTATTCCTTGGATCTGCCCTCTTACAGGTTGCTTAAGCAGGTGATTAATAGCATACTTAAACTCTATTAAAAGTCTCATTAATTAAGTAAGTTTTCCATATGTTTAATTTTAAACACTAGTAAATCAGTGTTCAGATAACCAGTGAAAGAATTCAGTCTTTTACCTCTTGGTTACAAGTTCAAATACATGGAATAAAAACTTCTGACTGTCTAATCCTAGATGGTGATGGAATAGTGTTGACTGGAAAGATGGACAACATCCTCCATCCCTGCATGGTCCTTTCCATCTTCCCAAAATATTTGCTGCTGCAGGGAAAGAGAACACTGCTTCAAGATTTCTCAAGGAACTGATGCCTGATTGAGGTAACTAGTATACCTGCTACTAAAAGAGGAGCTGAAAGGATCAAGCCCTGGGTACATGCACTTTCATTCCTATAGCTTTTGTTTTAAGTGCCACAAAATCAAAGATTTCCTTTAGGGCTGAAATTGAACTTGAACTGAATTGAAATTGAAATTGAACACTCGGGAAAGGAGGGGGAAGCCTCCATTTTAGGAAGAAAAGGGTCTTTCAGGTGGATGCAGATGGAAATTTCCTCTGATTTTATTTCTGTCTAGCTTTCTCACTGAGCAGAGACATTGGCAACACTCTCACTACAACAGGAACTTCCGAGCAGCATGCAAGAAAAAATGTATTTGCACTGGAGATGCAACTGCATGGGCTTCTCTGGCAGAATTTCCTAGCCTTGCTACCTCTGTGTGAGCAAAAAACTTGCTCATTTTTTTAAACTATATTTCACTAAAATATAATTTGGATTTTATTAACCATTCTCCAGCTCCAGTCAGTACTTATGTCCTATGGTGTGATGATGCTGAGATAAGAAACTAAACGATTTCCAAACCCAGTGTCTCTCACAGATTGAGGCAGCATTCTTGTTTGATAATTCAACAGCAAAAGAACAATTCCTACCTCAGATTTTGACCATATGATCCAAACTCAAACTTTATTTTTTAAAGTTTTATTCATGTGGCCTGACTTGACACAACAGAGTGGTGTTCCAAGTCTCAATATATGAGTTGGACAGTATTTTCACTAAGCAAAATTCCTATGTAATTGTCATAAAAGAATTCTTGCCATGCTCACCGTCCTATTTAGCTTCGACCACAAGGAGAACTAAGAGCGAAGACTGACCACTGTAAGTACATGGTTGTGTGTGTAGGTGCAGAGGTTATTTTCCCAATATACCTTTGGGAAAAGGCTTAAAGTGATTTGTCCCCATTAGGTTGTCATAGTGAGACAACCATTATATGTAGCACCTTTGTGCAGTGGTAATGGAGAGACTTGTAACTTAACCTTGTAATTTATGACCCAGCCCAAAACATGGTCAGAAGGTTAGTTTTTAATAGACTGGCAGTGAGTCTCATGACTAAATCCTATCTGGAGGTTGCTGACAGCTAGACCATGGAAATATACTTCCTGAAAACAATCCATTTGAGTTGCCCTCAGCCAGCCAGACACTGTAGATTACAGAATGTACAAAGCCACGAAAAACTAAGAAATTCCCAGTTCTGCCAGCCTGAGTTTCTCTAGCTGTGCTTGTGCTCAAAGTCCAAACACAAAGTGTTAGTATTATTTGTGCTGGTATTAGCTTGCCACCTAGGTGGAGAGGTACAGTTCTGGACCTCTAACAAATCTCCTAACAGCATAACAACTTACTTAACTTAAAACACTTCATTAACTTGGGACCACAAGACACCAGCTTGAGTGGGACAGAAGATCAAATGTCCACTCTCCAACTGCCTTCTCCCAGAAAAAGGGCAAAACCACCAAAAAGGCAGCAGCCCCAGGCATCCAAAATCCTTGAATATGAAGCTCCCTAGTCTGATCTGTCTCTGATGCATGCAGGAACCTAGCTCATACATTGCATAAAAGAGAGATTTCTCTGTGTGGTGTTACTTCAGTATCTATCCTCTGAGACTCAATAAGGAGTGAAATGGATACCTTTTAAGGAAGAAATTATCTTTGCTCATTAAATGCCTGCAGTCCCTAACGAGGTTTTGGGGCAACAGTACAGGACAAGTGGTTAAATTCTGAACAGAAACTGTCTTGGGTGGCTTTTCCTTACACTTCTGTGAAACGAGGTATTTTGTGGATATGACAATGAGGAGAATGCTCATTTTTGGACCTGAATGTAATAAATTACAGCCAGTCAGTTACAATGCTTTTACCTTTAAACTTTAAACTAAAGTAACACCACAGTAATTTTTAGGTAAGTGTTTATATGACACCTATTATCTCTCAGAGAAACAAAATCTTGAGGCAAATGTCAGTGACCTGCCCTGCTTCTATAATCACCCCAACTCGCCAGGTGGCATAAGCGACCTGTGATCAGCGACATCTTAGTAAAATAAATAAAAAATAAAAATAATAATAAAATAAAAATTCAGAAAAGCCCAACAGAGAAAGTAAAAAAAATCTGAGAAAAAAAAAAAAAACTTTACTTGATCTTCAAAGTGATTTTTTCTGGAACAAATTTTTCTCAGTCTGTGTCTCATCTGGTTTATTATTACTTGATAACGAAGTAAACCTACTGTACCTCCCTGAAGTGTATCTACCCCATTTGGAATACTTCAAAGAAGGTCTTTTTATAGGAAGGTCTTTATCCACTACCTATACATTCTCCCCACTTGGGTATGAGAAAAGGTATGTGAAAACTTCAGTACAAAAGCTGAAACACTTCATGTTATCCTACTTCCATATTCATGATGTTCCAAGGCTCGAATCTTCATTACCCACATCACAACCCTGGGTTACATACTGGAGAATAAATCGGTCTTTCTTCCTTTGTATGAAATTCTTCAATCCGTGTTTTTCTCTTCCAAGCTGGTCATCACTTAGTTTTCTCTTTTCAGTAGCTGTCCTTCTCCAACAATTTAAAATAAACTTTTTTTTATGCCTCATTTTAGATTTCCTCTGAAGTTGGGCTCCAGTGAGAATAGACTGTACCAGATGTAATGAACCGATGTTTCTTGCGAGTCTCTCACTGGCTGAAGTAAAGCCTTCTTCAGAGCACTGTAGACAAAATATTTGAACTTTTTCCTCTCAGGAAGATTAACTCCATTTTTCAAACTGTTTCCGAACTACTCAAAAAACTGGACTAATGGCAGAAAAAGAGCTTATACCCTACATTGTTAGGCTTGTGCAGCCTCTATGAAGGCAACCTAGAAACAACTTCGAAAGTTATCTTCTTGACTACAGAGCCTCACTCTTTTTGAGAACTACAGCTTTTTTTCTGCTGAATTTGAATTGACTGATCCTCACGAGTAGACCAGCGTAGCTGAGTTTGCTCCAGTAGAATCAGTTAAAATCCCAGCTCCATTACAGGCAATGAGATGTTTCCTATTAACTTTAACAGGTGCTAGGATTCCATCAATACCATTGTGCTTCACCTCCTGTATGTAGACAGTGGTAATTGATACATTACAGTTGACAGGGTTGTATTGGATTCAGATCCTTTGCCTATTGACACAGAAGGAGATTTGAGATAGACACCGATAACTTCCTCTTGGTTAATGGCAAGTGACTCAGCATTTCCTTCCACATCCTACAGTAAGTATAGTACCCAAGACCACAGTCAAAACACAAAGAAAAATAATCTTGCAGTGGATCTAAGCTTATGATCCATTTGGTTTCAAAATTATCTGCCTGGGAGAAAGAAGAGTGAAAGAAGGGAAAATTCACAGTTTTCTACAAAGAATGGCAGGTCCTCTGATTTAAGATCAGAGTGAGTGAGTCATGCTTTATTGATAGCTGCAATACAACACCAGCCTGAGCCTATTTCACTTCTTGCCAAATGAAAAAAGGGACCATTTGCAGAACCATCATCACCAACCCTATCTCTCTATACCACCACTGGAGATTTGAGCACATCAGCAGTGGCTCTGCAATGACAGGAAGCCTCACAAATGGATGTTGTCTCTATTTGACAGCTCCCAGCACGTAAAAACCATCAGGATAATTTCAAAACCAACTAACTAAAAACCATAGCTTGTTGATTACCCTTACTTGTATTACAAGGGTATCTAAGAGCCTCAGACACAGAACTTTCACCCTCTTTATTGCTTACATATGCACCCCTCAGATATTTCCCTGAAATAGAGAAATACACTAAAATAAATTACATTTGAGAGAGCAACTTGTAACTGGATTTTCAATGACTGTAGGTTACAATGGTGACAAAAAGACATCTACTTTAAAGTCACAGTTAAGTTTATGCAACAGTCAGCATATATGGAAGAAACAGTGCAGTTACTAAACAAGTTCAGCATGGATGTGAATGCACACTTAGATTTGCAAACTGGCTTGAAACAAATGTCTGTGTAGTTATATTGCTTGCCTATTAAATTATTAATAACTACACTTTTTATGGTAAGGACAAAGAACTCCTTGCTAATTACATTTTTTTTTCTATTTTCTCATCCAAAACACCCCTAGCAACTTAATATGCAATACAAAAATGGAATAATTTTTACGTATCCTGCTTGTATTCATGAAGACTTAATTGTCTGAGAGACAAAAGAGCACTCTGGAGCACCTTTAAAACAAATATAAAACAGTGACAGTCCATCTGAGTCAATGAGGTTTCAGTTTTTGAGCCTATGTCTTTGCCTGAATAGTCCATACCATAATATTAAACTTTTTACACATGTAATAAACACATAAAACAATAGCAATACATAATAAGAGCAAAAACATTTGCAAGCACTGTCCTAAAATTCATTTAGTGCTTCATGAGTGAGATTATCAGTACCTCGCATGTAGTTTTCTCCATGAGCATCTCTCCTTAATTCACAGTTTGTCCTGTCCTTATGCAAAACAATATACTTTCCAAAACTTTTAGGAGAGGTGACAAATTAGTTTACCTACATAGTAGTGCGTCCCTTCATTACCAGCATATACCTGAGATTTATACCCACCCGGCAAACAATCTTGTGTGCCAAAAAGGCATTGCTTATCACCAGGCCTCTCTGATGTACCTATTGGAGAAGCTGCAGACACATCAGTGAAATCTATCATAATTTGTTGGTGCATATCAGTAAGCTCTCAGACAGAACAAGACTCTAGTTCCGACTGTTTATTCTCGGTTCCTAAACAAAAGACTCAAGTTAGCTTTATCTTGTGCTTTCAGTCAGCAGATAAAAATCAACCATTGTCTAGAGCAGGGAAGGAAGATGATGTTGGTTGGCAGTAAGAGTACAAAGTGCTCTTCCCTACCAGAGCAGCAGGAATCTGCCCCCAAACACCACTTATAATAATGAGGACTGTGTACACAAAGTGACTGATTGCTCTGTTCTTTCTGTTGTCAACCAGTGGGGGAGTTAATTACACGTGTCTCTTATATATCATTCCAAAAGAATGACCTGGCAAATGGCATTGGGTTTAATGGTCCTGAACCAGTCACTCTGTTCAGTGGATAATACCACTGTATGAACAGACATAGAGGTGGATCTTCCCAGTTTGGGGTAATTTATGAAACTAATACTGGCACAGGTTTCAAACATGGAGAGTTTTTAGCATGAAGCGGACAAGAAATCAATTAACAAATATGAAGCAATTTTGAATGTTTACTAAAATAATATTTTAAACCATGTTTCCTAAGGAAAACAAAGAACTGAAATATTTAGATTTCTAGATTAATTAGAGACACGATGCATAGGCCACTACAGCTGAAATGGCTAAAACAACATAAGAGGTCAATGTTAAAGGTTAAACCTAAGCTTAATTTAAGGGTGAAGATCTGTGAGAATAAAGGTCATGATTCCTCTTATTGTATTCACATAGAGGATTTTTAAAGCCCTTTCGTGTGAAACCTCTGCTGATTTTTTTTGCATTTGTCACAGCAGTGATCACTGGGTATAAGTGGTCTCATTTCAGGTTTTAGTGTTTTGGTTTTTTTTGTTGGTGTTGCTCTGAGCTTCAGTTAGCGCCATCATACAAACATATTGTTGCCTGAAGGTGAACGCTCCATATACCTCCTTTCGATTACCACAGAGATTATTTATTTAAAAAGAAAACCTCCAGCCTCTTTTAGCACTGCTTTTAAGTTAGTTTTCTGGCAAGAGACTTGGTTTATGTCCTATATTGTATTTACTGTTGAATTAATCTCCTGCACGGACACTGAAAGCATCTCGATGAAGGATCTGAGCCGCTGCACTGCCACAAGCTCTTACAGCAACATATCATCAAAAATTTCCAGTAAGAGTTAAATTAAGACCATGACATGGTGTCTGGATCTTTCAAAAAAGATTACATATCAGCTAAATAGCAAATATTTTCCTCTTTCTTGGAAGCTTACAAGCTAAGAACATGAAACAGATGGTAACATTCTCAACATACAGCATAGCTTTTATGTAACTGTTCAGACCTCTGTTTTTTGTACACACAGAGTAACCTAGTTTTTTTTTTTTTTTTTTTTCTTGTACTGGATAGAAAATAGGCCTTAACAGACTATGTTAGCGGTCCGCCTAAAACTATGTAGACTTCCCTTTTCTATGCATTTCCCGCTTGTATCCATTCAAGTGTTTTACAAATGTAAATTACAAATGTTAAGTTCTTACTTAAACTACTCCTTATTTTCCTGGTTTGTCTCTTCCCATAACAATGAATGTCATGCTTTCTATAAGTAAATATGCCACATGGTGGGATGGAAACTTGAGACTGAGCTTGCTGGGAAAATTGATGCATGAACAGGGAGCTCTTGCATTTGCCCATCGTCAGATCTTTTTCCAGCATCTTTTGAGAATCACAGAATCACAGAATGGTTTGGGTTGGAAGGGACCTTAAAGATCACCTCGTTCCAACCACCCTGCCATGGGCAGGGACACCACCCACTAGATCAGGTTACTCAAAGCCCCATCCAGCCTGGCCTTGAACACCTCCAGGGATGGGGCATCCACAGCTTCTCTGGGCAACCTGTTCTAGTGCCTCACCACCCTCAGAGCAAAGAATGTCTTCCTTATGTCTAGTCCAAATCTACCATTTTTTTTAGTTTAAAACCATTACTCCTTGTCCTATCACTCATAAAGAGTCCCTATCCTGCTTTTTTGTAGGCTCCCTTTAGATAGAATCAGGAAGGAGCAACCTGGAAACCCAATGTGCTCAGCATCATGGTTACTCTGTGTGACTGGCAGGTTTTGGCATATATAGAATTGATCAGAACAGTTGGAAGGAACCTACAGAGATCATCAAGTCCAACCACATGACCTCTTTAGGGCTAATCAAAAGTTAAAGCATATTATTGAGGACATTGTCCAAATGCCTCTTAGACACAAAGGTATGTGGCATGAACTACCTCTCTAGGAAGCCTGTTCCAGGGTTTGACCACCCTCACAGTACAGAAAATTTTCCTCATGTCCAGCCTGAACCTCCCCTGGCACAGCTTTGAGCCTTTCCCATATGTCCTGTCATCAGTGACCAGGGAGCAGAGACCAGCACCTCCCTCTCAGCTTCCCCTCCTCAGGAAACTGCAGAGAGCCATGAGGTTGCCTCTTGGCTTCCTCTTCTCCACAATAGACAAGCCAAATGTCCCCAGCCTCTCAGCAGCCTCTTCTGAAAAAAAGATATGGAAAGACTAGGATATGGAGGGAAGGGAGAAAACTGTGGTAGACTATAGGCTGAGGAAAGCAGAACCACTGAGATTTCCATATGTGTGAAATGATCTAGAAATCAGATGAAAGCCTGAGCCTAATGAGGTAACTGAGTGCTTTGTTACAGCATTAAGTGAGGCCAGATTCTTCCCCTATGGAGTGGGTGAGACACTGTGTAATGTACATATATACACACACACATATAATTTAGATTATATTTATATTAATATATAACAAAATATATTATAAAATACATTAAATATTATCTTATTACATGTATTGCCCAAACCAACAATTAAAATCATATATAATCATTGCTTTATATGAAAAGGAATATATATCCTTCCCTGCTTCTTGAACAAGGAAACATGACGACGTGTAAAGTTACTCACAAGGAAATTCAGCCATATATATAGGAACTAAAAGAAGGAGTCTGACAGCTTTGTGTGAGTGTAGCAATATGCCTAAGGGCGTAACAATTTTTCTAAGAGATAAATAGTTCACTGCACACAGAACACACTAGAAAGTAGTTCAGACCTTGAATCACTACTTTGACTTTTTTTTTTTTCCCAAATATGCAAAGCAAAACATGTACAAACAAGTAATTCATTTGATTAATTTTGTATCCCTCCCTCTTCGGAACTGTCTACAAACAGATGATGATTTTTGTGAAATGATATATTACTCCGAAGAGTTTCTGTGCTTACCCTATTTCTCACTTGTGAGCAATTTGTTGTGGCTGAGTGAAGGTTCAAAGTTTGGTTTTAAACAAGCCCAATAAAATTCTGACGTATTCACAACATATTCACAAATAAGAGTCCAAACTGTCCAGCAGTGAAAGCAGTGGTGAGAAGCCCAGTATTACGATTTTCAGGAAGGAAATACCTACTCAAAAGCAGTTTCTTGGCATGTTTTCCAGTGTCAAGTTTTATCTTTGGGACTTCTCTGTTTTTATTGAACTATCAATTTTCCAACAGACAACTAGCAGTTCTGAAAATATTCTAGTGTCCAACCACCTTTCCACCATTAAAATAAACAAATAAAGATTAACCAAATGAAGAAATTTACATATGGCTATAATCAGTGGCAAATTAAAAAGGAGGGAAAGATAAACCTTCGATATACCCCAAGACATGATTTTGGCAAAAGATAGTAGTGATGACAAATACTCTGCACCAGACTGTGACTGGCACTGACATAATTTGAGTGATCCCTTAAGTGACAGGGTTATGGGGTGGATTTTTCTGTGCAGGGGCACCCTCCAAATTCAGGAGGAGATCAAAACTCACTGAAAAAAAATATATATATATATACACACACATATATATATATAAAATTGCTGCAACTCCAAGTGCTGTTGCAGCATCTGGAATGTGCCGAAATCCTCCTTCAAAGGACAAGAGAGATGACCCTGTTCACTGGCCTGATTCCAGCACAAGCAATTAAATTTCTACCAACTCAACAACTCCTGCAGTTCAGCCCGCAATACTATTATTTGTCGCTTCCTGCCCTGAACTGTCACAGAGCGTTTCCGCATGCTCTTGAGAAGTTGCCACAGTTCTCTCCCAGAGGTAGGTGCCTACCAGCAGCAGATGAAGCCTTCCTCACATGCACGACTTTGCAATTACCGTGTTGAAAGCAACTAAGAGCCAAACCCTTCACTGTTCATGGTTCTATCATCTTTCCTTGGCTGAATTAAATCTAGGCGTAGTTGAGGACGCCTAGGTTGTAAAGAACAACTTAAAATACTTGCACTTCTATGGCTAAACATCGTAGAATAAAATGGAAACATTATACGTATCTGCTCATTTTCTATTTACTTATCAGCACTTCAAATCAGCTATGAGGCGATACAAGAGTTACGAGATTAAATGAAAGAAAATGGCTGACTGTCTGTGACCTTTCTGTAAGAATAAATCCCCTACATTTCAGTACGCCTGCTCTCAAGTTAAAAAACAAACAAACAAACAAAACAAAACAAACAAAAAAAACTAACATACCCCATACTGAAGAAAACTACAAGGTAGACTGGGAGAAAAATGATATAATTATCATTCCAGAATATATTTATGGTGTATAAAACTAGTAAACAGTTTTGGAAAAAAGCAGCAATGCCTGGTACTGCTGAGTTTAGCAGAGGACTTGGGTGATTCTCAAGGAAAGAAATGCAGCATTTGGGAAAAATGAGAACTTCAGCAAAGACTGTAGCTTATACTCTAAAACCAGACTTATAATAGGTGAGCTCTATGTTTGTACTCCAAATAAATGGTAGAAATCACAGAGCTTAGATACCTAAGTACTCTTTCTGAATAAGCAATCAGGTACTTAGATTGCTTAAACAACCAAAATTATGCCACAAATAACTGGAGGTGAATAAAAAGAGGCCTAGTTAAAACCGAGCTGATCATTCATTCCCTAATGTCAACATTTTGTCAGATTAATGTGCAATTTCCTTTGCATTCAGGAAAATGATGTAGGTGTGGACATTCTTTCATTACTCTGCTAGGTGAATTACGAAACTATCATTAAAATAATTACCAATGGAAGAAGAAGGTGAATCAAACATTTAATTCCATGTAATTATAACCCCTATTTCCTCTTTAATGTGGGTGATTTATCTTGCTATGATTAAAGGACGTGAGGACACCTAAGCAAAACATGTGCCTGTATCAATACGGTAGTTATTAAACAATGATCATAATTCAGTAAAAAAAAAAAAAAAAAAAAGAGAGAATATTCAGGCAGAATAAAGGGATTTGTCTGGCTGGTCACTACATATTCTCTGAAGACTACCCACAAAGCAAAGTAATTGAAAAAAACAAATCAAAGTAATAAATACCAAGTTCATCCTATTAAGCAACTGCAACTGGAACTAACAGGATTTTTGAATATCTTTTCTACTTCATCATGTTCCTTCTCCCAGTTTCCCAAACCATGTGGTATGTTTGCACATTGCCTCTGTACAGTTCACCGCTTTTTAGAAAGATATTCTCATACATTCATGTAAAGCACAAATTACTCTATCTTTAATGACAGAGAAAAGTAAGAAGATAAAGCACCAGCAACGATGTCAAAACCCACATATTATAAATAATAATAGTCAAGAATTCATAACAGAATACTCAGTAGTTGGGTATCCCTTGGCAGTGGCAGACAAGTTTCCCTATTAAAAGAGAGAGAGAGAGAGAGAGAGAGAGAGAGAGAGAGAGGGAGAGAAAGAAAGGAAGGAAGAGAAAAACCCACAGACAGATGGGGACACAAAAGAAAAACATGAATCAGCCATTCTGATTGTACCTTGTCAATAAAAACAAAAAAAATCTCTTTTCAAACAGTTTAGTCAGGTTCCAAGTTCTCCTTATCTGTGATGTGTGCACAGGGACTGAAATTTGCAGTTAAGTGTTTTAGCAGGTTCCAGCACACTCAGTATCATACAAAGCTACAGAGAATAATGCTACTGAGCTTTATTGTATGCCTCTGACAAGTCACCAGTTCAAAGATTTTAGTTTCATTGACTTCCTTTTCAAGGCAAATAGTGAGAAAATTATGGAAATGTAAATAAAGCAGCTTTTCTTAAATTGTAGTGAGTGCTACAAATGACTGATTATTGTCATCCTTCATGTTACTATGTTCCGTGCATTTATTATTGGGAACCATGATCTGAAACCACTTGTATAAGGCTCTGAACTGCAGGTGGCACCATTATGTCATTATGAAATGAAACAACATTATTCTTGAGACAAGTAGGCAGCACAGGAGTCTAACCTACTTAGCAATGTACTCTATACACTATGAATAAAATTTATGCAATCTAATACTAGTCATATATAGGAAAAACAATTCTCTCTGAGAGAGAGATCATCTGATGCAAAATGTCAACATTAGCTGAAGTAAATGGAGCTGTATCAGTTACATGAGCTGAGAACCTGTCTCATTGACCTTCAACAGCCTTTGGATAGGGCTGTTGGAAGAACACCTGAGGAAAAAAAAAATCTGCAAGCATAGTAGTGTGAGGTCTTTAAAACAGTTGGCCAGAAGTAAAGCAGATGTCATCTCTTCACAGTGCAGTCAGTTCTGCTATGGATTGAGAGAAAATGAAGAGGAGACATAATGATGGTGTTTCCATATTTTAGAAAAAGAGCAAGCTGTGTACCAGGAACCTATCCAGTACACAACCACCATACTCCCCAAATCTGACCCTATCCTAGTACATAGACTACAAGAACTTTATGATGGAGTTGGCAGGAACAGGAGGTTGGCTTTGCACCATTCTGCAACAGAGCTACTTGGAAAAAGAGGGACCTCCACATATTTTAAAATGAGGGAACACCACATATTTTATTTTGTGCTATGAAACACATTAAACCTGGGTCTAAATCTAAATCACGTAAAGTGTACTAGCTATGACAGCTCTGCAGTCAGCACACACTTTTCTACACCTTTCACTTGCATACACAGAAATATTTCCAATTTGTGATGACTCTGCTGTGTACAGAAACATAGTTTCCAGGAGACTTTCGGCTTCTATGGAGCACTCAAAAGAGGTATCTCTTGCCTGCAAGACAACCAGCATGCAATGTGTACAGCACACAAAAGCATTCACTTCCACTGGGTATACACCAGCATGTCAGCAATTACCTTCACTCTCTTTCAGTATTCTGCAGTATCATCAGGAGCATTTTTGTAAGTCAGTAATAGCTGCCAATCTCCCTGTAAGCTAGCCCCCACCTACCAGTTTGATCAATTATTCCCAAGCTATCTAAATTCTCTCAGGGAGACCTCCTTTGGCTGCAGTAAAAATATTGTTGCTGAGCAGTCAGCTAACAGTTGAGATATTAAGGTGAAGCTGAGCAATCAGTGGGGACTCAAAAGTGGAAAGATGCAATCCAAGGAAGAATCTCTCAGGAAATATAAAAAGAAATAGGTAAGCAACCTTTTATATAAATAGGCCTGAAAGTACTCAAAGCTCATAGAAACCTGTATTCCGGACAAGGTAACATCATATAGGATAGAAATTTCTCCATTTTTTTGTTATACACTTTCCTTTCTGACTATCCACAATGCATTATTAGGCTGAATTCCAGTGGTGTATAAAGAGCTGGCATAGTCCTTAATAGAGACTCAAATAACTGATAATGCATCTCAGACTGGAAGTGGATTGCTCATTTTGATGATATAATTTCATTCCAGTTTTGAACTATGCACACATGAGGTGAAATAAAAACATGAAATTTGCAGAAAAATGTCAACTTGTTACCTGTAATTAAATTCTCACCATCTTACTTCCTCTGCACTTGGTTGGAAAATGTATGTACAACATTCTTCATATTCAGAAAGGACAGGTAGGTACCTGAGCACATGATGCAGTGTCTGGAACTCCAAGAATAATTTGGGGCCAGGAGTTAACTTCTGTGCATTTTTTTTTTACTCATCTACAAAAAGAAGGTAACACTCAAGCTAAGTACCTTTCTTCAGATATGCTAATGAAGAGGTCTCCAAGAAGGAGTTGTTGCTCCTTTTAAAGGGAAACATTATGTTAAGTGTTACAGACACCTCATGCAATACTGTAATTCCCTTCCTTAGTCAGTGAACAGCCTGACTATCCTGTATATCTCTAAGATCCTGCCTGATACATCTGTCTTTGACAGCATTTGTAAATAGAACACCTTTTCCTAATGACAGCATGGGGGAAAAGTGTTTTGTCTCCCTGGAGGACTTTCATGATTTCAGAAGCCTCCTTCCTCTGTATTAGGACAAACATAGGAGTGTTCACATTTCTCTTAGGGACTGAGTGAAGAAACAGAAAACAGTGTTTCTACCCTGTGGGTATGGCACGTTTTGCTTTGACTTTCTGCTCCACCGTTTTCTCCACTTTTCAGTGACAGGCTTTATCCACCAGTAAAGGAGCTATTTGAGTCTATTGCTGGGTGCTTCCTTCTTATTCTTCTCCGTTGGAACCGTTTCCCTTTGCATAAATCTTTAAGTTCTTTATAAGGTTTTGAACCTGACTTTTCCACATCAAAGGAGAGCTTATAAATATCAGATGATAGCATCAGCTTTTCTCTTGTTCACTCCCTTCAATACAACTATACGATGCGGATCCCCTTGAATAGAAAAGACTGGTAAAATCAGCTCGTAATTAGCCAATGGCATGTATTCAAATTGGTTTTCCACATCTCAGCCAGATATTCTGGCTTTTGCAGCATTAATTGCTCTCCCTCTTTCTTTCTCTGTCTCATTCTAACCAGAAATTCCAATCCTGTCTAAAATACTTCTCAAGGAAAACTTTTGTCAAAGTAGGTGTATTACCATGAGTTTCAGATGCGGTTAAACCAAACTCTTCCAGTGAAAAACCACCTCTAGAAAACATCTGTTTATACTTGACAGCCACCTTACAGCTCTGCTGTTGAGTGTCAAGAGCAAGTGGCTGCACTCCCTTGTTCTAGCACTGATTCACTATGTGTTCTCAATCAAATTTTTTGGATGCACAAACGTACTTGTCTTTTTCAAAAATCCTAGCCAAAAATCTCCAATGTATTTCGGTTAAAATTACTTGAATTGGGCTGAAGTCGTGTGGTTTCAGTTTACTGCCAGTTTAGGGAAAGGGCTAGGATATAAAAACATACTTCATATTTGTTCTCTAGTTTTACATATTCATCTAAGAGATATACTGTTAACAACATCATTTGAATTCAAAATGTTAAGGTCCCTTCCAGACAAAATTATACCATGATTCTGTAATCATCTAAAGGTATCTAGATCTAAAATACTAGCAGAAGGCCAGTAAATACTTCATTTTTTTCTAAGAGATGACTCCTGAAACTTAGTGAGGACTGTTACCCTATGCCTCAGCACAGACCCAGGCCCAAAGAACACCTGCTATCTAATCCCAGCTCAGAAAGCCTTTTCATGGTTTAAGCCACTGCACTGGTATATCTTATTTATGCTATTAATATTGTGGATATAATTAAATATTTAAGCACTTCTGTGGCGGCTTTGGAAGTAAATGTAACATTAATAATGTCTGTGGAAAAAAAAAAAAAACACTTTAGAAATTCTGGTATTATGTTAGCTAACCATGATGTCAACAATGAAATAGGAATGGCTTGAAAATATTCAAGGTACCATTCCTGAATATCACAATATATTATCCTGCTTGGTTAAGTGATTGTCCAGCTTCACTTAAGTGGATATAGTTAAGTATCCATGATAGAGATAGCAGGTGCGAAGTATGAAAAAAGAAACTGACTGTTGCTTAACTGTTGTATTCAGGGTAACAGGACATTGCACATTTTCTGTCATAAATAAATAAGTAAATAAATGACAGAAATGAACTTTGTCAGAAACACTCCTGAGTTCTGAAACAAATGCCCTTCTCTGAGGTGCTTAAGGATAGCATGGGCCAACAACAAGAACAACTTTTCTTAATTGTAATGCACAGGAGATGCACTGGAGAAAAAACAGAAGAAGTAGATAGTTGGCAACCATTTTATTTCAGAGCAAATTTTCTACCTAGGGTAGAGGGGAAGGAGAGAAAACATGCTGATAGACCTTTTTCCAGCTACTGCTACATCATTTTAAAATATGAAATCACTGAAGTCTGGAACAGGAAAAGGCACTAAAGAATTATTACTAGCATAGAGATGCCACATGAAAAATAGATTCTCAAGGAAGAGAAGCTTTAGGCAGTTTGTTCAACCTTTAGGAAATCAAACTGGAGTATAAAAGAAGCCATGTGTTAAGCTGTTTTTATAAACGCCAAGCAAAATTAATTTCAAAATAGCAGTCTCTTCATGTTCATTGAATCAAATTCATGCTCATATATGGTTACGTTTCTCCACTGTAAGAAACAACAGTAAAGGGAACATGCAGTTGCTCCTTGCAGTGCTTTAACATGCATTTTAGTAACATAGTCTCTTGTAGATGAAAACAGCATTTTTATCACAAAGCCAATGGCACTGTGACTTCTTAAGTACTTGTAACTTCTTAAGTACTACTCCAGATTTACAGGGTATTTTAAGATTTCCAGAATATAGTTGAGACATTTCATCTAAAAAAATATACCAGGTAGGAAATTAAAATGACTTATCGGTGGTCCCCTTTCATGAAAGGCAGCTCAGAAGTGCAGATCTTGTCTACATGAAACGCATTCCTCCCAAATATACTTTTCTACAAAATGAGAGGGGACATCAAGTACCGCACCAATAAGGATGCTGACTAGAGAGCCTGTCCCACGGGAACATCCGCGTGAGCTCACTGCTATCCCGTCTCCCTGCAAAGCAACAGAATTATGTGAAGCACAACCCTTACTGGAGGTTGCAAAACTCAGTGCACAAATTTTTCCAGTTTGATCCAAACCTATTAGAAAAAAAAAAAAAAAAAAAAAAAAAACAACAACCAAGAAACCAAAAAACACAGAAAGTCACCGGTTTTCATTTCCCAGCTGTAAAATTCAAAGGAGAAAAGGAAGAAAAGTATCAAGTAACTATCTATGAAATGCTGTCTGGAGTAGCAAAACTTTGCATTTTTTCTGTTAAGGAGATTTTTTTGCTGAAACAGTCTGGCACAACTGTCATATATTCAAATTCTTTCAGCTGAACCAAGCAGACAGTTTTGGTGAAAAACTCTGAGATGAAAATTCAGACAAAAATTCAGACAAACTTTGTTTTGTTCTGTGTATTCATGTTGCTTTTGGGAGACATATGTTAACCATAAGATGGAATGAGCAGATATTTGTCTTGCACAGAATATTTCTCTCTCTACAGAACAACAGAAAGAAGCAAACGGGTAAAAGTCACAAGGAGATCCTCCATCACTGGGTTTTGCGCAAACTCTCCTAGAACATACAGGACAATATTTCTGAAAAAAAATGATTAATAAACCTGGATGATTCCAACAAGTAAAACTTGCACAATGCTGAGATATTGTGGCAATGGATATTCTGTGAGTAGCATTAATTGTTTTATTTATTTATTTTTGCAACCATTAATGGAATAGTGCTTACTATATGTACATCTTTTCTTTTCACTCAGTCCTGACAAACAATTAAGTAAGGGAAGCTTTCTGTACTAAACTAAAAATACGACTCTGTTGCAGAATTCACAGGAATCTGAAGCTTTTGGGGTTGTGAGGGTTCACTACATCTGCATCTGCAACTAGGCGAAACACATCCTACATCCAAAACATCACAAGCAGAACTGATTCCAGTACCAGCTTCTGCTAATGCTGTACTCCTTGAAAGACAAATATTAAAACAACAACAATAAAAAAATATTGACCACAGGCAAACCTCTGCATGTCTTTCAAGATGTAGAGTGCTTAAAAGTAATATACTGCAGAGAAAATACTTTGTTATACAGAAAACCTCAACCATTTGTCTTAAAAGGAGTGCTTGCCTATACCTGACTAAGAAAGGAGTATCTTCCTTTGGCTTACTTCCTCTTCCTCAAACTTCACCTTTCAACTCTGAAGCACATCCGAAAATCTGTCCTACAATTGATCTTGATCTTGTACTTAGATGGTGGCAAGCCTGTCCCTGTTTCCACAACAATGACAGTTACACAGTTGAGATCAGAATGATGGGCTGCTTTCCATACAGAGGCAGGAAATTAACAGCCAAAGAAATCAGCACAAGGAGACATATATTGGCTGAAAGGTAGATCAGGCCCTTATTCCTGTATCATTAAAGATCGAAGAAAAAAAAAACAAAAAACAACCTCAAATGTCAACAGCTTTACAAGTACATGCTTAAAGCTCTAAACAGCCAAGAAAAGGGGAGCAAGTCAGCCTAGGAGAGCATTCAATGAACGTTACATTACCAGGATTCTGTATTTTACTTTCGCAGGTCACCTTTAAGCTACATGTAGTGTTGAGGATTTAAAGCACTTAAGGAGATTAAAGGTTCAAGTGCTGTGAACAAACAAATTTAGGCTACTAAAATCACATTTCTAAATTTTAAAATGTGCATGAGATGATTAAAAGTATGAGTTAGTGATTTTTAATTATTTTGTGCAAGTTTTCCATATTCATAAGTCTGCGTGGAGAAGCACGCACTGCATTCTGATGAGGACTGCCACTCTCTCACACAAGACTAGGTTTCAGGGCCAGGAAATAAAGTTGCATTGCAGCAAAATCACAGTTTCAAATGTCCATAGTATCCCTGGGGACTGACACTATCACAGTGTCAATCCCAACCACACGTGGCACTTTCTGCTGACCCGCTCTGGCCAACCGTTCTGTTTTACCTCTGTTTTCCAGAGCTGGTGAATGGAATTCTCATGACGTGCATGAACTCTCCATACCCGTACTGGAATAGGGAATGGCTGGAGCCAGGCCATGCTTCTGCTTCCCTCATTGCAGCCAACTGCAGCCAAGTGTCAGAGCAGAGTTACCATGCTATGGCTATCCATGATTCCCAGGAGACGAGGAAGGGATGGAAGCGGGACTGAACTGTAGCAGAGGGATCCCATACTTGAAATAAAGTAGGAAGGTGTATAGGTTTTCCCACTGTGCCCAGGACAACTACAAGGTGAATTCCCCCATGGCTGGATGCTGACTTTTCCAGACAGCTCAGAGAGGTTGGGGAGCACACTCTTATTGAGGAAATAGACACCTTCCCCACAGGAACCTTTCCCAGGTAATCTGGATGTGTCCTGCTACTTTTCTTCCTTAGCATCAGTATCACGAAATATTTAGCTTTCAGCACTACACAACTCATTTACTAACAATGTTTACCATCAGTCTGCAGCAAAACTTTTTTTTTTCCCATGATCCCTTTTATTCACAAATGGTTGTTTGTAGTATTTATTATAGAGAAAATGCCCTTGAAATCTGACAATAGGCAAATTTTTTACTCCCACATTGTGAGTCATGAGTTGAAGAATCATTTTTGGCACCATTCAAAGTACTCCTTTCACTATTTTGAAGAGCAGAGACCGAAACACTCTTTTCTGTCTAAGAGTAGAAATGTGATTGCTTAATGTCAGTAGCCTACTTTTTTAATTAGCCTGTAAAAATAAGCCCTTCCAGACACCTAATCATCAGATTTTCAAAACTTTTGCTTGCAACTAGAAATGGATACATTAAAAAACAGAAATAGCCGATAACGAACAGAGATTCTGTTGGAGGGTAGTATTTTTCTGAAAAATTTGTAAACTAATGTAGACAAGAAAGAAATGCAGGAGAGGGCTGTGCATGTATAATCACGATCAGGACAAGTATTTGAAGGTATCCAGCAGAATTCCCTATGCTGTCCTGCAGGTGCCAAAGAGTTGTAAAGGAATAGCCTGGCTTATCTGTATGTTTATACACAGCAAACTGGACACACTTATGCTCTAAATTATTCATTTGCCTTTTACTTTTTCACGAAGTTGTACTGGAGGTGAAGAAACCATGCGCCATGACATACCACTGCTATGAATATACACAATTTCTCAAATGATTGAACATCAGTCACTCTTTCAGATTAAAATCAACACTTACATTTCACCTTGAAAGTCAGAAGCCTAGTGGTGCAACAACATTCACCATAAGAAAATATTAAAACTACATGTCATCAGGAACCTCTTTCTGTCAGATGCTAGTGAATATTTAGAAAAAGACTATATAAGACAAGGGAAAGATATATTCATCTCTATTTCACCATATTCTCTCAGATGCTGGCAGTCACCAACTTTACATTCCTAAAGCTCAAGAGAGCATCCGATATATAGTGTTAATAGCCACCCAAAGAAATAATCATTTTTATAGTTTCCTTTTTCACATATTTACAGTTTTTGGCCACCCAACATCCTTTGATAATGTGTCCCATGATTTAACTGTATTGTATAGAAAAATTTTATTTATTTTTGCTTTAAGCATTTTGTCTGTTCTTGGTGCTTATCGAGTTCACATATTCTGAGGAAAAACAAGCAAATCATTTTCCCCAAATCATTCATGACTTCACAGCTGTCTCTACAAGATTGTATGTCTGAATTTAGCCTCTTTGTAGAAGTAAGCCTTCCTATACTTCTGATCATTTTGTTGACTTTCTTTGTATCTTAGTGCCAATCATTGTTGCTAAGATTCTTTCGTAACATTTTGAAGTCAAAACAATCCCAGATAATTCTCTCATCTACAAAATTTGTTACCCTATTATTTTTCCTTTTCCCCAGGTCATTTATGACTATTTGAATATGTAGTCTCAACAGAAAGAACCAGGAACCTTTCTGATAACTTCCTCTATTTCTTCCCATTTTTTATTTCTTATCCAGAAGAAGCTGTCAACAGAAACTATGTCATTTAATATACATTTAACTGCATTCTGCACAAATGTGTAAGTGGAGCTAGCATTCATCCTCTTTTGGTGCCCAATTCAATGGCCTGGTCTCTTGGCTCCTGTAGTTATCTGGGACATCTGATGTGATTCAAGGTCCCACATATACTTCCATTAAAACTCTAAATAATACTCAATCTTCATATCTCTGAGATGCTGCTCTGTAAAATGTTGTGTTATTAAAGAGATGGGGACGAATGAGAGAATTTGATTCTATGAACTAGTCCTGCTGTTGTTGTCACTGTTTAAAAGGTATCACAAAGCCCCCTCTTTGTCCATTACTTATTCTCTACTGCCGAAACACTTAAGTATTGGCAAAAGCATGTAAAAGTGTGTAAAACTGAATAGTTCTTGTTGGCATCCCATGAGATTTTCTATTATGGAAAAGAATTTGTCATCAGTAAATCCTGGAATTTCTCAGAAATAAATAAGGACACTCAGTAGGAACTCTAAGCTAATAACTTGATGACTGACTGTGTAATAGGTGATTAGTAGATCTGAACAAACCTTAGGCACTTGATGTCTAAAGAGCTCTCTGGGAGATCAGCTGCTGATGCTGTTGCTGTTGATATCTCGTGCCTTCAGAACAAGGACATTTAGAGTGTAAGGGACAGGCCACCCGTAACTTCTTTTTTCATGACCTGTTCAGAGATCAGACTAGAAGACTCAAGAGTTTGTAATACTGGTGATATCGCACAATAATTTCTAACATTACCTGCATACTCTTAAGGATGTACAGACTATCCATGTACTTTTCTACGAGAGGAAGGATTAGTATGTTTGTGATATGAAATGCCATCCCTTTGTTAATCACAGGAAAAGCAGACCCAATGTCTGTCATGTTCAGGACATAAAGCTTTGATACGAAGTCTCCGTTTCTTCCAGTACTAACACAAGGTGGACTGTGTTCAGCTAAATTCTTCTTCTGGGGAATCATACAGAGCATAGTTATTGAGCATTTAAAAATTGTTTTGAGCTCTAATGTAAAAAATGGACATGTTTATTTAAGATTTGATAGAGTATATAGATTATTACACAGCCAAGCTCTGTGTGTTACATAAGGTTTATACACATTATATACATCTATCTACGCTTTACAAATTGTGCATAGTCATTTACCTGGGAAGAAACATATTTTTGGCAAAGGGAAAAAACAGATCTCTAATTTATTTTAACAGAATATATGGTAGGTGAGATCACTGTATATAGAAAGGTTAAATATCTAATTCCAGTGTGACATAAAATTCACACTTTTCAAGTGACCCCTAGGTACTGAGACATCTTCTAAAATATTAAAATTTAGACACACTTAATAGCTATTTCTGCCCTAGTGCTGCCCAGAGTATCACAAACATTAGTTTATAATTAGGCCCCTGAAGACACTTGCTGTAATTTTTTTTAAGCAAATGTATCATTATGTCCTGAATTTGACACTGTCATGTTCCCTGAGAATACTCTCATTTTAAATATACATATTTTATTATCTGCAATGTGCAACCTTTTTTGTATGTCAGTATGCTAGTATATAAACTATAAAAATATGATTTATGACTAGAATTTTAAGGTAAGCTTTGTATTTAAGTAGCAAAATATATCATTCATAGCAAGAAATACATTACATGATTTAACAACAAGAGAATTTCTATGAGTGTGCAATTTTCAATTTACACAGTAAAAAGATATCTGAAAAGAAACCAAGGGTTTATAAGTTGGTTATGTGTCAGCAGCCATTGTGATGCTTTGCTTCTTTATGAGAGTCTGAAATGAGATTGTCTGAAAATTACTTTCACTATTTTTTCCTGGCTAAACTGAAAGAAATGAAAAAAAAAAAGGATATGAAAAATTGGTTACACTTTCATTTTTTCCCATTTTTAATATCATAAGATAATTTAGGTCACACATTAAAATGTCCTGTAGACACAAAAGTGTGAGACTGACGGATTTTCTTTAACAACTTCAACACTTTAAAATTCTCTAACTACAGCATTCAGCTGCTTTACAGGGTTACAGCTAAGCCTTAACCCTGCTCTGTTTTTGTGAAAGAAAAGCTTCATTTTATTCTTTTAATTCACAATGGTAGCACTTGTTCCTAAATGTCTGCAGTAACCAGCTCTGCAGCGTATACCGGTGTCTGTACACTGTTCAGTGCCTTATCAACACAGTGATTTGAAAATCAGGAAGAATGTAGAGGTCATTTAATTCAACAGTATCTCCTGTGCCCACCCTCCAACGTGGAACTGATCCTCATTACCAGTGGTTTGCTTTATCTCATACGAAATTGTCCCAAGGATGGGATTTAGTACTTCCTCAGCTATTGCCCTGTGAAGGAAGCAGACACTTCTGATTGGGATTATAGTCAGCAGCACGTATGGGAGCCTCTGTTTCATTCCAGGGGATTAATGCTCACTTTCAAAGACAGCTCCAGAGACAAGGGAGAGAGATCCCTTCAGAACATTTCTCATATTGGTGACTTTCATAGCAAAGCTGAGGAAGGCTGTATTTATGTATCTTCGGATGGAACCGTGGAGGCAGTAAGCAATGGGAAGATGAATCACAATAAACACAGAGTACAAGTTAAGTGGAAGAAATCCTCTCTTATTTGCAAAAGATAAGAAAACAGTCCTTGGATTCCTCAAACCGGAGGAATAAACTCATACACGACATTGTTTCTTGTTGCTTGTCCTCTCTTCACCCTTGTTTCACACACTGAATGCTCTTTGAAATGTTAAGGTGAAGTTTCTTTATTTTTGCCTCAGGGCTCGTGGTACTGGGGGCCTTTGGGGAGAAAGTAAAAATCTCCTCTTGCAGGGCCAACTAGGAAATTAGGTCTATCAAGAGTAACCCAGGGAAGAGCACAAGTCTTCTGTCTCTTGCTCCCCTGCCAATTTGATTCATATATACCAACTTCTCAGCAGTTTACCACCATTTTTATCAGCAGCCCAAACCCTGGAGATCTGAATATCAACTCTTTTTTATACCACTGCATATCAGATGCTCACTCCCTTGTGCAATCCACTTGCACCCCTAATTGTTGTGAAAACACTTGCCAGTTAGATAGCTATTTTATCTTCAAAGAAATTCACAAACATCAATTAACCCAAATCTAGATTAATTAATCTAGCAATTAATTTGCTATATATCCAGCAGTTAGAATAATGGAGAACAAACCAGTGCCTATCAAAGTCTGCAGAATGAGTTTCCCTGACTCCAACAAAAAATGGATCAAGCTCATTTCTCGAATCCACTTATGTATCCTCAATCTTCACTGCAATCTGGTATTTTCTTCCTCAGTATCTTCAATGGATTTATCATGAGTACAGCCAAGGAAAGAGGAGAGGGAAAAGGGAATCTGTGAGCTGAGATCACAGACACCAGGTCTTAATCAGTTTTGTTTTATGGATGATCTTAAATCTTGCACCCCACCTGCACAGAGTTTATGGAGATTGATTAGATCAGTCCTCAATGTGCTCAGATAAATCAGGGTGCCAAACACACTGCTGCGATTAATGAATTCAGAAGGCACTCATATTATAAATTGATTGCTAAATTATAGATCAACCCAAACTGACAAAACAGGGTGAGCAGTCGTAGCAAATTTCCAACAATCACTGTACATCTTGTGAAGTAGGCCACTTGAGTTTTTAATAATCATTGTAGTGGTCCTGCAACCATGGGCACATAGAGAGAATCAGGGTGAATATGAAAGAAAGCAAGAGAAACATTTAAGAACTGTAGTATTCTAATAAATTATTTACTAGAAAAGTACAGCTGATGGCTTTTATGCAAGGCGATCTCATAGAGATCAGCTTTTACAGTGTGTCATTTATTTCCATTTTATAATAATCCTCAAAATAATGGATCATCCTCTCAGAAGACTGTTTTAAAACTCTGGTTAAGCAGTACATACAAATATTTCTACTCACTTCTACTAGATGCCTGTTACTTTAAATGAGCTTGTATTAGACATCCCAATACTTAAACCTAAATTTTTGTGTGCTTGTTTTGACCACCAAGAAAGAACATTTATTATCTAAAATTATCAGCTCTGCAGTTTTATAAGAACTTCTCTGGAAATTCACAAAAAGATAACATCCTTATAATGACTAATAAATGTTATTCAGGTTACTAGAGAAAGATCTTCACCCTCCAAGAGTGAGGCAATTATTCTAAAGATTCCAGGAAAACGCCCTGACCTGATGAAAAATTACCGATTTACTGAAAAAGTCATTTCAAGACATCTTTAGATTCATATTAAAGACAAGTAAAGATTGAATCCCTTTCTTGTTGATAAAGACTTTCCACAAGAAAGACTACGTATGCAAATACCTCTTCAGTGACACCAAGGTAAACATAGAGGGAATGATTGGCTCCAACGACATTAATTTTGTGAGTAAATTGAAGAGGAAAATGTAGTACTATGTAGTTAATAAGGTATGACTGAAATCACCCAATCAAGTAAATAAACAGCAAGTCTAGCCTGCACTGTAATTGGTTCTTAATGCCAGTTGCTTTCTATATGGAATTAAAAGCGAAAAGAAAACTGCAACAACAAATGAGTGTTCTGTTATGGAGCAGTGTGAAATCCTTCAGTTCACACTTTTCTAATTATCATTTGATACTGTTTGAATTGTCCTTTGTGCCACATGCTTTCTAAAATCTTGCACAAATCATTGCTGTTGACCATAAACCGTATCTTTCTACATTAGTGCATCAAACACTGTGTGACAGCTAAATTGTGGAAGAATAAAAGCACTAATGGATTTGTTTGAACGTATTATTTATTGCTTGTCTCTTAAGCTTTACTTGGCCTTCTTCACAGGTTCTGCTCAGTTACCTTCACCACTGGCTTTCAGAGATACTGAGAGCTTACTGAAGGATTACAGTTTATAATATACCTGTATAAGCAGAGCTGTAGTCAAGCATTAAAGGTCACTCAAAGCTTATTGATTTAGAGAACACTGCAGCAATAACTCAGAGAATATCAAAATAACCACTGCTATTTGCTTTTCCTTAACTCAGAATGGAGTAATCAATACACTTACAGACCTTTAATAAACTTTTTTCTCTAATGATCCACCACTTTGCATGAAAGATTCAACACTTTAAAGACATCAGAAAGAAACTTGGTTACAATTATTTGAAAAAGACCCAACCTTCCGCACACCCAACATGCTGTAACAGACTCCAGGGAAGAGATTAAAATTAAAATAAAGTGTTTGCCTATTTGCATCCAGCATGACATCAAAATCTTTTTTGCGGGCTGTGGAAATTCTATTAATACTGTAAGCAAGGAACACATTGTATAACAGTATCAACAAAGAAGAGACACTGTGTGGATTATTGACTTCAGCAAAACACAGACTTCTCAAGAAGACCTTGTTAACAGTGATCCACCAAAAAAAATGTTGCCTATGCCAGGGAGTGATGAAACAATAAACAAACTGACAACACTGATGAAGACGCAACATACAGATTCTGAAAGGTAGAAAAATATCCAATGGACATTCTTCTTTTGAAAATTTTCCCTATTTGGGTAGAAGATGGAGACGATTTTCCACATAAATATGGCATGTTTCCCTTTCCTTGTAGTTTCTTTTTTACTGTAGCAACCATTTTCTTCCTTTTTTTTTTTGGCCTCTTTTCCTCCTTGTTCTCCTTATGAGCAGAATGTCTTTCATTGAGGTTCTCTGTACAACCTCAGCAGAAGAATTTTTTACTCTATGCCATGTGCATTGTGTGGTCTGTGCCTCTACAGCACCTTATTAGGTGTTTATTCTTTAAGTATTACAATGTGCAATACCTACACAAAAAAAACATTATTTTTCACTGTATGTTACGAGGACTCCACTAGAACAAGGGGAACCTACAACTACTAGAATTTATGGACAGTAGAATATCCCTATCAGAAGACACTCACAAAGCAAGCCTGAATTTCAAATAAAACTTTGATGGCAACATACTTCTCATAGAGAACTAAAAATTGAGTGCCAAAGTTCCACAATTTAGAGGACCTTCAGCATAGCAGAATAGGATAAAAACAATGGTCTCAGAGGGATTATAACCCTCATTTGGATTTGTCAGTAATCATCAATGTGAACTAAATCTCTTTAGATATTAGAAAGGCAATGTACTACTTTTGGATCAAAGAGATATTTTCTTTTAACTTTAGCTCATACACAAATTGTCTGCATTATTAGCATTAAAAGAAGTTATGACCAGCACTGAAGTGTGACTAGACTTCTCAGGTGGTTTCAATGTCTGGGAAGAAAAGCTCAGTAGGTTCATAAATCTAATATATCTTTTTCATAATACAACCTAGAGCAGCAATAATTGCAATAAAGTTTTAGAAGGCATCCTGAGAGGAATAAAAAATAACTGCTCTCTGTCCAACAGCTAAATAAAGCAAAACTAGTGGGTTTTTTTTGTTTTTTTTTAAAGCCCGTAAGGAATTCTAATTAACAGACTTTG